>NC_084480.1:39571814-39885762 GCF_030035675.1 Rhineura floridana | reverse complement strand
TTGGGGGAAGCCATGACTGTCTAATGTGAAATAAAGATCTGGTGTGGGTGTGGCCCCCTTAGGCAAGCCCAGCAGCTGTGAGTCTGGCTTTTAGAACACTGACAGTTGGTTCTTACTGAGCATGCCTGGCCTTATCATTGAGTTCAATGCTAAATTTCTTAAATTAATTAAAAATCAGCCACGCATTTTTTTAACTTTTAAACTACAGGAGATGAAAGTCAGATTATGGGGCAAGGTCAGCAAAAAGGATTACAGGTACTTTGTGAACATGGCTGATATTTAATGAATTTCAACAAATTATGAGAATTATGAGAAACAAGTCCAAAAGGACTCTGTTTTTTCTGTCTCTCTCTTTACACTTTGAACTCTCAAGTCTCTCTGACTGTTTTGTGTATCACCATGAACATTTAGAGGGTTGTTAAGCAAGCGTGTCTGAGTTCACGACTGTAAGTTTTGTAAGATTTTGTTTTCAAATGAGCTTATGGGAAGCATCAGAATGGCATGGGGGTATTTTCAATTTACCATTGCAGAATGCGAAAAATCCATGCTGACTATAGTATACAGCCACTCTCATGGCTGTTTAATTAGGGGGCTCAGCAGGTACAACAGGAGGCTGCTGTTGCCTCACAGAATCTGCCACCTGAGGCCGCCTCCTCACACTGCCTAATGCAGGGGGAAGCCAATCTGGTACACCCCAGATAATGTTGGACTACAACTCCCATTATCCCTAACTATTGGCAATACTGGCTGGGGCTAATGAGAGTTGGAGACCAACAACATTTGGATGGCACCATGTCAGCCATGACTGGGCTAATGCATAGGGGGACAAACACAGTTACATATCCTTCCAGGGCAATCCTATACATGTCAATTCAGAAGTAAGACCCACTCCCTTCAGTGCAGTTTACTCCCAAGTGAGTGGATACAGGGTTGCATCTTCAGGCTTTGTTTCAGCAGGGGAGGAAACTAAAATGTTAAGCTCCAGGGTCCCCAGGAAAAGGTGCGTTTTGAAGAAAGAAAGGGTTGAATATATGTAGCTGCTAGGGATGGGGGAGAAATTCAATTCAGTTCACATTTAACACTGGATTTATCAAATCCACACTTTCTGAAACAATATGAGAAATGACGAAACACAAATGTTGCAATGCAGTTCTCCAACCCAACAATGTTTACAAAAATGCATATATTAGGGGGAATGTTCATATACAAAAGTTTGTTTATTAGGAGAAATTTACACTAAAATTTTGAAAAAATTTATGAGGATTAAAAAAAATAGCAAATTCCTGCAGAAATGTGGAGAACCGAATTTAGGACTGGAAAAATGAGAAATCAAGAGAACTGAAAAGGACAGATCCTTCTATCAGTACCTAGTAGTTGCCTTCTCTTGACTAGGACCACAGGTCCATCCAGGATGGTATTGTCTACACTGGTGGCATCAGCAATCTAGGGTTTCAGGCAGAAGCTTGTCCTATCACTCCCTGTCTGTGCTTTTTTTGTAACTGGAGATTCCAGGGATTGAGCCTGAGACTTTTCACATGAAAGGCACAGGTTCTGCCACCGAGCTGCCACTGTTCCCTTTGGTAGAAAACTGGCCCTGAAAGCTGGCAGACAACAGTCCCCTGGATCCCTGTCCTGTTAAGTAGCATAGAAGAGCTACCAGATGGATTTATCCAAGGTGCAGCACCTGCAGAGGGCACTACATAATCAGCTGAGTATTTGCTGGTCAGCAGAGACAGGATGGAGGCAGAATGCCAGAGCACATGGTTGAGAGATGGACAAAGGGAAGCAAGAAGCAGAGCCTGAGAAGTCCCAGTTTACATATCAGTAAACTCTATGCACAGCTTTTTGGATCCCACCACTTGACCAAACAGTTATTCATAAAACAAATTGGGACTTGATCAGAACCAAAATGCACTAGTGAACATATTGGCTTTATGTCTGTGACCCTGAGCTGGCTGGCTTTGAGAAGATCTGCTCGAGGGCTAAGACCTCGTTAAATGCTTGAGTTGCATTTTGCTTAGCAAAGAATGAGATAATTATTGTGGTTAAGTGACTGTAACAAGGGCAAAGTTTTATTAAGAACATTGGTTATAGCCAATGAAAAGTCCTTGAAGAGTAACAGGAGTAGAAAGCAGAAGTAAATAGTCGCTATATTTTGGACGAGAATAAATCTCAAGGCCTTCTATTAATCTCTCAAGAAGATCACTTGTGACCAGTGTGAAGATAAGTAAGAAGAGAAAGTATAAATCAAAACCCCTGTAAAGGCCTGTATTTTTCAACACAGATGGATATCTGTCTGAAGATGGGTATATAGGACTTCCAGGCCCTTCAGAAGATGGTCTCCAGGGGCAGCCCAAGGACAAGAAGATATCACCCCCTCCCCCATTCCACATACAGATGCTAAAGGGCTTGGCACTTGAATTTTACTTCAACACTGGCAAGTGGGCATTACTCCCTAGTGCACTTGAGGGCAGCAGGCTAAAGTAAGTAGTACAGGGCAGGCTGCCTGGCACACAGAGCTTCGGGGGCAGAGGTCTCAAAAGGAACAGCTGCTTCCCCCTCCACCTGCTACTCGAAGTGGATCCCTCACGGCATGTAATGGCAGGGCCAGTCCTGATCAACTCAGAGGAAGAGCCCTGCTGGATCAGGCCAATGGTCCATCTAATCCAGCATCCTGTTCTCATGGTGGCCGACCAGATGCCCCTGGGAAGTCTGCAAGCAGGACCTGAGGGCAACAGTGCTTTCCCTGTCTGTCTCCACGAAGGTGTTTTCTTACCTGGGTCTTTCTGTAATAATCTTAATAACAACATGCTGGGCATTTCCTGCTCATACATCCCCAGTACCATGCCTCTGCTTAGAAGGCCACTGCGGTGGGGTGGAGGAAGATGGAGAAGGTCTCCATCTGTTTCCCACAGTCTTGCTGAAGGTGACCCTCAGCCAGAAGACTTGCATGCCAACCGGTTGAGTCTGGGGCTTGTGAGAACTGTTTAATCGCATGGCTCCCACAGTGCATTAGCCCACTAATTACAATATTCCCAGCGGATGGGAGTGCATTTGAGTCTGCCAAAGTAACATTTAATCAGAAATATCTTACAAGAGTAAGATAAAGATAAAGTCGATCCAGAACAGAGCCACTGGCCATTGTAATCAACATTCTGACATGCAGGGAAACTCTTCTATAAAGAGTTTCCCCAAGCCTAATTGCAGTGGCGGGAGGGACAGCGGTTATACAGGACACAGGGCAAGGCTCCCAACAAAGCAATCCCTATAGCTGATCTAAAAATACTGACATTCTGAATGTCCAAAGCCTATGACTGGAACATTTGGAGGACTTGTGTCCTGAGGGTAAAGTAAGCCCCCTTACCATGGCCCTTTGCATCATGGTCCTCTGTATACCTTCACAAAGACTTGTCAAAAGAAGGATCCAACCAATGGAGGAAGAGCACATATTTTGCATGCTGAAGGTCCCAGGTTCAGTCATTGGCATCTGTAGTTAAAAGAACCCCAGAGCAGTACGTGATGTGAAAAATCCTTTCCCCTATTCCCATCACAGTGTTCTTAGAGTTCCCGG
Organism: Rhineura floridana; assembly: GCF_030035675.1. NCBI lineage: Eukaryota > Metazoa > Chordata > Lepidosauria > Squamata > Rhineuridae > Rhineura > Rhineura floridana. The sequence continues at coordinate 39,882,191 of NC_084480.1, read as the reverse complement.
GGAAGAAAGCCTGATTATTAAACCACTCTGGGAACTGTCATTGTCATTCTGTGAAGGGAATAGGAGGTCTCCTAACAACTCTCAGCACCCTTAACAAACAGCACTTCTCAGGATACTTTGGGGGAAGCCATGACTGTTTAAAGTGGCATGATACCACTTTAACCAGAACCAGGACAGGGGAGGGGAGCCTCTTTCAGCCCCAAGGTTGGATTGGTACTTGCCACCTTCTGAGGACCAAATGGGTGGGGCCAGAGGCAAGGGGATGGGGTTAAATGGGGTGGAGCTGAAGCACCATCACACATATAAGTCACATATCAGTTCCCTGAGCGGAAAAAAAATCAAAGCAAAAACTTACCAATTACTTCCAATAGTTAAAGTAATGCTCAAGATTCTACAACAAAGGCTGTTACCATATATGGAGCGAGAAATGCCAGATGTCCAAGCTGGATTTAGAAAGAGAAGAGATACCAGAGATCATATTGCAAACATACATTGGATAATGGAATGGACCAAGGAATTTCAGAAGGAAATCACCCTGTGCTTTATAGATTACAGCAAAGTCTTCGATTGTATACATCATGAAAAACTATGGAATGCTTTAAAAGAAATGTGGGTGCCACAGCATCTGATTGTCCTGATGCATAACTGTACTCTGGACAAGAGACTACTGTAAGGACAGAATATGGAGAAACCAATTGGTTCCCCATCAGAAAGGGTGTGAGACAGGGGTGTATTTTATCACCCTACTTGTTTAATCTATACGTAGAACATATCATACGGAAAGCGGGATTGGACCAAGATGAAGGAGGTGTGAAATTTGGAGGGAGAAATATCAATAATTTAAGATATACAGATGATACCATACTACTAGCAGAAACCAGTAATGATTTGAAACAAATGCTGTTGAAAGTTAAAGAGGAAAGCACAAAAGCAGGACTACAGCTGAACGTCAAGAAGACTAAAGTAATGACAACAGAAGATTTATGTAACTTTAAAGCTGACAATGAGGACATTGAACTTGTCAAGGATTATCAATATCTTGGCACAGTCATTAACCAAAATGGAGACAATAGTCAAGAAATCAGAAGAAGGCTAGGACTGGGGAGGGCAGCTATGATAGAACTAGGAAAGGTCCTCAAATGCAAAGATGTATCACTGAACACTAAAGTCAGGATCATTCAGACCATGGTATTCCCGATCTCTATGTATGGATGTGAAAGTTGGACAGAGAAAAAAGTTAGTGACAAGGGCGATGAGAGTCATCTGACATGTTGGCCTGATTGAGCTTTCAGTCACTGGAATAGACAATGGAAGCAGTTAACTCAAACCGTGTTACATAATCCCTGGGCAGAGCCTAGAGAGGCTGGCAGTGATCCATTGTTTTGGGTAACTGCAAGGAGTACAAAATTCCAATCCAGAAACAACAATCTGCATGCCTTTGTTCTCAAGGCATAAGGAGCCAGCTAAAGCGCGTTGTTGTTGATAAACATGAACAAAGAAGATTCAACACAGGGATTCTTCCCAAGTGGTCGCTAGGCAGGGATATAGCATTAAGTGTGGGGGGGGGGGGCTTTCAGCAATCCCTGTCTCTGTGACGGGGTGGGGAATCTTTTCTCCCCCAAGGGCCACATTCCAGTGATGGGTGGGATCAATCCCCAAAGAGGAGGCAAAGAGAAGGAGGTAGATGGGCCATAGGCTCTTCTTATGTTCTTATGTTATGCTGTGTTGAAACAGGCTGATCTTGATCAGTGGTGACTGAGGAGTTAGGGGGTAGTTGCCCCCTCCTAATGAAGGCAGGGGGAGAATTTCGGTTCAGTTCGCATTTAAAGGAATATCAAATTCACATTTTCTGAAACAATTTGAGAACCAAAACACAGCCTTCCTTTGAAATTTTCCCTTATCCAGATTTTGTTATGCAGTTCTCCAACCAACATGCATTATATTAGGAGAAATTGCTTGCAAAACGTATACATTAGCCAAATCTGCATGCCAAAATGTGTTTATTAGGAGAAATTTGCACTGAAATGCTGGAAGAATTTTCATGAGTTTTTTTTAAAATGCATATTGTTGGAGAACTGAATTTAAGATTGGAAAAATGGGAAACTGAGAGAACCAAAACTGACAGATTCTTCCATCCCTATCCCCTCTCAGATTGAAAACTGATCTGGAAATCTCAGAGTTCCTCTTATGTATTTCATGCAATATCTCTGTTACCTTGTTCTGGCAGAGAGGTACAAAAGTCTCAAAATGGAATCCTCATCTTCATCATGGCTGCTTTCCCTGGAATTATGAAGAAACCATATGTGGGCAAAAGCATTTGTGCTCTGAAAAGGAAATCAAGAGAGCTCTTCTTTCTAATGAATGTGTCTAATAATGATGATGCCTGCTGATGATTCAGGTTTTAGTTTCAATATATGTATAATTGAAAGCAGCAGGTATCATACAACATCAATATTAATTTAAATTGATTTGAAAAGTATGAAATGCATTAAGAACAGAGCACAGAATGGCAATTTACCTTCCACGTCACCTTCCTGTAGTTATTGCTGGAACAGTTTTAACCCCATGGGAATTCTTTGTTTGTATCTAGTAGAATATGTTGCAGTGATCAGACAAGACAGTACGAAAGCTGAAAGAGTCACAGAGGATTCAATGATTCTCTGTTTCATGTGTACACAAGCATGTGTAAAAAAAAGAAGAAAAAGAAGATTTAAACTATGTTGAAACCTGAGAGCAGAACAGAGCCAAATTACAGGGGGGAAATTAGTACGAAATCATTGGGGAATGAAATCATAAAAATTTGCCAGCGACCGAGGGAAATTTTGCAAGGAGAGAGAATTGAACAAAGTCATCAAAGCATTAGAATGGAGATTGGGAGCAGGGACTCAGGTTGTTTTTATTCTAGTTTTCACATGGGTTTATATAATAATAATAATAATAATAATAATAATAATAATAATAGAACCTTCAAACCCAGACTCCAGTACCACAACTACAACTAGCCCTATTAATGGGGAAATTGTGAGTTTTCAGAATATCCCAGAATGGGGCCTACCTAATATCACATGGGATCACATCCACACCACTCATGGTGGGTAGAGTCTTGGGCTTAGATAATTTTCACACTAGAAGCATTGCAACTTTCTTGCACTATTTATTTCCTATATCTTTTCAGAATCAGACAAGAAACTGCTGAAATGTCTACCCTCTTCGGTTTCCAAAGTATTATAAAAGATATTCTACTACTTGGCATGAATCAGTTTCCCAAGGATCAATAAAGTCATTTCCAGATGTACTCAGTGAGTTTTGCACCTGATCTGTATATCTGTCTGGGGATAGGGAATCTCTTTTATACAAAGAGATGATGTCTGCCATCTCATGAAATAATAATATCATTGTGTAGTTATCTGCCTACAAAGTTCTCTCCAAACACTCCTAAAGCATACAACTTTAGAATATATACCAGAGTGGTAGAGCAGTTCCAAAAGGGCCAACACTGCAGAGTGGGCTTCATCCAATAGAATATGAGGGTCGAACTGCATATTATGCAGTAGATCAGTGACTGAATTGCCTGACATTTTTGCTTTTGGTTTAAAGTAAGAGTGGGGAACCTCCAGCCCAAGGGCCCTGCAACCCCCCAACCCGCCTAATTCCATCCAGCCCCCAGACATTTCCAGGGAGCTCCTTCCTTGCCCGTCCACCTCTGGGAAGGGCTGGCAAGGGGAGCAACTGGTTGGGCACCACTTTAAGCATCTTTCAGCAGCAGGACCCAGCACCCCCCACTCTACCAGTTTTTACTGGGGAAAAGGCTGGCAAAGAGAGCAGCCAGTTGGGTGCTGTTGCTGGAAGGTGCCCTGAGGAGCAGTGGCATCCAGCACTCCCCAGATCACCTTTCTTCCTCCGGTGGAAATGTCCCCAGATAGAAGGAGCAGGTATGGGTCACCACCTCCCTCCCCAGGGACAGTCATAATCCGTGGATCCCAACCTAACAAGTCAGAGCTTCTGGTCATAGCAACACACCAGCACTATCTTCCTTGGCTTTATAACGGGGATGGGAAACCTTATGCCTGGGGGTCAAATGCAGCCCCCCATGCCTCTCTAAATGGCCCTCAGATCTCTCCCCAGGCACCCCATCACTGGCCCTGCTTTGCACCCAGAATGTTTTTGCCTGGTGGGAACTCTGATCATGCCTCTGGCTTGCCTGGATGGAGGACAGAGAGGGCTGTGTGAGTGTGTGCAGAAGCTGGCCTACAGTACAAAGGGGAAATTCACATTGGTTACTATGCCCACTTTTCCTTTGGCCCTGCCCACCACTGACAGGTGGCCCCCAGGAGGTTGCCCAGAAGGGAATGCAGTGCTCGGGCTTAAAAAAAGATTAGTCACCCCTGGTTTGTAACATTTTGATTTACTTAGGTCATTTATAATACAATTAAGAGCATATTTATGTCTTTATTTACATTTATATCTGGCCTTTCTTTCATTGTGGAACTCAAGGCAGCATACATTTCTCAGGAAATCAGCCATCCAGACACTGATCCAGACCTGCTTCACTTCAGCAAGGTGGTGGCCTGGTGCACCTTCTAACCTTATCCTTATTGCATCAATGAATAATTGGGTGTGGCCCCAATTGAATTTCCCCCCCCCCCGAGGTTCCCTCAATAGAAAAAGGTCCCCCATTCCAGCTTTAACGTAAAACAGGGGGAGAGGCTGCGCATTTGACTGGAGCAGTGGTGCATTTAACCCTTTTCACCTGTGCTATTTCCCTAATATAAATAACACACCCACCCCTCTGGAGCAGAACATATATGTGCCTGTACTCTCCACACCCCTGTGGCAAAGAGCAGCTTTCAGAGGTGGAAGGTGTTGCCATTCATAGCCACTGCTCCAACACTGAGACAGTGTCTTTCTGTATTGTCTTGGCAGTGCCAAAAGTCTCCAGTATGGAAGCAACCCACGTCTGAAAAAAGATGAGTACAACATGGAAAAACTCTGGAGTGCAATGAGTGGTCTGGCAGTAGCAGCAGCTGGGTTTTCTGCAACAGCAGAATGAATGATGTTCATTCTGGAGAATACCATAAGGAAGAAACCTCTTTCTTTCCATTTTTGTACATTTAACAGCTTAACATGTTTTCCAGTGGGCATTGATGGCTAAGCGATGCTTGCTTAAAACAGCACTGCTGGCCACTGGTGTCTGGGGCCTAATGAACCCCTCTCTACTTGCTTGGATTAGAGCAGAGAGAGTTTGTCCACTGGAATGCAGGAGAGACAGAACGCAGGGAGTTTGAAGCTGGCTTTCGAGAAGAAACCTGGGGAAGGCTCCAAGAGCGTGCACTTGGCTTTTGGGGAGAGGAAAACTGAAGCTGCTTTAAAGACTAGCACTATCTATGTGAGTACTTGCCTGCTTCCTTTATGCTCAGAGTGTGTATATTTGGAACTATTTGGAAATAAAACAGATTTTACAAAAACACTGCATCTTCAGTGTTCTCTCTTTACAAGGATATCCATCTTTGTAACTACAGGGTTAGTGCTAAGAAACTTCCTACCACTCAGGAAAGTGGGGGTGGCACAAAACATTATGTATAGATGATTCCCATGCAAGTAAATTGATTGCTGTCAGTGTTTTGTGGAGAGAATTTGAGCACTGTCTCACTATCTGGTTGCTATATTTATCATTGGGTCGACTGAATGAATATGCATTTTATGGTTTCATATTCTGAGATTAAAATACCATCCCTATTTTGAACTATAAAGCCACTTTTTTAAAAAGCCACAACCTTCTGCTCCGATTAGTGTGAGCCTGTACTGCTTTCGATGTGGACGCTGATCTGGCATGCCACTCATTCCCTGCAACCCCACTTATAAATTGTTCTGCCCATCTTTCAAGGTTCTAATCAGTGGAGACTGGAGGCCCCAGTGTCAGTAGGCCCCAGTGTCAGTAGGCCAATGAATCTGCTCCGGGTTTTAGTTCAAGTGCTTTTCAGCTCTTTGAAAGTTTGGACTAAAACCCGGAATGGATTCCCTGCCGACTGAAATTGGAGCCACCAGTCTCCGCTGGTTTAATCATATGCACACTTACTTGAACTCGATCAGAGTTACTTCTAAGTAAATATGCACATATCTCTGAGGCTCAGCTGCACATCAGAATTTATGCTTCCTTTCTCATATCTATAGGCAGCAGCTTTTAAAATATATTTTAAAAGAAGCAATATCCAAATGAAATCTTTTATGCTATGAAAGGAGACTGAAGCATTTGACTGATCTTGTCTAGGCAGATCTCTTCACAGTGTTATAAACTGCATATATCATAGCTATGTATGATGGAAATCCCTAAGGTGAGCAAACCCTAATAATGCATCATTATATATAATGACAGGCAAATCACATGACTTTTTAATTTAAATGCATCAAAATGAGTGTAATTCCCCTTGGAAATCTAGCCATAGTCCAATTATACTAAGTTCATTTAAAGAGATTTCTTCATGCATGTGATCTTTCAAATCACAGCATTTGTCTGAGATAAATTATTGCCAAAGTCATACTAGTAAGGATTATGATTTTTAAGGAATTAGGCAAGCAGGACTTCATCAAAAGGGTGTTCACAACTGTTTTTTGTATGTGACTGTGAAATTGTTTTTATCTTTCTCTCTCTGGAAGTAGGGGTGTTCATTCAGTCCACATTTTAAAGCAAACCAACTTGATAACACTCCCCTGACTAATGTGGATTGCAATGCAGTGATTTGGTTTTTGCACTTATCTGAATTGTGTGACATAGTTTGCAGCTCAAAAAAGTACCAAAATGCATACAAAATGTGCTTTTTAGGTTGAAATGCATGCAAAATGTGTATTGTAGGCTAAAATATGTCTTTTAGAGTAAAATGCATATTTTGTGAAAAAATAAGGTAAATTTGTATGCACACACCCCCAATTCACAGATTGATGTGGAAACAGGATGGAATGGATTTATGAATAATCACATATGAAAGTGACATAGATGGAGACCCATTCCTTTCTGATAGATGCCGCTCTCAGGTATCGTGTGTCAACCCCTCTCCTGCCTTGCCTGTCATTTCCCAGCATTGACTTATTGCCCCTCGAATGAAGTGTGTACTGCCAACGTTGTTCCTTTTGTATGTTTTGTCTCATTCACTCTAGCATCCCAGCAGACACTGCAAAAGATATGAAGGTAACAGCATCTTGACCATTAATTCCTTTGCGCTATGCATGCCTTATACACCTGAATTTTCAGTCTTCACCCTGTTGCTCCCATTGCTTCACTCCTCATGAAAGTGAAGACAAGAAACTCAGAGTAGATATTCTAATATTTGTATTGTATTTTTATTGTACTCCTAAAATGCTGAATGAAAAATAAATAAATAAAACTGAAGGCACTCCATATTGTCTTGCTGATTCTAAACTAGATGTTCTTTTCTAACCTAGGTATTGTCTGCATAATTTAGTTGAGGAATTATTGAAGATATTTAGCCAAACTCATGATTAATTTGCTCAAATCGTGCAAGTACTTCTTGAAAGATCTTGGAATTTGCTATCTAGCTACTTAATTTAGAAAAATTCACATTTATTACATCATAATCTGCAAATGAGCTGCAAAGTTTGCTAAATTTACAAGAAAATATAACTGGCAATATTGTTGCTTAGGACATTGACCAGAACAAAGATCACTTTTCAAAATGGAAGGGCAGGAGAGCAGCCTTAAAACACAACCTTTCTCTGCTGGGCACGAGATTGCTTTGCTATCATCTGATTACGTCTTCCTTCTGCCCCGTTCTGGGCCTGCCCAGTATTTTCTCATTCTCTGTGCCTCTTCCTGAACCCGCCTAGCATTTTTCACCTGATCAAGCCATGAAATGTCCTATGCATCTGCCCAGACGCAATATTTCAAGGCCCTATGAAACTTTTAAATTTGCTCACATGTCTGTTGCTACACCTGCCTGGAAGTTGCCTACTTATGCCAATTGTGGACTTCGCAGTAAAATGGACACCACAGGTTGAGAAATGTGACTGTGTTGGCCTTCCTGCCCCAAATTAGATCCTCTTCTTGAGCAGGGATGGACATTTTTTAATTTCAGTTTGTCTCATTTTTTTTCATTTTTCCAACCATGATTTCAGTTCTCCACATTTCCACATCAGTTTGTGATTTTTTTTAAAAAAAGTTCTCACCAGCATTTTAGTGTGACATTCTCCCAATTGACACATTTTTATGTCATTTTGTCTAATAGACACATTTTTGCAAAGCTATTTTCCGTAATACAATGCATTCTGCACATTATTTTCACTAATGTATACATTTTATACACACTTTCCCCAGTATGTGCTTATTATTATTATTATTATTATTATTATAAATTTAGATACCGTCCTTCCTCCCAGAAGGAGCTCAGGGCGGCAAACAAAAACACTAAAAGCACTTTAAAACATCTTAAAAACAAAAGACTTTAAAACATGTTAAAACAAAACATCTGTAAAACATCTTTTAAAAAACAACTTTAAAAACATATTAAAAAGCAATTCCAGCACAGACACAGACTGGGATAAGGTCTCTAATTACAAGGCTTGTTGAAAGAGGAAGGTCTTTAATAACCACCTAAAAGATAACAGAGATGGTGTCTGTCTAACATTTAAGAGGAGGGAATTCCAAAGGGTAGGTGCCACAACACTAAAGGTCCACTTTCTATGTTCTGTGGAGCAGACCTCTTGATAAGATGGTATCTGTAGGAGGCCCTCACCTGCAGATCAAGTTGGGTATATAAGGGGTAAGACAATCTTTCAAGTATTCTGGTCCCAAGCTAGGTAGGGCTTTATATGCCTAATTAGAACCTTGAATTGGGTCCAGTAGCTAATGGGCAGCCAATGTGATCCTTTCAGCAGTGGGGTAACATGTTGGCGGTACCCTGCCCCAGTGAGCAGTTTTGCCACCATATTTTGCACCAGCTGCAGTTCTGAACCAACTTCAAGGGTAGCCCCACATAGAATGCATTACAGTAATCCAGCCTGGAGGTTACCAGTGCATGGACAACAGTGGTCAGGCTATCCCAGTTCAGAAACGGCCATAGCTGTCTTACTAGCTGAAGCTGGTTGAAGGCAGTCCTATCCACTGAGGTCACCTGGGCTTCTAGTGACACAAATGGACCCAGGAGCTCCCCCAGACAATGAATCTGCTCTTTCAGAGGGAGTATGACCCCATCCAGTGCAGGCAACTGACCAATTATCTGAACAGGAACCACCAACCCACACCACATACATCTTGCTAGGATTCAGACTTAGTTTATTGGCCTTCATCCAGCACAACACCAAGTCCAGGCACTGGTCCAGGGCTTGCACGGCCTCTCCTGATTCAGATGTTACACAGAAACAGAGCTGGGTATCATCAGCTTACTGCTGACACCTCACCCCAAATCTCCTGATGATTGCTCCAAAGGGCTTTATATAGATGTTAAACAGCATTGGGGACAAAATGGTACCCTGTGGCACCCCACAGCACAATACTGGGGGACTGAAAGACAATCACCCAATGCTATTCTCTGAAAATGATCCTGGAGATAGGATCGGAACCATTGTAAAACAGTGCCTCTGATACCCATCTCACCAAGTGGACTCAGAAGAATACCATGGTCTATGGTATCAAAAGCCACTGACAGATCAAGTAAGAATAACAGTGTTGCACACACCCTGTCCTTCTCCTGATAAAGGTCATGCAGAAGGGTGACCAAGGCTGATTCAGTCCCATAACCAGGTCTGAACCCAGATTGGAATGGGTCAAGATAGTCTGTTTCATCCAAGAGTACTTGCAATTGCTGTGCTATACCCTTCTCGATCACCTTCCCTAAAAACAGAGTATTTGCAACTGGGCAGTAGTTGTTACTGTAGTGAAAGCGGGGAACTCTTCCCCGTCTGCTCTCACTGTCCTAGGAGTCAATCCCCAGCCTTGGGCAATTGATCCCAGCAAATTCTGGTTTGCCAAGGTTGTGCACATCAACACCAAACCTGCAAGGCAGTACTGCCACCACCCTTCAGCTGGTTAGCTACTCTGGGGCAAAGGGAACCCCAGAGCCCACTTAAACACCTGAGCCTCTCAGGACCAGAGGCTAGATACCCTCCTGGCCCCTTCTGAAGTCTTAGGTAAAAACATTTCTCGGTTACACGTAGTTGTGGTCAAATGGCAAGGACTGAATTTAGGAACTGACCCCTTTCTCTAGAATAAACACACGTTGGTTTAAAGTAATTAAAGTCTATTAAAAAGAAAATAAGAAAAGCATAAAAAAGGTTACAAAAAACAAAAAGGTACACACAAATAATTTGTAGCAGCAAACTGAATCCTAAAACCATACACCCAAACGGGTAAGGTGTTTAATAACAAAGGTAAAAGAAAGTTTCGTGGCACAAATCAAAATAACAAAGCTATCTGCCTTAGCTATACTTACAAGAGCATAGGATCTTTCAATGGATAGCCTTCTTCCCCTCAGGGAGTTGCAAGTCAAGATGTAAATGGAGCCACAACAGAACATCACCATAGGCAAGGTGGTGCTCCGAAGCAGGACACCAACCCAGAGTTCTGAGCCTCCTCTTATGGAGGAAAATTCCCTCCCAGCCAGAGACAATTACCCAATTAACATTTTCATCAAAGAGATGAAAAAATGATGTTCCCACAGCACCTGGCACCTCCTCTTGGTTTCCCATAACAAAGCAAGGAGTTTTACGGCCCCTTCTACTGATAAGAAGGTGCAAAATTACTGTAAGCTGGTACAGCTGTGTTGTAAAAATCACCAAGTCACAGTGATGAAAAAACATCAAAGATTTAACTGCTTGCCAGCAAGCGAACAAGGAAGATGTTAAGGGGAAGAATTCTCCATAAAGCTTTCGGAGCTAGCCATTTTAAATGCAGGCCAGGGTAAGGCAGGCAAGCTGGCATGATAGTCACAAACCAAAGGGTCCAGGGTAGGCTTTTTCAAGAGTGGTCAGAAGGGTGAGGGTCACCAGGGCATGTTGCTGGCCACATCGTTGCAAGCATCTTGGGCATATTATCGGGCCGCATCAACTGAAACTGATCCCTAGAAGTTGCGGCAGACGTTGCACTGGCACCTCATTGGGGACTACAGTATATGTAGATGATGCATCAATATTGCTACAGAGGCGAGCAACTTTACCCTCAAAGTGCCTTACAGACAATTCACGGTGGGCATATTGTACATATTACTTGGCTGGATAACTGCATTGCAAAATTCGGAGAAGTGTGAATTTTGAATGATAGCTGTGTTTCAGTTTGCATATTGCTTCAGAAACTGAAATGGGTAGCTTCACCTCTAAATGTGAATGGAACTGAATTTCTCTCCCACCCCTAGTCTTGAGGGATCCTCTGCTCAAGTTAAGAGTTGATTTGGCTAATCAGGTTTGATCCATGGTTGTTAACAAACTCAGGGTGAGTCATTATTTTTTTGCCAGTGAATTACATCAACTAAGTAAACAACATTGGGATATGTGGCAGAATATGATCATGCTCGGTGGTGCTCAGTTAAACCCATGTGGGCTCCATTTGATGCATTCCATTAGTCTGTGGCAGCCAGCACACCATTAATTGTCCATCAAATCACTGTAATTCTCTTAATGTAATGTGTTCCTTTAAAGAGAACTGGTCAAGCTGGTAGCAGTGTGAAAATATTTTGTGGAAACTGGTGCTAAAAATAAAATAAAATAAACTTTAACCTACTTTCATTGAAGACAGACAGAATTTTGATAGTAGGTGTGAGGTAGAACCATATGGGTTTTTTGGTCAAAACCACATGGCTTATTTAAGGAGCTACATCTTTCTCTCTCTTCTTGCTAGTGTTTATTGTAATGTCTGGCAAATTTTGTGCAAAAACATTTGACATGGGCTGCCACTGATTTTTTTGGTCTCTCTTCATGCTCTACAAACTTTGGCTCTCTGTTGTCTAACAGATTTTCAGAGTAAATCTTCACCATTTGCCTTGCTAGAAATATGTTAGTGTGCTGAAGCCTGTGATAAGAGCCAAAGTTACCCCATATTCTAGGAGTCGGGTGTGCTGTGCCTTTCCAAATCTCCCAACAAGCCTTACCAATTGGACAAAGGCTTATGCCTTTCACCAGAATGTTAGATGCATATTCAGCATTGTGAAAAGCTGTGTGCAGGGGTTATATAACCTGGTGATCATTTGCTGGGTGGTATAAAATGGAGGCCCATTAATTTTATCACTTTAAAGGGAAGAAAAGTACTAAACCTCTGCAATTAGTCTAATCTCAAAGACATCTTTGTAAGTGAATGTAAGAAAATGCGCATCTACATATCACATATGCAGGTTGCTTGGGATCAGGAGCTATGGAGCAACTGCTCGTTCAAGTTTATTTGTATACAATTCACATAATTTGCATAAAATCTGCATGAGAACAAAAACCTCCCTGTTGCAACACTGCTGCAATGCCCTTTGTGCAAATTGCAATAGGAAATCACATAATGTCTGTTGCTGGAATGTTTTAGAGATCACGTCCATTAATGAAGATCAACTTTGATGTGGAGAACATTCCTGTTTGCTCAGAAGTAACCTTCCCACTGATTTCAGTGGTACATACTCCCTAGCATGTCAGGGTGCAAAGGATTTCTCCTGGAGATGGTCAAACCCTGTCAGTGACATAAATCACAATTGCATCACCAATTGCAACTGTCGCCTTCTAAAGTTGGGGTGGGTGGGAAGAGAGATTGCTTTCCCCAAGAGTTTTAAACTGGTTGACTTTTATTTTTCTTTGCATGCTGCCACTTGGAAACTGTAGTGCGGGGACCAAGCATGCAAAGCCACACATTGGGCAGATCACTGTGTGATGCTCCTTTTCCTTCCTTGTACCTTACACATCAACATTCTCCCACGAGATTGGCTGTCAGCACACGTTCTACAGGGAGACTCATGTGGAACTAGAAGAGCCAGCAGCAGGAACACTGGTGGCAGCAGGAACACTGGAAGGGCATCAGAAGCAGCACCACCAGATCATACCTAACTTGTGCTGGTTGCTGCATTGGCCATAATGCCGTTTTTTTTAAAAATGGTGACTTTGTTCAGTGATTTCCCCCCCCCCCATTGGTTGATTGGTTTGTGTTTCATGAAGCAAGGGTTTGCTTATTTTTCCCAAACAGGCAAAAGTTTTTCTTTTCTCAACTGCCAGACTTGTTTTTGCAAAGGTCACATTTGCATGATACATGCCCAGTCCTTGGGGCATATGTGAGGAGCCATGTTCTTGTTCTATACATTACATAACCAGTTTTAAAAGTTCAAGTCAATTCCAGTGATGAACAAGCATGCATGAATCTTCCGGCAGTCCAGCACCAGTCCTTTGCAGCACCTACTCTGAGGAGTACAGACTGTGCAAATATAAAAGAAGCACAGAAACCCACAATATTTTCAATTTAAATTGTAAACAGAAGACCATTTGGGAGGCAGGAAAATCGCCTTGAAATACATTTGCACATTTGAGAACTAGATACATTCGCACTGTGAGCCAGATATTATGAAACTTCAACAGCATCACCATTTGCAGCCTTAAAGCTTTCATCACAAATTTATATAGCCAGCCAGGGAAATGAAAGTCACTTTCAAAGTGGATGCCCCCATTTTTCTCCTGAATATAGGGAAATACCTATGAATCTTCCAGCCAGCTGTGAAGAGCAAAATTCCTGTTCAGAATTCTAGTGTTAAAATAATGTGCTTGCCATAAAAAAAAAAACATAAAATGGGAATTGTGAGATCTGGTAGCACACTGGGACAAGCCATGCCCTCTGAACCTGGAGCCATCTTAACTGCCCTTTTTACCCTGGGCATCAACCACCTTCGAATCATGGGACTGTGGGGCTGAATCCCTCCATCATCAGGATTTGGCAACCCATCCTGTATTCTAGTCACTACATGAGTTTGGAATCAGCCACAGAGGCCAAAGCAGTTGAAAAATAATAATAATAATAAAATTTTATTTCTAAGCCGCCTATCTGGCCGAATTAACGGTGGGCTCTTGTGCAACAAAGAATGGGGGTCCTTCTAAACATTCCAAAATATCGTCTCATCCTTTTATATACCCAATCAATCACTGCCCTCTGCAGGACAGGGCCTTCTGAAGATGCCATCCTATCAGGAGGTCTATTCTATATGCTATAGGAATCGGGTTTTTAATATGGTGGCACCTACCCTTTGGAACTCCCTCCCTTTACACACGAGACTGTCTCTATTATCTTTTTGGTGCCTATTGTGCTTTTTAAGTGGAGATCTCTGTCCCAGTCTATATCTGTATTAGATCTGAAATACTGTTTTTACATATGAAATTGTTTCTATTTTTTTTTAATTGCGGGTGTTTTTACTGTGAAATTGCTTTGAGATTGTTGGAAGTGGTGCAAGAGCAACTCCTGTTTGGGTTCTTATGTTTGTATTCCAGAAGGAAGATAGAGTTAGGGTCCTCCAGCTGGCCATGCTTGCCTACCTTTACCTGTGCTGTTCTCCACCTAACTTCCTTCCGTTGTAAATTGATATGCTCAGGGAAGCTGACCTGCCCCTCCTTCCTTTGTCTTCTTCTTCAACTGTCTGAGGAGAGAGGAGACATCTTTGTCTTTTTTCTCTCTCCTGAGCCATGAGGGCAATACCTAAGTCTGGGCATTCCACCTCCAACATAGTTAGTTAGTTAGAACTAGGTATGCCTTTCCTATCTACTATGTATTTCTATAAATAAAGTAGGTTTTCTTATTTTACTAAGTCTTAAGTCTCAGTGATCTAAATGCAGGGTAAAAGCCTGCTACTTAGGTAAATACACACACTGGCACACACGCAGCTCAGATGCTGAATATCTCTGCATATTTCCATAACAGAGATGTTTTAGGGGAAGTGATTCATAAATGGAATCAAATAAACCTATCAATTAAACAGCCCAACCCTTTTCTTCCCAGCTTCATGAGAAGAAAAGGCAGGGTGAAGGATGCTTGAGTATCTGGTCAAACTCTTCACTGAATCCAGCGAACTACACAGACACAAACACACACAGGCTATAGGGATGAGGCTTTCCTTTTACACCACGGGCCAGTGATGGATCTGGGAGCACCTCTCAGACTTACTCCTTGTTTCCACTTTTGAACATTCTGTTCCTTTTCTGGACATTTTCCATCCGCCATCTCCCATTCAGTAAAGCAGAGATGACGCTCGGCATGGGCCCAGTAAAGGCCCTTGCCACTTGCCTGACAGGTTGTGGATTCAGCATTAGCCCACCAGATCTGGTTGTCGCCTGCTCAATGCCAGTGGCCCTATCCTTGGGCTCCTGGCACACAGTCTCTGCAGTACATATGAGATATGAGGTTCTCCTCATCCTTCTCCATACACTGTTAGATTCTTGATCTTTTCCCTGCAACAAGGGGGCACTTTCAAAACATGAAAGCTGAGGCTTTCAGAGTCATACACTTTTTTGAAAGTGGGATCCAGAGCTGGAGTTACTGCTGCTCATATGTGCGGTCCTATATGATACCTTCAAACAGGGCTTTTGTGTGTGTGTGTGTGAAAGTACTCACCAGTACGGAGTACCGGCATGTCTTTTTTGGCTACCTATGGCAATCATTTTGTCCTGGCATCCACAAAACTTTTATCAAGTTAGAGTACCGGCACCTCATTCAGAGCTTGGAAAAGTTACTTTTTTTGAACTACAACTCCCATCAGCCCAATCCAGTGGCCAAGCTGGCTGGGGCTGATGGGAGCTGTAGTTTAAAAAAGTAACTTTTCCAAGCTCTGCTTTTTTTATCAATAAAAAGCATTGCCTGCAAACATATTTGGATATTACAATGTGGAAGGTCTACTCATGACTTTATGATCTTCTGAAGAACCAGAAACAGGAAGTATTATAAGTGTGGGGGGAAATCATATACAAGTACCACAGCACATACCATGAGATAAAATGTTGAAAGAGTGTAAATGTAATCCTACAGTGATTCTTCCTAATACAGTGCAAGATCCATGAAAAGAAATCTCTTCTCCATTACTGCATATCCCAAAAGTACCTGTCTGAATAGTGAGCATTATATGACTGGTGCTATCAGTTCCGAAAGCCCCAGACCCTGTTTTTGGCTAGTATGCTACAAATATTTGTTTTAATTAACAACCAAATGAGCAAGCAAAATGTAGGTGAAATACATCTACAATTCATAGACAGCTTGAATTAGCAGTACTGTAAATGTCAGTACTGTTAATACTTGTGTTGGAGCAGATATTCTTTTGTTAGATTTTGAGTGAATCAAAACTCTTAGTCTTATTTGTTTTTTTGGGGAAAAAAGCAATAAAAATTAGGAATACCTCTACTTTTTCACATTCAGATGAAGCAGATTGCAACTGAACCCTCAGCACAAGGTAAACAATAAATGCTTCTTTCCTACTAAACATTCTCATGAAATTAACTATATAACTTTTGCTTTGTACCTAAATGAGAGAGGTCACTACGTTCTCAGCTGACAGCCTACTCTCAGTCAACGCAAGCTGATCGATGGCTCCCAGGAATGATCAAACATCAGGATTTTGTTTCTGTTTTTGTTTGCAGAACAATCCAGTTCACATGAAAGAGATCATTCATTCATTCATTCAAGATATGATTTTTTTTTAAAGATATAGTCAAAAGATATTTTGGGGATGGAGAGAAAATACTTTGTGGATTCTATACAGTTGTCCTGATCCAGTGATCCTCTTTCACTCAAGGTAGGAATATTCAGAGCCACTTTTGAAAACATTGATTGGAAAAGCGGAGGACAAATCCATGGCTATGCTATCCATTTACCCTAAGGGTGAGGAATAGGTCCTGCCTGATGGGCTTCCCCACCCTCCATGGGCTACTTTGACAGTTAGGCAGGGCCACCCATCTGTCAGTCATCTGACATGAGGGTGACCTAACTTCAAAGGAAAAAAATCAGAAACGCACTCTTACTGTGGTCCTGATTCTTTTCTTTCTTCCTTTGCAGCCCAGGTTGAACTCCATTACCAAATTACATTTGAAGTAGTGCTAGTGAAGTGAACAGCCCTGCTCCATAATAAGACACCCTTCACAACCAGTATAACCAGTATAATTCATGGGCACTGCTTGTCTGTCATGGACTGCACATTGCTGTGGTCTTTCCCACCCAGTCAGTCTCCTGTTGGGAAACTGGGTGGGAAAGACTCAAGCAACTGACTCTGCCCAAGTGTCCATCCACATACATTTCACAGCAGTGTGGGATCACACTCCAGGGAAGTGGCTTCCATGCATCAGCCTTGTCCTGTGGAATGCTCTGCCAACAGAAATTCGGCAGGCACCTTCTCTTTTAACCTTTAAACATCTGCTGAAAGCATTTGTATGCTGCCAGGCTTATGCAGGCAATTAAGAAAACATCTTTCTGTAATAGTTAATTGATTGTCTCTGCTTTTAAATGTTTGCATGGTTCTTATTGTACATATGTATAGCTGCTGTAATCCACTCTGATTTTTTTTATTACATAGCAGTATAAATATAAATAAATAAAATGTAACTGCTGTGTGTGTGTGTGTCTAAGCCTAAGAGCATTGTGCATTGTAGCCACTTTATCTGTTAAAAAGAACATATGATGGGCCTCTCTGATCAGAGTGAAAGTCCATCTTGTCCAGCCTCCTATTTAATTAATAAATTAATTGACATCATTTCTATACTGCTTAATATATATAAAATATCTCCAGCGTTACAGATATGCAGTAAAACCAACACTACAAAGTACTAAAACAGTACTAAAAGTACAGAAAATGCAATAAAACATTATAATATACAAAAAGACAGGCTGCAGATTAAACAGGGGCAATAGCAGAAAATGTCCTTTTGTGAGTCACCCCCATAGGATGGTCTATACCACGCAGTGCCACTGACAAGAGTTCCCCAGATGAGCTCACCAATCTGCCAGGTCTATATAGGGGCAGGGGTATTTCAGATTATTAGGTCCTGACTTGTTCATGGCTTTATATGTATTAATAATATATTTTACACTGTGTTCAACAAGATGCTCACAAGTGGAGCATTTATTTATTTTACAGTAAAATTTATATAAATTTCTAAGCAGTTTACATAAAGTGGTATAAAATATTCATTAACAATAGCAATGAAAACAAATTTTAAAAACAGTGGACATGCTAAAATTTAAAAAATATAGATAAAAATCTACAGTTTTAAAAAGCAAATGGACATAACAAAATTATATGTCTGGGTAGTCTTGCCTAAAAAATAAAGTGTTTGGCACACATCAAAAACAGTAGAATGAAGGCACCTGCAATCGGCAGGAAGTTCCAGATAACAGGTATTCAGGCCTGGTGCCAAAAGGCAGCCAGGTTGGGCGCTGCCTAAGGGCTCCGGCGGCTTGTAGGAGCCCCTATTGTTAGGGTGGAATGCTGGTACTCCTGTTCCATTATCTGTGGCAGCATTGGGTCCTACAACCCAACGCTGACACAGATCGTGGACAGGGAGCTCCCAGGTACCCCCCAAACAGGCAGAGTGGGTTTCAACAGGCCCACACACATGCCCCATCTACCTCTCCCATCAGGGTGAACACCATGCACACTGTACGTATATGCCTACCATCACCCAAGATGGCAATGGGCTTCCCTAAGGGGTTGGTGGCAAGCTTGTGCGCATAGTGCTCATGTCATTCACATGATGCACGGCATAGGTGGCGCATGCAGGTGGGCTTATTAACTCCATGCTGCCTGTATCGGAAGGGGGTGTTGGGCTACGGTGCCACAGGCTCAGGGCAGGCTGGTGCCCAAGGGCCTAGTCATGCCTGGTGACAACCCTGCAGGTGCTGCAACACTAAAAGATCCATTTCTCATAAGTGTGGAATGAACATGAGGGTAATAGCCTTCCCCTACTCTCCCTACTCCAATGACAGGCATGTTGCTTTGAACATGGTGTTATGCCATCAGGGCTAACAGCCCTTATGGATTACTTTTATCAGGAAAAGGTGAAATGGGTATTTAAGGCACTGTTTTACAGTGGTTCCGATCCTATCTCCAGGGTTGGTTTCAGAGAACAGCATTGGTCTTTTGGCCCCCTGGCAGTTGTGCTTGTCCCCAATGCTGTTTAACATCAATATGAAGCCCTTGGGAGTGGTCATCAGGAGATTTGGGGCAAGGTGTCAGCAGTAAGCTAATGATACCCAGCTCTATTTCTCTGTAACATCTGAATTAGGAGAGGTTGTGCAAGCCCTGGAGTAGTGCCTGGACTTGGTGGTGGGCTGGGTAAGGGCCAATAAATTGAGTTCGAATTCCAGCAAGATGGCACTGTGGGTTGGTTGTTCCTGAATCCAGATAATTGGGCAATTGCTTGCTTTGGATGGAGTCATAATCCCTCTGAAAGAGCAGGTTGATAGTCTGGGGTGATCCTGGATCCATCTGTGTCACTAGAGGCCCAGGTGATCTCAGTGGCTAGGAGTGCCTTTTATCAGCTTCAGCTGTTTCTGGACTGGGATAGCCTGACCACTGTTGTCCATGCACTGGTAACCCCCAGGCTGGATTACTGTAATGCGCTCTGTGTGGGGTTGCCCTTGAGGTTGGTTCAGAAGCTGAAGCTGGTGCAAAATGCGGCAATGTGACTGCTCACTAGGGCAGGATATCATCAACATGTTACACTGCTGTTGAAAGAATTGCACTGGTTACCCATTAACTGCCAGGCCAAATTCAAGGTGCTGGGTTTGGTATACAAAGCCCTATAAAGCTTGGAACTAGGATACCTGAAAGATCATCTTACCCCTTATATACCCCGTTGATCGCTGCGCTCTGCAGGTGAGGGCTTCCAGCAGATACCATCTTATCAGGAGGCCTGCTCTGCAGAACATAGGAAGTGGACCTTTAATGTTGTGGCACCTACCCTTTGGAATTCCTTCCTCTTAAATATCAGACAGGCTATAATAATTATAATAACTGCTGACAAATCCATCCTCCGTGAATTTAGATTAGACAGACAGACAGACAGACAGACAGACAGACAGACAGACAGATAGATAGATAGATAGATAGATAGATAGATAGATAGATAGATAGATAGATAGATAGATAGATAGATAGATAGATAGATAGTAGGGTTGCCAGGTCTCCGGTTTTCTGCCGGAGTCTCTGGCAAAAGGGGGCCATCTCCGGCCTCCGGCAATAGTTTCAATAAACAGGTGGATCTCCGGCTTTTAATTGGCCCCCTCAGCCACGCATGCGTGATTGACACACGCATACGTTGGGCTGTGGCTGGCCGCCTTCCTGCCCTTTGTCAGTCAGGCAGGCCGCAGGGACTGCAGAGACAGGAGGACTTGAGCAGCCGCCGCCCCTGCAGGGACCCCCCCAGCAGCAGCCCCTGCCCGCTAGTGAGTGGCACACAGCCGCAGCTGCAGCAGCAGCCACCGCCCAGCGCCCACACACAACTGCAGGTGAGGGTGCTGGACGTGGAGCCTGCAGCCGCCTGGCTGAGCGAGGGCAGCCTCCTGGCCCACGTCTGCCACGACGTGGGCTCTGTCCAGCCACCGCCCCTTCAGGGACCCCCCCAAGCAGCAGCCCCCGCAGGAGCGGTTGCTAGGTCCGAGCGGCCTCGCAGCCCCTGAGCCATGAAGAGGCGGTGGCAGCGAGGCTGGGCTGGCTCCTTCTTAGGCGCCCTGAGCCAGTTCCCCTGCTCCGGAAAGGGCGGCCGGCATCTTCACCACTCCTGCTGAGGCTGGCAGGCCGCTCGGACGCCGTCTCCTAGCAACTGCTGCCGAGACGGGGCCCATGCGGCCTGGCAGCCTGAGCAGGAGGCGTGAAGAGGCGGTGGCAGTGGAGGCCAGGCTGGGCCAGCTCCTTCTTAGCCCTGGCCCGGAGCCAGTTCCCCTGCTCCGGCAAGTACGGCCGGCCGCTTCACCCCTCCTGCTGTGGGTGCCGCTGGGCGGCAGCGGCCGCGATGGGGCTCAGCAGTCTCTGGCTGAGGGGGCCCATTGCAGCCACTGCCGCCCAGCAGCGCCCACAGCAGGAGGGGTGAAGCGGCCGGCCATCCTCGGGGCTAAGAAGGAGTTGGCCCCGTCCAGTGTCCACTGCTGCTGTGGGTGGCAGGCTGCTCGGAGAGGCTGGAGAGAGAGAAAGAGAGAGAGGCTGGAGAGAGAGAGAAAGAGAGAGAGGCTGGAGAAAGAGAGAGAAGCTGAAGAGAGCCAAGCGCCCTCCCCCCTTCTGGAGCCTCCCAGTATGGGAAGAATGCCCAGAAAGAGTGGGTCACACTTTAGGTAAAAGGGGGGTTGATAGGAGGCCCAGCTGAATGCATGAGCCTGAGGTTGGATGGTGTCCTGGCTAGGGTTTTTTGAAAGACTGGTTTTACGAAGGATATTTCCCTGTGATCCAAAAGACACATTTGAAAGTTGCAAGGGCAGGTGATCCTTCACTGCCACCCACCCACTCTCTTCTTTCTAAAAACCACACACCCTTCCAAAGCCCACAAAGTGGGCACCAGAACAGCTCCTAAAACCCAGAGCCAGAATTTGGGCAGATAAAGAGAGAGTATGGGGAGCTCTGAGTAAGAGTGCCTGTGACTTGGTTACTCTAACAATTAAGACATATTTGTTTGCAGCTAAATGAAGCCTTTCTGCTATGGGGGGAGGGAGGGAGCCCGAATCCCACGCCGTATACCCCATTCAGCCTTTTGCACAACACTGTGTGTGTGAATTAAATTGATTTCTGTTTGACTCTCTGTACACGTGCAAAAAAATTTTAAGTGACACTTTAGTTTTTTTAAAAAATACACAACTGAGACCACTTTCACCCAGTGTGGCACTTGGAGTTGTGCTGCCTCTGTTTGCAGAGAGATGCCCTTTGAGGCATCCAAAGAGAGTCAGAAGGCAGCTCAGAGCCTCCCTGGAATCGCTCCCCAAATGTGGCCACTTCCCCAGCTGCTCACCAGGCAACTGTTCGTGCCCCGTTCAGAGGCTCCTGTGCACCACCGGAAGAGAAACCTGGGAAGGGGTGACAGAACTGCTGGGCCAGGGAGGATGAGGAAGGGTCAGCTGCGCAAAGGGGAACTGCACCTCATTACACAGCCTGCCTGTGAGGTCCTGTCCTGGGGTGCGAGTGGAACCTCCTGGCAAGAGCAACCCTGAGGAGGCAGAGTGTGGTTGTGTGTGTGAGAGAGAGAGTGAGTGAGTGACTCTTGTCATGCTGAGGTGCCGCCCTGTGCCCCTTTCTGGTGGGTGACCAAGAGCTTCTTTGCACCCCCAACTGTAAAGCTAACACATAATAGTTCTCCTGTTTTCTTCATTCACTTCCATTTCATTGCAAAATCTTCCTGGATAGCTCACCCCGCACCAGAGGCACATTCCAGCACAGAAGGAAGACGTGTGTGTGTGTCCCAGTTTAAAGGTGGCTCCTTTTGGAGGAAGGGTGGGATATAATATCAGTCAAAATAAAGTGCTGTCCCCCATTGGATTTGTCAGGGGAGAAGGCAGGAAGATCAACAGTAGATGGACCCAGAGCCCCGGCAGGCAGAGCTGTCTCCTGATTGGTTGTAAGTAAGGGGGCAGGCAGGGAGGCTGAGGGAGGAGGGCCCCCTTTGGCCTCATGGGCCAGCTGCCACACCATATGGAAATGGACATGGACTACCTTCAAGTTGCTCCTGACTTATGGCGACCCTATGAATTGGGTGTTCATGGTAAGCGGCATTCAGAGGGGTTTACCACTGCCTTCCTCTGAGGCTGAGAGGCAGTGACTGGCCCAAGGTCACCCAGAGAGCTTTGTGGCTGTGTGAGAATTTGAACCCTGGTCTCCCAGGTTGTAGCCCAACACCTTAACCACTACACCACACTGGCTCTGTACACCACACCATATAACCCAAAATTAACTCCCATCAGCTCCAGTTGTAGTTCAGTGACATCTGGAGGGCTCCCACAGGTTTGCCTCTCCATCAGAGTCCCTGCTCCTTGAGTCCCTGCCAAGTGACGTGAGGCAGGGAGTGGCCTTCTTAATGGTGGCACCCCTGTTTTGGAATAGCCTCCCCAGAGAGGCCCACCCAGGCTTTTTAAATAACTCTCATTGTTTGTTATGTGTTTGTATAATATTCTGTCATCTGAGCTGCAAGTAGTTTTTGTTTTCCTCTATTAGGAAGGAAAATTTATGGTGCATTTTATTGTTTGTTGTACTTTTAACTATTGTGTTGCCATATTTTTAACTTTTGCATTTTATTCTTTATTCTGTGAGTCACTCAGTTGTTGTTATGTTCAAGTCGATTTCAACTTATGGTGTCTCTACGAATCAGCAACCTCCAAGAGCATCTGTCATGAACCACCCTGTTCAGATCTTGTAAGTTCAGGTCTGTGGCTTCCTTTATGGAATCAATCCATCTCTTCCTTGGTCTTCCACTTTTTCTACTCCCTTCTGTTTTTCCCAGCACTATGGCCTTGTCTAGTGAATCATGTCTTCTCATGATGTGTCCAAAGTATGATAACCTCAGTTTCATCATTTTAGCTTCTAGTGATAGTTCTGGTTTAATTTGTTCTGACACCCAATTATTTGTCTGTTTTGCCTAGAATGCCCTCCCTTGTCCTTAACATGGCTGCAACCGTATCTACTCAGAAGTAACTCCTATTGAGTTCTATGGGGCTTAGTTCCTTAATAAGCATGTTTACAGTTGCTGCCTTCAGGGTCATCCATCTGTGCTCCCATCTAACATCTCTGCAACACTGAGCTTCTTTCTTCCAATAATGGCCTGGCCTGAGGGCACGTAAACCCTTCTTGCCAGAAGCAAGTAAGCTATATTAAATGTTCCCTAAAGGCGTTGAACTGTGACCTGGGAGACCAGGGTTTGTTTTTTTTTTTTTCAATAATTTTTATTCAGATTTTCATAAAACATAGGGAGACCAGGGTTTGAATCCCCACACAGCCATGAAGCTCACTGGGTGACCTTGGGCCAGCCACTGCCTCTCAGACTCAGAGGAAGGCAATAGTAAACCACCTCTGTCTGAATACTGCTTACCATGAAGACCCTATCTGGGATCAACTTGAAGGCAGTCCATTTCCATTTTGCATCACCCTAAGCTTGTGAGAAAGAATGACCTCGTCACTTCAGATGAACCTAGGAACACCCTATTTTAGGTAAGATTTCTATTTTAATCTCCAGAGAATTTCTTTTGAATGGTATGCTCCAAGCAACTGTGGTTGATACAATGTATCATGTTTAATGACGTCGCTAGGGCCCGCCCCGTGACGTCACTAGGGCCCGCCCCCATTTTCTCAGGTTTTTGAATGGTTCCGACCTGTCAACCCTAATAGATAGATAGATAGATAGATAGATAGATAGATAGATAGATAGATAGATAGATAGATAGATAGATAGATAGATAGATAGATAGATGGGTGAATTTCATTGCTTATTACGCAATTTCTCATTTTTCCAATCTTCAGTTCTACATTTCCACATCAGTTTCCGATAGTTGTTTTAAAGCCCTCATGAAAATTCATTGGCATTTTAATGTGAATTTCTTCTTATATACACATTTTATATGTAATTCTGCCTGATATACACATTTTTGCAAAAAAAACCCAACCCTAATACAATCCATTTTTGTATGTTGTTTTCACTAATACATGCATTTTTATGCACACTTTGCCCTAGTAAATACATTTTTACACAAATTACTCAGCTACAGAAATGCATTGCAAAATTTGGAGCAGTGCACATTGCGAAGGACTGCTCTGTTTCAGTACATGCATTGTTTCGGAATGTGCTGATTTTGTAGTTTCGCCTTTAATTGTGAACTGAACCAAATTTCTCCTCCATCCCTAAGCACAGCCTTCACCAACCTAGTTCCCTCTGGTTGTTTTGGACTTCAACCCATATCAGCACCAGCCAGTGCTTTAGCCTTTCCTAAAGGCATTTCCATCCCTTAATCTTTTAGGTTCCCTGATTGTGCACCGACAGAACTATTCATCACCTGTGGTACCATGAGATCAAGCTTCCTCCATCCTAACCCTATCAACTATTTCTCAAATGATATGGCAAACAGGAAGAGGGAGGGAGGGAGGGAGGGAGGGACATGATAGTGAGAAAGGCTTCAAATTACTGGGATTTTATCAAATGCTAGCGAAAGGTCAGTCAAATGCTACAAAACTGTGTTATCACATTTTTAGCTGCATCTAAACTTAAATGTATTTAGCTTTAGCTATATTGTATTATCCTAAAAATGCCATCACAATTTCATGCTGTATGTGCAAAAACATCTGCCTTCTTTTAATAGAGTGCTTTGGGACACAATTCACAGTTCTGTGCAAAAAAAGAAAACGATGACAAGAACCCCTCAAAGATGAATCTCCAGAATATGCATCTAATTTATTCTTCTACCTATATGATGATGCATTAGCCCCCAACGCAGTCTGTTTTTATTATTATTTTATGGCAAATGATATTACAGTAAGTGCTTAGCCATTGCAATAGACTCTGCAGAAGTCAATGAATAAAATAATTATGCCAGTTTTTAATTTTGTTAACATTTCTGAATACATACTTTAATTAAGAAGGGAATAACAAGCACAGATGCAATAGCATCCTCAGACATGAGCTTTACATCACAACTGTAGGAAGCATCTCAATGAGTAACTAGAATAAATTCAGGGACAGAGAAAGAAAGAATGTGAGTTGAACACATCTGATCTCAAACCAATAGGATGGGGTGGCATAGTTATGCACTGGACTGCAGCCATTGTGTGACACTCTGAAAATATAGGCTCACAGTTTAATATGAGGGTATTTATAATATAAAGCATGGCATGCACTTGAACACACACACAATCAGGATTAAATATTTAAAAGGACCTATTGGGTCTTAACGTTTGCAACTGTATTGATTGTTTATTTTAAATTATGGTCCTTTAAAACTGAGCAATGGCTTTAAATAAGAGGCTGTTTAAAACAATATATCTAATTAGAGAGGCGCTCCTCTAAAGATTGCTTTCTCTTTGCAGTTGGCAAGGATTAAATATCCAAGCCTAAATTCTTTATTGCTGATTTCTAATATTAAGCCAGCGACACATAAGCAGCACTGATTGCAATATAAAGAATTATTCTCTTGGGCCCTACTTGTATTCATTCTCATTCTACACTTAAAAAACCCATTCATCAATTACTCTGCAGTGGCACTGGAGCTTAGCATGCGCATATTATCTTCTCTCATATTCCAATGCAGTCTTCTGAAGAGAGATGGGAAGGCGGGAAGGCGGGAGGGGGAGCGGGAGAAGGAAGAAAGAGGCAGGATGTAAATGTGGGTTTTGTGTGCTGATGTACACATTCCGATCTGATTATATGTGCAGATGTCATTGCACACAATAATGCAGGGAGCGTTCTCACATACGGTGGGTCTAATCTTCATGCTTCTTCTTAAAAAGAAAGAGCCTCTTCTTGCATTCAGTGCCTTGAGCCAAGCTCTAGTCTTATATTCAGCTAGGTGAGTACTGGAGGAGCCAATAGCCTTTTGATATGCAGCAGAAGTGAGTTGCTGCATAATATAAAATGATGGTACTATTAATCCTATAGCACTGGTGAGATACCCAGCCCCCCTTTGCTACTGATATCCCAACCATTGTCTCAGGCGTTAAGCTTCATCAGTATGCAAACGGAGTGTCAGTATGATGGGTGGTAACTTGGTTGGGTGCACTTTCTACATTTCTGGCAAATGAGTATAATTATTTTCAGAGCTGCAGGCAACTCATGCATGTTTTATCCTCCATCTGGACCTGCACGGTACACAATAGTGATAAAAGATGATTTTCCCCCCTTGGATGTTCATAGGCCATCATCGACACAGTGCTGATGAAATGGTCATGTATCCCTTAGCACTTCTATATCTGCCACAGCTTGACAACAAAATTATTTCCCTATAGTACTAAAACACTTCAGATATTCAAGCCCTCTGTGCATATATTTGTGTTTTGAAGCATTTGGCGTTAACATAATGTGGTAATTTATAAACTGACAAATTAACTATGCAGAAATCTCAGAATACACAGCCTTCAGAGGTCTGCAAAAAGCAGCAAAAATGAGAAAGAAAGAAGGAAAAATAGTTGTGTGCTTTGAAATAATAACAGTAGTAGTAATTACAATGATAATAAATAATACTAATAATATCAACTGGTTGAGGCAGGTTTTCAAGATCCCCATATAACTAAGCGTAGTTACGGCATGGTAAAGCTGAGAGGGTCATCATGTTGTGGCACAAATGCAAAGTTTATAGAGGGATAATTTACACAGGGACAGTCTCAACTAAAAATTCCAAAAATTAAATATTAAAATTCACAAGGGGAAATAAACTGTCAGAATGAGTAAAATCAATATTGTTTTTAAAGAGGGTTATTCACGAGAATGGGGAGGAGGACAAAAGAAAGAGGAGCCTCCTTTGTTTCTTTGTTATAAAATCATTTTACTGATTAAAATTCATCTCTGCAAGAGCCCTCCTTAGTAAAAAGCATGCCATGCTTATAGGTTTACTATTGATCTCCAAACAGCTAGATGATGGGATATGGGCAGCTCTTATAAAACAAAACAAAGTAGAACGTTTGCACTTTTAGCATATTAGCTTAATTCTACTCCAGATATCTTAAAAGCTATGTTTTTGTGGACTCTGAAAGAAGACCTTGTCTCTTCTGCTGCCCTCGCCTGTCTGATTGTGAACATTTCTGACTACTGTTTTTTGTTTGTTTGTTTTGAGGAGGCAGGAAATTCTTTACAATTTGCAGTAAGGTTTCACATTCCTTCATAGTATCCCAAACCAAACCTAACACATGCCCACATATGCCGCATGTGAATCCTTCTCCTCCCACCTCTCTCTGCCCCCCCTTTAAATGGTATGTACCATGCTACAGAGGCCTACCAAACATCAGACAGTCTTTATCAGCAGTTGTGCCAGGGTCTCCATAGCAACAGTATAATAGATTTGCCCTTATTCAATCCCAGAGGCCACATTGAAGCGCAATGCAAAATTTGCTGGAGCCTGAATTCCTTTCAAGTCATGGCTCATGTGTCAGGAAACAAGTCAATGCACAGACAGCAGTAAACATAAAGATGGAAGGGAACCTTTACTCTCCAGTGCTGTTTGCTTACAGTGACATTCAAAAACGGAGGCCCCCTTCTAGATCTCGTTTTTGTCTCGTTTTCTAGTTATTAATTCACTTCTTTGGGAAGGGGAGGTGGGGGGAAATGCCATGTGTTGCAGAAATAAACTGCCACAGAAAGTGCAAAGCAAGCTGAATGGAAGAGTGTGCATTTTTAGCTTTCCAAGGTTATTGAATTAAAAATGGCTGAGATTCACCACAGTAAAGTATATTCCAAGGCTTGTGGTGAAGCAGGCAGTGCTCTGGAATTCCTGCAGCAAAACCAATAGCAAAACACACAACACCAACACCAATAGCAACAACACTCTTAGCAACTAGAAATGCTGTTTTTAAAAAACCCGTGATTTTTTTGGTGACAAAGAAAGAATCTTAATACCCTGCCTCTGTGCATCTCATAAGGACAGACCATGTAAATGCCCCTCCGGAAGCAGAGACCTCATTCAGGGTGTTCTTTCAGTATAAGCCTGTGAAAAAAGACTCATGTCTACAAGTTCAAAACAATAACATCTTGAAAGTTTTGCTTTAATCATGTAGCTGGAGGATGACAAGATGACGGCACACTCTGTTAGTGCTTTTCTCCGATTAGTTCCCAAACTGACATGCTCAAAGGTTGCGGTGCACAACTCAAATCGCTCTGAGGGCCCCTTTTACATTTGTACCGATTGAAGAGGGCCATAATCCTTCATTAACCATGGAAAAGCATTTTTGTTGCTAATTCAATTCAGTGGTTTCTTTTCTATACATTTTCAATTAACCCTCTCTTTCTCCCTCCCTGATGCTCTGTCTTCTCTCCCCACTTCCATATCTTTCTTGGATCCCTCTCTTGACCCTCAACTCCTTTACTCTCTCCCATTGTGCATGTTCTCCCCCTACCCTGATTTGTCAGCTACTCCACTTTTTATCTGCTTTTCCACTAGAAGTCTCCCTAAGGCCTAAGGATGGAAAGATCTGTCAATTTCGGTTCTCTCAGTTTCTCATTTTTTCCAATCTTAAATTCAGTTCTCCACATTTATGCAGCAATTTGTGAGTTCTTATTTAAAAAGTCCTGAAGAAAATTCTCCAGCATTTTAGTGTGAATTTCTGCTGATAAATACATTTTTGTAGGCAATTTTAACTAGTGCACACATTTCTTGCCGACAAAAGATGAACCCATGTTTAGGGGTTCTGCATTATCATGAAAACTGCACTGAAAGAATAAAGTGTGAACTATAGAAAAGTACTTGCTAAAGGTTTTAACAGTGCAGTGCTTACATTTTACACTTCCTTTTCCCTTTGGAACTAGTCAGACACTTTGGTTTGGTGAAACTGAGCACATAGTTCTTGATGCTGCTCAGATGGAGCGGGTGAAAGTGCTCACAATCGCTCTGCCACTCCAACCACCTCATCACCTTGTTGATCTTTTCAAGCACCCTGTTTACTTTGGGTGCTGCTTCAGAAGAAGCCTCACCGTTGTCATTTGACCCACTCCCCATGTTGCTGGCTTCATGCTGCTCAATCATCTTGGCTACTTATCACAGAAGCCACCATTTCCTCCTCGCTGCAGAGCTGCGCCACCAGAACTTCCGGATCCACCTCAGTCTGGACAGCCAGATAATTTGCTGCAAGATTCCCCCTAAGTGCACTGCAAACAGCCTCCACTTCCGCATCGTTCACAATCTCCTTACTTGCAACACATTTTTTTCCAGCAGTTGCCGATGGTCATGGAACTGACTTTCCCCCATGTCAAGCCACCACTGTATGCCACATCTTTCAGTGTTAACACCTTCAAGAAAGTTGGGATTTTTATTTGTGAGTTTACAATGCTGCCCAGCAAGTCACCACAATATAGGCTTTACCTGTCCAAATGATGCCTTGATCCATGGGCTGGATCAGTGCAGTGGTATTTTTTGGGAGAAAGAAGGCTTCGATTTTCCTGTTTCTGGACTGCAGGACGTTGACTGAAGGATGGTCTGGACAGTGATCCAACAGCAGGAGAGCTTTCTGTTCCAGTTTCCTTGAATGCAAGTGGCATCTCACGGATGGTACAAACTCCTCTTCAAACCACGAGGCAAAAATATTGCACGTCATCCAGACATTGGAACTGTTACAGTAGAGCACAGGCAGTGTTTTCATGTTGATGTGCTTGAAACACAGAGGAGTCCAACTTTTGCCAATGCACAATGGCTTCAGCTTGTGGTTGCTGCTCTTGTTGGCACACAGCAACAGAGTCACTGTCTTTCTGGGTCTTCATGCCCATCTTGTTTGGTGCCTTGATAATGTCCAGTATTTTGTCTGGGAGTAGTTTGAAAAAACAGCTCTGTCTTGTCGCAGTTGTACAGCTATTCATAGCTGTAGTTGCCCTCTTTGATCAAATTGACAAGAAACTTAGGAAACTCTGCTGCTGTGTTAGCATCACAGGATGCAGCTTCACCTTCAAGGTGCAGCTGAGAGACCCCATGACAAACCTTCCACCTTCTAAGCCAACAAGTCAGAAGCCTTGAAGGTGTCATCTCCCCAAGTAGCTGTTTGAGTTTTACTGCTTGCACCTTCAGGATCACCCCAATTACCAGCACGCCTTCAGAATGCTTCTGTAGGAACTGTTTGTACTAACAGTCTTAACATGTTGTTCTTCTGAGAAAGCTATTTTATTTTCTCTGCAGTCCTACCTCATCCTCAGAGCCGTCTACAATGCACATAAAGTTTCTTCCTCTTTCATCTAACCCCTTATTGTCCCTTTAGGAATTCCACACTCCTGAAATAAACTGGCTTTTGATTCACCATTTTTGCCTCTCTTGATAATTTTGAGCTTTTCCTGCACTGTGTATTTTTTCTTTTGTTCACCATTATTCAGTGCCTGCTATTCTCCCCGTATAGTTTCCAAGCCACCAGTAGTTTGGCGGGAACAACCCTTAGTGTGCCCAGTAGACGTCATCTCTGTGCATTCCATTTTCTGCTTGTTCCAACCATCCCACCATCCCCTTCCTGCAAAAAGTACTTGGAGAACCTTCCCTGGTTGCATTTCAGCTCAGGCTCACCCAAGGGTTAAAGCCAACGAGTATTGTACTGGTTCCTAGAGATAAGCCAAAGCAGAAACCCCACAGGAAGCAGGCCCTGAAGTGAGGAAGATGTTTGGAAGCACAGCAACCAATCTTATGAGGTAAAAGATGTGTGGATTGGGAACTCAGGGAACATAGTCATAACCATGGTATATCTGATCCTGTGGCACAGTGAGCCACATTATAACGAGCTTCCACTGTAATGTATTTTTGTATGCTACTTTCAGTCATATATTTTATCACACTTTCCTCTTACATATGCATTTTTGTAAACATTGTTTGGTTGGCGAACTGCATTGCAAAATTTGTTTAAGTGTGAATGTCTGATAGATTCAACTTGAAATGCAAACTGCATCTAATTTCTCGCCCATCCCTACTAAGGACCCATCTCTGTTACACCCTTTCTTTCTCTCTGTGCATGTCTTCACTCTCTTCTCTTTTTATATCACTATATACCAGATACCCCCCCTTTTTCTGTTTTGCTGCTCACAGGACTTTTTCTTCTGCACCCCATTCTCTCAGTTGCCCCCACTCCTTTTTCTGCTATACTCGACCTCACTCTATCTGCATTCCATGTCACTATTTTATTTTATTTTTGCTTCCTGTAACTTTTAGAGCTCACTTCTCTCAGTACCACAACAGGGCCCTCTGAATCCCCATTCTATGTTCTCCCCCCTTATTTTTCTTTCTCCCTGATCCTCCCCTCAGGTCTCTTCACACCCACATTTTTAGTTCACCCTTTTCCTTCATTTTTCTTTAAGTTCTACCTCTGTCCTCACTCATCTCTACCCTTCTCACTGAATTCAATGGCAACATCATACAAAGGTTCCGCTCCCCCAGCACCTCACCCACTGAGGGACTCTCCCATTATGCTGGCAGGCTGGGCAGTATGGCTGGTTGCTGCAAGAGGTTGGGAAGACTGGCACCAACTTCACACACATCTGATTCCAGTGAGAGGAAGAGCAAAGAGTAGCAGCAGGAGGACTTCTCCTATCCCCGTCTTCATGTTTGTTGTACTTTGGTGGATATTGGGTGTTCCAAAAGAGAGGTGGGGAAGGACTGCAAACAATAAGGTGAGACTGAACAAGACTCTGTTACCAGGCCAAGTTTAAAATTCATGTATTCATTTCCAAGGCCCTTAACAACGGGACCAGGATACCTTAAGGACCCCTTGACTCCTTATATCCCTGCCTGATCACCGAGAACTTCAGAGGAGTTTGTGTTAGTAGTCCTCCATGGCACAGAGGCATGGCTTGTATCCACCAGAAGCCATGCATTCAGTATTGTGATCCTGATTCTGTGGAAT
This sequence comes from Rhineura floridana, assembly GCF_030035675.1. NCBI lineage: Eukaryota > Metazoa > Chordata > Lepidosauria > Squamata > Rhineuridae > Rhineura > Rhineura floridana. The sequence continues at coordinate 39,849,732 of NC_084480.1, read as the reverse complement.
TCCCTTCCAGCTAAAATCAGACTGGTCCCCTTCCTGTTGAACTTCAGGTGTATGACAAAGACTTTTCTATTTCAGAAGGCATTTTAAGGCCATTTTCTGTTTTTATTATTAATTTTAAAATGATTTTATCTACTGTATGTTTTTTGTAATCTTTGTGTTCACCACTTAGTAACTTTAGTAATTAAGCAGTATTAGAAATAGCAGTAACAAACATACAAACAAACAAGACAGAAGTCATGTTCCCTCACAGATCTACAATTCCCAGAATGGTTTAACAATAAATCCCTCTTCCCACAGAACTCTGGGAACTGTAGCTCTGTGAGGGGAATAGGGGTCCCCTAATAACTCTCAGCACCCTTCACAAATTACGGTTCCGAGGATTCTTTGGGAGAAGCCATGACTGTTTAATGTGGTATGATACTGCTTTAAATGTGTAGTGCAGATGGGGCCAAAGTGTTGGCACTAGCCTACAAAGCTGTAAATGACTTGGGACTCTCAAAGTTTAGGAGTTTTTAATTGTTTTTAGAAGTGTTGTTTTAGTATTGCTATATTTGCTGCCCTGAGCTCCTTTGGAGGAAGGGCAGGATATTCATTAAATAAATAAGTAAATAAATAAGCAAGCACCCATAATTAATGACTGAGGGAGGGGCCCTTGTTTGATTGATTGATTGATTGATTGATTGATTGATTGATTGATTGATTGATTGATTTGTTTAGAAATTTATGCTCCACTTTTCATCCCATTTCTTGAAATGGCTAATTACAGTGCCACGACTGCAGATGACAGGAAGGATGGGAATGTGCAAGAAGGCTTTCACTGTGGTGGCACCCTGGCTCTGGAACTCCCTCCTGGGGGAGATCAGGCAGTCCCCTGGCCGTGTTCAGGAGGAATTTGAAGGCATTTTTATTTGTCCCAGCCTTTGGAAGGTGATAAGTAGTGTTAGGTGCCAGAGTTTTATAACTGACATTTTAACTATTGTATACCAGATAGAGTTTTATCTGATTTCATGTTGTTAAACAGCCCTGGGCTTTCTTTAGGAAGGAAGAGCGGGATATAAATTTAAGCAATATATAAAGAAATAAACTGCCATTTTGAACCCACCCACCCCCCATCTCAAGAGGTGGTAAATGGCAAAGGGAGTGTTGCAGTTGGCTTGCAGAGCTTGTGTTGCTCAGGCCTGGCTCTATACATTGTTACTTTTAATTAACCATATATATGCCTAGTTACACAGAGATCTGGGGCTAAAGAGGTGCATGCACACACAGAACTTCTACATGCAAGGTGTGTTTGCTCATTTCCCCCTTCTAGGCAGCCCCCCTCCAACCTAATCAAATGCTGTTTCTGTTCGTTTCCTGATTTTTTGGATAGATTTGGGGGACTGCTACTTGGAGAAGGAGGCTTAAAAGCCCCACAGTGTGAAGATTACATGCAGGGCTTTTGATTTAGCCAGAATGCTGTCATATGTTGTTGCTGCTATTGGTATAAAAAGTTGTACTTTAATTTTAACATCAGTGGGGAAATACGTTATAAAATGCATTCTCTCCCTCTCCCTCTCTTTCTCTCTTCTCTTCTCTCCCCTTTCTCACCAATAGACATGGACCCAGTCTTCATAAAAGTTAAATAATGCTATATATAAGTTATAGATTGGAAGCAGGTGCCAGACGACAGGGCATAGAATCATAGAATAGTATAGTTGGAATGGCCATCAAGTCCAACCCCCTGCTCAATGCAGGAATCCAAATCAAAGCATTCCTGACAGATGGCTGTCCAGCTGCCTCTTGAATGCCTCCAGTGTCAGAGAGCCCACTACCTCTCTAGGTAATTGGTTCCATTGTCATATGGCTCTAACAGTTAGGAAATTTCTCCTGATGTCCAGTTGAAATCTGGCTTTCTGCAACTTGAGCCCATTATTCCATGTCCTGCACTCTGGGACGATCGAGAAGAGATCCCGGCCCTCCTCTGTGTGACAACCTTTCATGTACTTGAAGGGTGCTATCATATCTCCCCTCAGTCTTCTCCAGGCTAAACATGCCCAGTTCTTTCAGTCTCTCCTCAAAGGGCTTTGTTTCCAGTCCCCTGATCATCCTTGTTGCCCTCCTCTGAACCTGTTCCAGTTTGTCTGCATCCTTCTTGAAGTGCGGAGACCAGAATGGATGCAGTATTCAAGATGAGGCCTAACCAGTGCTGAATAGAGGGGAACTAATACTTCACGTGGTTTGGAAACTATACTTCTGTTAATGCAGCCTAATATAGCATTTGCCTTTTTAGCAGCCACATCACACTGTTGGCTCATATTCACCTTGTGATCAACGACAATTCCAAGATCCTTCTCACGCTGTATTGCTGAGCCAAGTATCCCCCATCTTATAACTATGCATTTGGTTTCTTTTTCCTAAGTGTAGAACTTTGCATTTATCCCTGTTGAATTTCATTCTGTTGTTTTCAGCCCAATGCTCCAGCCTATCAAGGTCCCTTTGAATTTTGTTTCTGTCTTCCACGGTATTAGCTGTGCCCCCCAACTTTGTACCGTATGCAAATTTGATAAGCATGCTCTGTACCTCCTCATCCAAGTCGTTAATAAAAATGTTGAAGAGCACTGGGCCCAGGACCGAGCCCTGTGGTACCCCACTCATTACTTCTGTCTAGTTTGAGAAGGAACCATTGATAAGCACTCTTTGAGTACGATTCTGGAGCCAACTGTGGATCCACCTGATAGTTGTTCCATCCAGCCCACATTTAGCTAGCTTGTATTAGCAGCATTAATATGAATAATTGCAGTTATCTCTGAGATCCAAAGAATGTCCCTCGATCAGGTTTTAAAGCAGACCTTTTTTTTAACCATTTGAAATTTATTGTGTCATTGGAAACAATATAATTCCAAATTAATGCATGTTTAATGCTTCTAAAATAAATGCCATTCATGCAGAGAACAGAGTTTAAGCAAAAAGAGAGCAAAGAGAAAGGAAAGAAATAAAAACTTTAATATAAGGACCACAGTGATTTGATAGTCTAACCCAGACATTATCTAGTGCAGTGACCCATTGCTGTATATTCCTAAACTGTTTTGATGTATTCCATTGTCATTAAAACATCACCTTAGCTTGGGATGACAGCAGTTTTTAATAATAAATTACATTTGCCACTCACCTGTTATACCAACCTGGCCTACCAATTCTAAACATAATACAAGAGCTACAGGTAGGGACAGGGGAGAAATTCGATTCAGTCTGCACTTAAAGGCCAACCTACCTAATTTGCACTTTCTGAAACAGTACATGGAGCAAAACACAGTCATCCTTTGAAATGCACACTTCTCCGGATTTTTCAATGCAGTTCACCAGCCAAGCAATGTGTACAGAAACACATATATTAAAATATGCAAACAATGAATATATTAGTGAAATGAACATTTAAAAATGCATTACATTAAGGGAAGTTGTTTTACAAAATTGGGTATATATCAGGCAAAATTGCATACCAAGATCTGCATATTTGCATTAAAAGACTGCTGAATTTTCAGAAGGATTTTATGAGCTCTGCACTCATTTGGTACTTCAAACAATTAATGCCTTTCTCAGTAGGAGACCTGGGCTCCTACTGGGAGGAAGGGTGGGATATAAATCTAATAAATAAATAAATAAATAATAAAAGAACACCTTTTTGGGAGTGGCTGGAGCACCTTAGATAGCTCCTTGAAAGTTTGGACTAAAATCTGGAGCAGATTCACTGTCCCACTGACACTGGAGCCACCAGCCTCTACTGCTTGCATGTCTGAGCATAAATGGCATTATCTAAAGCATCTTATTCAGAGATACAACGTATGCTGCCTTTGCAGTGCTGTGACTACATAGGATGAGGCTCACAGTGGTGTTTTTGTTTCTGTGAATGAGCTGAATGTAAGTTTGAGTATTTTCACATTGTTTATCTTGCCTCAGGTTGTGTGTGTGTGTTTTCTTTGCTTTGTCAGGAAAGGCCTTTCTGTCTTTCATTTCCTTATACAAATGTCTCCTGCAGTGGGTATCCATCTACCGAAAGAGAAAAGGCAAAGGTCTGAAGAAGTTCAAGACTGCTGCTCATTTTAAAAAGGGAGGAAAACTGAATTTTGGCAAGGCAAGGTTAAGAATAAAGAAAATTGATTTCAAGGGTAGCAGTGGTATTAAAGGAAGGGGCCCAAATGTTGGTCAAATATTATCCTGCTAGCTTGGATATGAAAAACAATCACATTCCACAAAGCATAAAGCGATCATAGAGGAAAACATAGATTTTATTAACAGTCTTCTTAATGATCCACCTCATTAGAACATAAGGAGAGCCCTGCTGGATCAGGCTAGTGGGCCATCTAGTCCAGAATCCTGTTCTCACAATGGCCAACCAGATGTCTGTGTGCAGCCCGCAACAAGGACCTGAGTGCAACAGCATTCTCCCCAATTATGATTCCCAGAAACTGGCATTCAGAAGCAATCTGGATGAGGGAGGAGATCCCGGAAGACTTTAGGGATGCCATAATTATCACTCTTCTCAAGAAGGGTGATAGAACAGATTGTGGGAACTACCAAGGCATCTCTCTTCTAGCTACCGCAGGTAAAATCCTTGCAAGGATCCTCGCAAATCACCTCCTACCTATCTCAGAAGACATCCTCCCTGAATCCCAAAATGGTTTCCGCCCTTCCAGGGGGACAGTGGACATGATCTTCACTGCACGACAGCTGCAAGAAAAATGCAGGGAGCAAAACCAACCTCTGTATATGGCATTTATTGATCTGACTAAGGCCTTTGATACTGTAAATCGAACTGCTCTCTGGACCATCCTTCTGAAAATTGCAGAAACACATTTAGAAACAGTTACTATAATTTATATAGAAATACAGTACATCTCACCATAGCGGGGAAAACTGTCCTGTGAGCCTGCTTAATCTGCTGTCCAGCTGCTAACTGTTAATGGGCAACTCGAAAGCCCCTGCAGGTCTCCCTTCTTATGGTGCTTTATCTTTAAACTGGACTTGGACTGGACAGCTCCACCTTCAAACAGAGGGCTGTTCTCTAAACAGTAAATGTAAGAGCACAAGAACAGCCTGCTGGGTCAGGCCAATGGCCCATTTAGTCCAGCATCCTGTTCTCACAGAGGCCAACTGGATGCCCATGGGAAGCCTGAAAGCAGGTTCTAAGCACAAGAGGACTCTCCCTTCCTGCAGTTTCCAGCAACTGGTATTCAGAAGCATGCTGCCTCTGACCAAGGAGGAAAAACATAGCCATCATGTAGGCCAAATGACCACCCTTGCTTGGAAAGGATGCTCAGGGTCATCCAAGTTCTGGCTGCACTAAGAAAGTGCAGGGCGAGGGCCACAGTTCCAAGCGGCTCAAAGCGGCTTTTAGCCTTTTAAGCTTTCTTGAAAAGAAGACAAAAAGGAGAAAAGGCCCTCACAATGTCATGTATTACTGTAAATCAGTTAGTTACTCAAGAAGTCCACCCCCCTCTTGCAAATGTCTTTCCTCTCCCCATCCTCAGGACGGGCCTCTCCCAAACTCTCTCAAAACTGCTGAATGTTTGGTGCGTGGATCAGCCCTAACCATGCCAGGTCTGGTCACTGATCCAGATGTATACACTGGTGCTGGCATCTAAGGCTGGCTCCTTGGCTTTGCTATGAATATTTTCACAGTTAAGATATTGCACGCTTCATAACTATCACCTCCACGAATATGCGTGAAATGCAGAATGATATATAAACAAATCACCAACCCAACCCGTGTCTGCTGCATGACCCCCTCCCCTTTATAACTTTTCCAATGAGCCTGCTTCCCAGCCATTGCAATTCTCTATTAATTACAGTTCTTTCAAATAAAAGACAATCATGGAGAGTCACGCATACTGTATCTATATTCATATAATGTTTCATATTGTGTTAAAAATAGAAAGCGTTGTTTAAATCACCGAGGGAATGTACTGTATTCTCAAAAAAGAAAAAGGGGGGGAAATTGTGGCAGTGGCAGCGGGGGGAATCTGCTAATGCAGCTGTGTGGGAGGAAATTATGTAATTTTTTTCATGCATAGCAGCAAGGCCATGGAGTTTATTTCTAATTCATAATAAAAAATTGGAATTGGTGAGCAGTGGTTTGGGACATCAGCAGGCCTCAGAGCAGTAACTAGATTTACACACAAGACATAGATGGTCATTTGCAGACTGGCTCATTTTGCTTAAACAAACACATAAACAGCTTCGGGTAGTTGAAGAGAAGATTTCAAGGCATAAGACTGGGGGTGGGCTGTTGTGGAGGGGCTTTTGTTTTGTTTTGAAACAGATAGAATTTCAGAGACTCCAGGAGATCAAAGGTGAGTCAAAACATAATATCATTGAGCAAAGCGAGGAAACTCCCTTGTGCCCGTGGGTAATATTTTGCCAACAACAACCTTTTCAGCCAGAGTTTGGAAGTGTAGTGTCGACTATAGACAAAATGGGGGAGGGGCTGGAATTTTGAAAAATGCACATTTGGAAGGATGGCTGTGTTTCGATTCGCATATTGTTTTGGAAAGTGCAAATTTGATAGACTCAACTTTAAATGTGAACTGAATCAAATTTCTCCCCCATCCCTAGTGATGGGCCAGTTATTCTCTCCACCTAACCTATACCCCAGAGGTTAATGGGAGGATAAAATGGGAGGTGAACCATGGGAGGAAAAGCTGCTTGGAAGAAAGCAGGATAAAAATGAAACAAATATGTCAGTGTGAGCCAAGGACCTAATGATGTATGGTACTTATCACATAGTTTGCCCTTGGGTGCAAGCTTTTTCTTCAATGAATGGCCTGAATGGAGGACCCCAATCCAGGTTGGGACCTGCCCCTTGCTGCGGTCATAATCCATATCAAGGGACTTGCACTTGCAATTTTGCATTCTCCCATTTGCTCCAATGGGAGCTTTCTTTCCCAACACAAACCATGGCAGCCCTGATCCAGAACAGGACCACAGGGAAGAGATTAAAGCCTCCCTACTCCCCACACCAGGCCTAAATACAGTTCAAGGAGCCCACATTAACTATTTATGTCAGAAAAGCCTTGTGTTCAAGGACGAAGTGCATGATTAACACTGTAAGTTCGGGGCCTAAAACATCTCATGCATGTGGAGACTGGAAGCACTTGATTTCCCTTATTAGAGTCATCCAGGTATTGCCTATGCTAAAAGCAGAGGAGATTATAAACCTGGGAACAAGCATGTCGCCCTTTCATAAAACAATGTATCATAGGGAAAGGCTGAATATATTAAGGCGAGTGCTGGACTGCTTTAAATTATGTATCTTTCAATTTATGCAGAAATGTTATTGGAGGAGTGTCTTGCTTTTGCTCCACTAACAATGAGCAATCCCTGCAGACTTCACTCAGCAGTCACCCACAATCATGTACATTGTTTTCCCCATTCACATACATTTAACATCACCCAGTGCTCCATTTCACTTCCTGCATACAACCATTCACAAGAGGGGAAATGTTGCCTTTCAAAGGATTTGATCACAGCATTTTGACATCACCTTAATTTATGTTCTGTGTCTATATTCCCCATCATCAGATGCACAGATCACAACAATTCAACCTATGTTATAAAATGAAACAAAAAAAATATATGAATCAAGCTCAAGAGTTCAAACTCAAAGATGAAACGGGGGGGGCATTGCCAATCAAACTCTGGCTTGCTCTCAGGGAGAGAAGATAAGGATAAGAGAATCAAAGCAAGAAAATTCATACTTAAATATCACAAAATATTGTAAGAGGCACCCATCATTTTAAAGGTCTGTCCAATCTTGCTGCTTTTTAAGCAACTAGCGTGCACGTAACCTGATTCTTGATAGCAGACCTGTGGCTTTCCAGATGTTGTTGGACTGCAAGTCTCATCATCTCTCATCATTGGCTATGCCATCTGGGCTGATGAGAGCTGGCATCCAATAACATCTGGAAGGCCACAGGCTCCCCACCCCTGCTTTATATGGTCTTGAAGCTTACAGTTCAATGTTTTGGTCATGGACTATGAGCTTGTACTCAACATACCTAGAAAAATGCCCTCTCCTTCACATACTACCATGATTTCTATGGTGAACTGCAAGTAGATTTGTAATATATGCATTACATTCACATATCAATACCTAGTCCAAGCCTTTGGGAGGGGGCTGGTGATCTATCCAAATTAATAATTAAATTGCTGCATGACATTTGCACATCTCTTTGGATACAGGAGCCACTCATGGGAGTCATCCTGTATCTTTAAAATAAAATATGGGAAGCAGCTGTTAGGCCGTTATGTGAGTAGCTGTTGGCAGGGAAAGGTTTTTTGGCTTAATCTGGAAGGTGAGCAGCTCCCGGATGGAATAGCATGTGATCCAGAGAAAGAGTTGCTTTTATAATGCAAAGAGAAAGGAAGCTCATATTTCTAAATTAGTTGGGCGAGAAGGAAGCATTCTATTAAATGAGATTACCACGGTATTTTTTATTTTTATTTTTTAGGCATCTGAAGAAACCTTAGACAAAATGAGTTATCTCGCATCTAATAAATTTTAAATTAAAAAAAATCTTACGTGCAAATGTGTGCCAGAATTAATGGCTATTGTATGACATGCAGAGTATCTCACCATTTATAATACAATAAAAAAGGATCAGATAAACACTGGCGTAACCTCTGGCACAACTGATAATGTTAAACATCCCTTGTATCATTTATCTTTCCTTCAGGCAATGTACAAAAGGCATAAAAATGAACAATTCATGCCTACGCGAAGAGAAGCTTGAAAGCAGCTGATGTCAGATGATTACACTAGACCATTATTAAGGGGCAGACTGGGTTGGCTGATAAAACACAGGTCACTTTGGACTTGGAACTCTCAAAAGGCCTTCCTGAGGACTGACCATATGATTGGTAGGGTTGCCCATTTTTCAACTGGCCACTGGAGCTGGGCTTTTAGGCAGACATTAGCACATTTATGCTGTGAAAAGCTTTGGCTGCAGATTTCCAGGGGATAAATTTGCTTTGATTTCTTCACTAGATCCTTCTGTGTGGGTGGTACATAACATTCCCCTGGCTGTAGGAAATATGCTGAAGCACCTTGGACAGCTCCTTGAAAGTTCGGGTTAAAACCTGGAGCAGATGCCACTGTCCCATTGACATAGAGCCACCAGCCGCCGCTGGTTAGATCCCATTTTTCAATCAGCATTGGAAGACTGATAGTTTTCAAAATGAAATTGAAATTCAAAAGCTATGTGTTGGCAGGGGTATATGTACCAGACGCTTACTTTAACAAATAATCAGCACATCATTCACCATGTTGGGTTAATAATAATAATAATAATAATAATAATAATAATAATAATAATAAATGTATGATAAAACAAAGTTGAAATGGACCATGTTTGACAAGAACTGTAAACCACTACCAAGAATTTATTTACTTATTTATTTATTGCATTTGCATACCACCCCATAGCCGAAGCTATTGTTTACAACAATCAAAATCATTAAAAACAAATATACAAATTTAAAAACACATTTTTAAAAACAATTTAAAAACACATGCTAAAATGCCTGGGAGAAGAGGAAAGTCTTGACCTGGCGCCGAAAAGATAACAGTGCTGGCGCCAGGTGCACCTCGTCAAGCAGGTCATTCCATAATTTGCGGGCCACCACTGAGAAGACCCTCTCCCTTCTTCCCAGACTCCCAGCTTCCCACACAGAAGGCACCCGGAGGAGGATCTTGGATGTTGAGCGTAGCGTACAGGTGGGTTTGTGTCAGGAGAGGCGTTCCATCAGGTATTGTGGTCCCAAGCCATGTAAGGCTTTATAGGTGAAAACCAGCACTTTGAATCGAGCTTGGAAACATACAGGCAGCCAATTCAAGCGGGCCACAATCAGTTTTATATGTTCGAACTGTCTGGTCCCTGTTACCAATCTGGCCGCTGCATTTTCTGAACCGTCTTCAAAGGCAGCCCCACGTAGAGTGCATTTCAGTAATCTAACTTGGAGGTTACCAGAGCAAGGACCACCAAAGCCAGGTTATCCCTGTCCAGATAGGGGCACATCTGGGCCACCAACCGAAGTTGGTAGAAGGCACTCCGTGCCACTGAGGCTACCTGAGCCTCAAGTGACATAGATGAATGAATGAATGAATGAAATTTTATTTTTTACCCCGCCCTTTTTCCAAACTGGAACTTACAAATAAAACTACATGTAGTTAAAAACATAGAAAAACATACAATTTAAAATACAATTAAACAATGCACAACCTTAAAACCTTAAAAGGCACTTAAAAATCTAAAAACAATTTAAAATAATACAAATAATAATATAAAACAATAAAACAAGCCTTGTAAAGCCCAATCCTAAACACCTTCTATCCCAAAAGCCTGTCGGAATAAAAAAGTCTTTACTTGCCGATGGAAGGATGGCAAGGAGGGGGCCATTCGTGCCTCCCTAGGAAGGGAGTTCCAGAACCTAGGAGCAGCCACCGAGAAGGCCCTATCTCGCGTCCCCACCAATCGCACTTGTGAGGGTGTTGGGACTGAGAGAAGGGCCTCTCCTGAAGATCTCAGGGCCCGGGCAGGCTCATATAGGGAGATACGGTCTGACAAATAGCCTGGACCTGGGCCGTATAGTGCTTTAAAGGTCAAAACCAGCACTTTGAATTGTGACCGGAAACAAACTGGCAGCCAGTGGAACTGTTGTAACAAGGGAGTTGTATGGTCCCTGTAACCAGCCCCTGTTAACACTCTGGCTGCAGCTCTTTGTACCAGTTTAAGTTTCCGAACAGTTTTCAAAGGCAGCCCCACGTAGAGCGCGTTACAGTAGTCTAAACAGGATGTAACTAAGGCATGCATCACCATAGTCAAATCAGGCATTTCCAGGAACGGGCGCAGCTGGCGTACCAGTCTTAAATGGGCAAAGGCACTCCTGGCCACGGCCGAGACCTGGGCCTCCAAGTTCAGAGCTGAGTCCAGGAGCACACCCAAACTGCGAACCTGTGTCTTCAGGGGGAGTGTAACCCCATCCAGCACAGGTTGAATCCCTATTCCCTGGTCTGCCCTTCGACTGACCAGGAGCACCTCTGTCTTGTCTGGATTTAGTTTCAATTTGTTCGCCCTCATCCAGTCCATCACTGATGCCAGGCACTGGTTCAGGACCAGGACAGCTTCCTTGGTTTTAGGTGGAAAGGAGAAATAGAGTTGAGTGTCATCCGCATACTGATGGCACCGAACCCCAAACCCCCGGACAACCTCTCCCAGCGGTTTCATATAGATGTTGAATAACATGTGGGACAAAACTGAACCCTGAGGGACCCCATAGGTCAACGGCCAAGGAGTCGAACAGGAGTCCCCCCAGCACCACCTTCTGAGTTCGTCCCTCCAGAAAGGAATGGAGCCATCGTAACACGGTGCCCCCAAGTCCCATCCCAGCAAGGCGGTTCAGAAGGATACCATGGTCGATGGTATCGAAAGCCGCTGAGAGGTCCAGTAGAATTAACAGGGACACACTCCCCCTGTCCAGCTCTCTGCGAAGGTCATCCACCAAGGCGACCAAAGCTGTCTCTGTCCCGTAACCAGGCCTGAAACCAGACTGAAATGGATCCAGATAATCCGTTTCATCCAAGAATCTCTGGAGCTGGGCGGCCACCACACGCTCTATTACCTTGCCCAAAAATGGAATGTTGGAGACTGGCCGATAATTTCCCATTATAGAGGGATCCAGGGAGGGTTTTTTCAACAAAGGTCATACAACTGCCTCTTTTAGGTGCGATGGAATTCTGCCTTGTTGTAAAGAGGCATTAACTACTCCCCTCACCCACTCGGCCAGTCCCCCTCTGGCACTTTTGATAAGCTAGGAAGAGCAAGGATCCAGCAGACATGTGGTGGCTCTCGCCTCTCCAAGGATCTTGTCCACATCCTCGGGCTGTACAAATTGAAAGGAATCCATTATTATTGGACAAGCAGGGGCCAAAGTTACATCCCCTGAGACTGTATCAATTTTAGTGTCCAAGTCGGAGCGAATCTGAGCAACTTTATCTGTAAAGTGCCGTGCAAATTCTTGACAGCGGGCTGTTGAGTGGTCTATATTACCCTCCTGGGGGCCAGAGTTTAAAAGACCCCTGACCACTCAAAACAGCTCCACTGGACGGCTCCCAGCAGACGCAGTGGTGGCAGAAAAGAAAAGTTTTTTCTTAGCCCGCACTGCCACGGAGTAGGCCTTCAGATAGACTCTAGCCCGTGTTCGGTCAGACTCGCACCGAGTCTTCCACCAACGTCGCTCAAGTCCCCATCTTATTTGTTTCATTGCCGCCAGCTCCCTGGTAAACCAGGGGGCTGGTTTGGCTCCACTCCATAAGAGGGGATGCTCAGGAGCAATCGTGTCCACCGCCCTGGTCATTTCCCCATTCCAGAGGTCAACCAGGGCTTCGACAGAATCACCTGCCATGGAGAACCCCTAAGCTATGAACCTACTCCTTCAGGGGGAATGCAACCCCATCCAGGACAGGTTGAACATCCACCATCCGGTCAGAAGAACCACCCACTAGCAGCATCTCAGTCTTGTCTGAATTGAGCCTCAGTTTATTAGCCCTCATCCAGTCCATTGTCGCAGCCAGACACTGGTTCAGCACATTGACAGCCTCACCTGAAGAAGATGAAAAGGAGAAATAGAGCTGTGTGTCATCAGCATACTGATGGCAGCGCACTCCAAAGCTCCGGATGACCGCACCCAATGGTTTCATGTAGATGTTGAACAGCATGGGGGACAGAACTGACCCCTGCGGAACCCCATACTGGAGAGTCCAGGTTGCCAAGCAATGTTCCCCAAGCACCACCTTCTGGAGCTGACCTGCCAAGTAGGAGCGGAACCACTGCCATGCAGTACCTCCCACTCCCAACTCAGCCAGTCGTCCCAGAAGGATACCATGGTTGATGGTATCGAAAGCCGCTGAGAGATCAAGGAGAATTATCAGAGTCACACTCTCCCTGTCTCTCTCCCAACAGAGGTCATCATACAGGGTGACCAAGGCTGTTTCCGTGCCAAAACCAGGCCTGAAACCTGACTGAAATGGATCCAGATAATTGGTCTCTTCCAAGAGTGTCTGGAGCTGGCCTAGGTAAACAAGTGTTATTTCTGAATCCTTCAAAAGTACTTGTAATAAATATTAGAAGAGAGAGAGAGAGAGAGAGAGATGAACACAGCAGGGTGTCAGATCCCCAGTCTCCATCTTGATGGTCACAGAGCAGTCTCCAGAAAACCTTGACCTCAGATAGTGAGTTGGAGACTGAAGCTGCTTGAAGCAGTGAGGAAGAATAGAGCGAGAAAAAACAGCAATCATCCACGGCACGAAAGGAGAGAAAACTTGGTCTCTTATAGTGATACTATTTATATTTTTTCATTTCCCAATGGGGGTGGACAGTGCTGACAAAAGGGATGGGTACGCCCAGGTGTATCCTGGAAAAATAGTGGGTAGACTTGGCCTACCTGGGCCTACCCTGAATTTAATCCTCATTGATTTCCACATGCCAAACTACTAAAGGTACAACTTAGGCCTGTTTAATGGTCATTTGGCAACTCTATACAACCATAACTGGAGCGCTCAGACTATGTTGCCCTGGCCAGTACTCTCATCATGGTCTGGAGAGTGGCTGTTAACAGCAACCATCTCTATCTGAAAACAGAAAACAGCTATTTCTCTTGCCCCCATCTAGCACAACTACACCAAGATACCCTGACTTCCTTGACTAGAAGTTAGGGATAAAGGCCCCTATTGGAAAGATCAAGTGTACTACTACACATTAGGATTCCTTCTCTCTACTACTATTAGCAAGAGTCACTGTTGGGATGGAAGAAGTTGACTAGAATTCTTTTCCCCAAGTAGTGGACTGGGCACTGATGGGGGAGGGGTTGGTATTCTTCCCTAAGCAGTATGCTTTGGTGCTCATGAACCTGATCCAGAATACTAATTTGTGTTTGTGCATAGATTATAGATCAGAGGTAACCAACGTGGTGCCCTCCAGATATTGTTGGACCCCAACTCCCATCAACCCCAACCAACGTGGCCAGTGGTCAGAGAGGATGGGCATTGTAGCCCAACAGCATCTCGAGGGCATTTACACTGGTTACCCCTGGTATAGATCATCCTTTGCTGAAATGGGGCAAAATGTTTTTAACATGATATGAAGGCTTAAGACAGATAGTAGAAGAGGGGTAACCAATCTTTTGGCCTGTGGGCACATTTGCAAACTGGAGAAGCTCTTGTGAGCACCACATATACACACCACAACCAAGCACACATCACAAGGTATTCTACTGGCTAAAATAGAATGCTTTTTTCAAGCCTAATTTCATTGTGGGAAGGAACTTAGGGAGGGTATCTTTTGGGTGCCAGAGAAGACCTTGGGCTCCACATTGGCTACCCCTGTGTTAAAGAGTTGAAAACAGTTTGCAAGAGGCTTCATTTCCCATGTTGCACACCCACCTTCTCTTGCACTACTAGAAAAACAGAAGTTGGATGTTTTTGAAATCCAAATAAACCTATTGAATCTGTTTCCTCAGAGGTGGACATGGGGTGGATAAGTACGCACCATGCAGCCCTCTTAAGCTAACTTCAATTCTCTTTTTAAAAGAAAGAAAGAAAGAAAGAAAGAAAGAAAGAAAGAAAGAAAGAAAGAAAGAAAGACAGAAAGAAAGAAAGACAGAAAGAAAGAAAGAAAGAAAGAAAGAAAGAAAGAAAGACAACCTGTCATCCAGCCAAACTGTACTTCCTAATCAGTTTAAAACAAAACATGCAACATATTCCACCATCTTCCAAGTTACACATACAGACTTTGGGCAGGTGCCATCTGGAATGGCAGACAACCTGGCTTTGAAGTAAGGCCAGAGGAGTTGCCCATGGGAGAAGGATACACACATCTCTAATGTGCTGATGAAAAGTCTACTGGAGACCACTGGGAGGTGTTCCTTTAGCAGCTTTCACTTGAATCTAAGTTTGAAACATGGGATCCTTCAGGAATGTCACATCTTTTTATGTTCTCCATTTTAACCATTCTTATTCATTGCTGAGTTTACACCCAGTCCAACCAGAGGCAGCAGAAGAAAAAGTGCCTAAACAAACAGAGGGAGCCTTGGGGATTCAGTAATGGGTACAGAGCACGCATACCGTAATCATTCTTTTGATTTGTGCTCAGATATGTTTTCTCCTTGCCTTGCAGAGAATGTGCGCTTTCCCTCTGGATTACAAATAATCTGAATCTGGATAAAACCATTACAAAGTGCCCTTCAAAACACTGTGCCTGCATCTGAAATGAATATGTGATTGAAAGCCTAAACACAAGGCTTTAAAACTTGGGGAACAAGAGGGTTGTGTGTGTGTGTGTGTGTGTGTGTACATACCACAAAACAGAATAAAAAGAAGGCAGTTTACAGTAACTAGTTTGCTCTTCCTTCACTCCATTCCGTTCCTAACCTCTCCAGACTTTTTTTATTTCTACATATATTCAGTACAATTTACAAAGTGGAAAACTATTTTTGCGGGTTATGAACAAAACATTGCACAAAGAACGGAAATCAAATAATGGATGTTTGCCTATATATTTGCCTGTTTTCCTCTGCTCATTACAATACCCTTTCTAAAAACAGGAGAAACATTTCCAGCCTCTGTGCCATCCTTGCATTACACCATAAAGGCCCTGTAGTATAATATCCCTCCCAAAAAGAATGGAATGGAAGAAGTCTAATAACATAAAAGAAAAAAAAGGAAAGAAAAGAAAAAGAATAAATAGTAGTGGCATATCCCTGGCTGTGAGGGAAGGGGGAGATGTCTCTAAAGAAGGATAACTGCGTAGTGGTGTTATACCCTTCTTTTTCATACTAATTGGAGTGATGTACACTGTTGCACTGGAGAGGAAGAACACACAACCTTAATAAATTAATTATGGTTTCATACATTTATATACCGCTTAATATCGGAGCAAAGTCAAAGTGGTGTACAAAAAGATATGTAGATAGATACAGTAGATAGATATACAGAAACACGTGCTATAAAACTAAAAACTACAATACCACACAAAACCATTTTAAAAAAAGCAAAACCATAGCAGCACACTTTGCTGTATATAGGTGAACTGCAGTTTTAAATGTGGTTCTATTAGATTTGTTTAAAAAAAGATTGATGGCCATACAGAAAGGTGAAGTGACAATCTCATTTCAGCCTTCCTATAGCTTTTGTGTCACCTATGAACTGATGCTGTGATGGAAAAGTCCTGTGGCTTTAAAAAAAAAATCAATTTTCGATACAAAAAGTCCTCAGTAAAGGCAAACTGTATCCATAAGGGCAAGCTGAGAAAATCACATGCACAACATATCACTTTTAGGAAATGTGGATTATTTAAAAGTAACTACTAACCTCTCCATTGGTCTGGAAGTCACTGGCTTGAGGTGCTTGTCAAAAGTAAATGGCAATTTCTTGCCAAAACATTTACTTTTCCTTTATCTAATGGTCAGTCCATGCTTTTGAAATGATGAACTCTGCAAATCCAGACTCTTCCAGTGCAGTCTTTGTCATGTCTACTCAGAAGTAAGTCTGAGTAGGGTAGTGACATTGAGAAGATCCTTTAAAAAACCACCAGTGCCAGAAAGGAGTTTGGTAGCTAGCTTTCAAACAATTAGCTGCACAATGTATTTGAAGTTCATCACTTTCAAACCACAGTGACTCAAACTGCACATGCAGCACTTAATTTTGACTAAAGTGTGCCCTAATTTATTTAAATTTCTATGAACCCTTGGGGGCATTGCTATGGAGTAGCAGAATACTGTCTTCATAGTGGCTGCTACTTTTTGTTAAAAGGATGTGAATGGTACAACTTCAAGGAGGCACTACCACTTTTAGGTTTGTAGTATATTAAGAGCATGCACAAAGAAGCCACATGTAGGGCAAGGATGGGGAACCTGTGCCCCTGCAGCTGTTGCAAGTCTACTATAGTTCCCATCAACCCTGGACATTGGCCATACTGGCTGGAGTGGATGCAGCTTGGAGTCCAACGTCATCTGGAGAGCCATAAGTTCTCCGTTCCTGGGTTAAAGATGTGCTAAGGAGGGAACATCATTGACCTACAATCTGTTATTAGGCTAGAATAGGGATGGGGAACCTGTAGCCATTCAAATGATGTTGGATTCCAACTTCCAGCCCTTGCAACACTCTCTTCTGTGAACTAGGGATGGAAGGCTATGTCAATTTCAGTTCTCTTATGTTATTATTCGGTTCTCCACATTTCTGCAGTAATTTGTGATTTTTTTAAAAAAAAATGCTCATGAAAAATTTTCAGCTTTTTAGTATGAATTTCTCCTAATAAACCCATCTCTGCATGCAGTTTCATATGCAAGCAATTTCTCCTAATATACTGCGTGTTTTACATAGTTTTCACTGATATTTTCATTTTTGTGCACACTTTCCCCAAATATGTGCATTTTTGTAAACATTGGTTAGAGAACTGCATCAGAAATATATTAGTGAAAGTGGTACAACAATGCATTTTATTAGGATAAATTCTTTGTAAAAATATGTACACTAGTTGAAACTGTAACAATGCAGATGCAATAATGCAGGTATTCTCCCACCCCACATTTGATAGGCTTGGGGTAGGCCTTAGATGTGTTCACAAAGATACAGGAATGGACACAGGTGGTAGGTATTTAGAATTCCCCCTAGACAGGGATGAGCCCACAATCAGCCTGCAGGATTGTGTAGAGAGTACACAACTTGATTCTGTGTTCCATTTCCCATCCCCAGTAAATTCAATTGTGCACATCTATAAATATATTCAGTTCCTTGTAATTTCTGCCATATTTCCTTTGAAAGAATTGGTGATAATCTTCAGTTGCTCTGCAAAATTCAGTCTGCTAAACCCAAGCAAGTAATATAAAATGCTACCCACATACACCCACTTCAAGATCCACTAATCTTAGTCATGACTTATATGAAAAGAATCTAGAAAACATATCTCAGAGGAATAATTTAGTGAAATTTTGAGGAAGCATTGGTATGGCTGAACCATCATCCTCAAATTTGGAAGCAGGCCTTTCTGATGTAGAACAGGCAGGCTGAGAAACACATTTTTTTTCCACCCTGACCTTCCAGTATTGCAGAATTTGGTTTCGCTTGTAGGTATTCTGGTACCCTTGGTAGTCTGTGACTGGTTAGGCCTTTCAAGAGATGGGGCAAGGCAGTGGAGGCTGCTCCATTAGGGCATATGAGGCACTGCCCCACCAACCCCAGTCTGACCTCAGCCAGCCCCCACTTGTTTGCTTGCTTACTTAAAACCAGTCCTGAGGGTGGCCCTGCCTGGCAGCTTCCTCCTCTTTAGTCTCAGTGTTGCCCTTGTAGAAGTCAGCAAGGAGGAGGATGGGGAGAAAACTAGAATTAGGCAGCTCCACCTGTCATTGGCTCTGGGTCCAACTTCTGTTGGGGCTACCTGCATTCCGCCCTATCAGTCTCAATGGGCACCAGCCACCACTGGGACAAGGACTCCCAAATGGAAAATCAAACTTGATTTTGATTTTCCATGCATTTTCCATGGAAAACTATACGATTTAAATATGCATTTTATTTCACTGACAATAACATACACTTTCAAGAGCATTACAACTACATGTGACATGAATAGACTGACAGCCTGATCCTGTGCATAGTTACATGGAAGTGGGCCCTACCGAATTCTTGGGATTTATTCCCAAGAGTTGCAGCCTCTAGTTTAATAAAATGTCAGTATCTGATTACGAGCAAATCCTAAACTGGAACACCACATTTGAAAGGTCAGTAGAAAAAAAATACTAAAATAAATTAACTGCTTAATTTGTCGTGAAAGCCAATATATATGAATTTTGGATTATTTTTCCTAAATCAAAGAGAGAGAGAGAGAGAGAGAGAGATGTTCTTTTCAGTTCAGAAAAATGTTAAACATACATGTGATTTGCTCACCCCACACCCTATCATGTCTAGTCCCATTATCATGATTTGGAAGTCTTGCATGTTAGTGCACAGCAGTAACAGGACATAAGACAGAGTGCCTGGCTCCCTAGGAGATGCAGATGGCTGGGGGGCAGGGGAGAGCCAGAGGGACATAAGGTGCTGCAGGTCTGCACCCATGCATTGAACCCAATATTAGTGCTCCTTAGACTGGGTCTATGTCTCTGGTACTGACACATTTGCTGAAGCAAAATCAATAGAAAAATCTAAAAGTTTTAATTTGGCAAGCAGATGGTCAACTCTTGCTCCACTTGTCTGGGAGGGGAGGGCTCAGCAGCTAAAGATATAGGGCAGAGACAGGAAACTTTTTTCCTATGAACAGCTGTTAATACAGAGAAACAAGTCAACTGGGAAATTCAAATAATAGTGAGTGGGGCCAGGTCTGAACAATCCTGCCCCAAACCACAGGAAGCTGCTGCCAGTCAGTGTCAATGTACTAAGCTAGATGAACCAGCTATCTGGCTTGGTATAAGGAAGCTTTCTATGTTCCTACGATGCAGAGGGCTGCATGACATTAGGCTAAGGGCCACATGTGGCCCTAAGGCTTCCAGTTCCCCACCTGAGTTGTATTGGCTAGAATCAAGCTGTTTGAGTAACTGTAAGCAACTTACGGCTTGTAGCAATACAATGGAATAATATTGATTACTCCAAAAGAAAGACAATGCACATGGAAATGTCTTTAATGACAATGCCAGTATAAAACAGAATATGGCTGCATACACACTGTCCATTTAAAGCACATTTCACCACTACCACCAAAGAATGCTGGAAACTGTAGTTTACCTCTCACAGGGCTGCAGTTCTCAGCACCCTTAAACTACCTTTCCCAGGATTCTTGGGTGGGGGATGTGCTTGAATGTATTGTGTGTATACACAGCCTCAGTTTAGAATATTTGGAGTCAGCATTAACAAAAATATAAAGGGTTGTAGCCAATGCTAGTCCTACACAGAGTGGATCCATTGAAGTTAATAGACATGACTAACTTAGGTTCATTCATTTCAGCAGGTCTACCCTGTGTAGAACTTAGATGGAAACAACCCAAAGTGAAAAACATGATGTGAAAGAATGTATGCAAACCCCTTAAGAAATGACTGGGAAAGATGCAACACATTCTATAAAGATGTAGCATCCCTAAATGGTTCCCCCTAGTGAGGCATTTCCTAAACTCTAGGAAGGAACATGTAATCTGAGATGCTAGAAAATGTGTCAGGCTCTACTTATTATTTATTGATGCCATCCAGAAAATATGAGACGACAAGCAAGCAAAGAGGATACGAACTATTAGCACATATTGCTGTAAGGTGAAATGAATTTGCATCCATAAATCCACCCCAAACTCCATTGCCTGGAGTGAGATATGTTTCTGATGTTTAGCTTGTGATCTTTGACACTGAATAGTTGACTGCTATTTTACACGCAACATGTCTTCTTGTATTATGCATGCCTGACAGTCAGTACTTTTAAAAAGTGTGTATATCATACTGAATGTCCAAAATCTTGGGAATGTCACATGTGAATGTTGACAGTCATATGTGAATGTTGACCATCACAGATGATTTTTTTTTAAAAAAAACTTTCTGGACACCCGGAGATAACCGGTGATTGTTTTAAATCACCATTCCCTGCTAAATGTCTGAAAGGTGAAGAAACAGATTTTCAGACATTTAACAGAACTCAGGATAGTTAGAATGCATGTGTGAATGTCAATATTCATTGAGTTGTAAACATTCACTGTAACATTTTTCAGTTCAGCTACCTGTAACACAGGTGTACAACCACTGAATTCAAGCCCCTTTCCAGTGCCCTGCAACTCTCAGAAGATAACGCAGCTGATCCTTGCTTCCTTCTCTGTCTTCTCATTAGACCCGAGGAGCCCTGCTCATCAGGAAGGAAAGTAGGTAACACAGCCTATCATTCCCCACCAGTTCCTTCTCTTCCTCAAGAGGCAGCCTTTGCCTTCTTCAGTCTTCTCCTCTGCCTCCTTCTCCCCTTCCATGACTCCCTCTGAAGCATATAAGCCTCTAGGCAACCTTCAGAGGGCTACATTCCAGTGGTGGGCAGGGCCAGAGGCAGAAGTGGGCAGAGCAATGAATGTAGATTTTACTTCTGTGCAGTAGACTACACACACACACACACCGCTCTCTGTCCTCCATCCCAACAAAAAAGAGGCATTATCAGAATACAAGAGCATATTCCAACCCAGCAAAAAAAACACTCCGAATGTGATGCAGGGCCAGTGAGAGGTGTGGAGTAGAAAGAGAGGGTGTGGGTTGGGGAAAGTTCCAAGGGCCAGACCTGGAGGGGTGCATTTGGCCCCTGGGCCTCAGGTTCTCCACTCATTATAAGCAGTGGAGACTGGTTGCTCTGATGTGAATCTGCTCCGGGTTTTCATCCGAACTTTCAGGGAGCTGTCCAAGGTACTGGAACCTATTCCCAACATAGATTCAGCACATTGGATAGCTCCTTGAAAGTTCAGGCAAAAACCAGAGTAGATTCACTGCCCCACTAACATCTTCACCAGTCATAAGCAATTGGGGCAACCCCAGAAGCTTGCAGCCTTTCATTAGTTCTCTGCTTTCTCATGAGCAAGCAACAAATCTAGCAGCTTCTTCTCTGTGCATTTAATATAGTTTAAAAGTGGCCAATATTTTAGAACAGATTTGTTCCCAGAGAAGTTTTTTTCCTTTACCAAAAATGTAGATACAATTTTCCCCGTCTAAAATTAATAGCTTTACTTCGACAGTAATGTTTAAGCCACATATTAGCTGACTAAGACACTTCAGAATTTACAGTACAATCCTATACATATCTGTTCAGAAATGAGTTCCACTGAATTAAAAGGAAATTACACCCAGGAAAGTGGGTACAGGATAACAGTGTCTGAATGTGGCGGCACTGAAGAGTATGCCTGTTACTCAAACCCATTCCCCCTTTGTTCACTGATTGCCTTTGCCCCAATATAGCTTGTAACAGAATGACTCCGAATATGCAGACCTGTAGCACTGGATGACAGTTTATGCAGAAAAATGTTAGATTATATTAAACATCACTGCTATCGTCCTTTATGGATACCCAACAATCCAATCATAGGGACCACTCACCCCACCTCAGATCTGTCCCCAAAACAATTTGGGGGTGGGGCTAATATTTAATTAGACTTTTTAAAACCCTAATGAAACATAAGGTCTGGAGGGGTGAAGGAGACACAATGTCTCCCTCCTATCCCCCTCCTGACAAAGAGCAGAGGAGTTCGATCCTGTGGGGTGCTGTTCTGCAAGAGTCATCCCTGCACTGGAGGCTCTTGAGAAGCAGCACTCTGCAGGACTGACTGCTCCACTGAGTGGAGTAGTCAATCCTGCAGGGTGCTGCTTTGCAAGAAGAAGTAGCACCCTGCAGCCCACAGGATTAAATCCTCTGCTCAACACCTGCTGAGCAAAGGATTCGATCCTGGGGTGCTGCTTCCCCAGCGCATTCCCTGTGAACCAGACACACTGCCAGATGCTCTGCCCCCTGACAACCGTGGATTGCTCCAAGTGAGCCAACCTGATCCAGGCCAATCCGGGGCTGTCCTGATATGACTTGGCCCAAGCCTGGATTCCCCCCCCCAAATTAGCCTAGTTTGGGATTTAGGCTTCACAAGGTGTACAGCCCTAGTTTTTATTATTATTTGTTTACATTTCTTACTGCTCAAACAAATTTCAGGGCAGTTCAAAAATATGTCTACTCAGAAGTAAGCCCCACTGAGTTCTACATGCCTTACTTCCAGTTAAGTGTGTATAGGATCATGGCCTCAGTCTCATCCATGTCAGCTGGACTTTCATACACATTGGATTAACTCTGCACAGGTCTTCAGCTTTAAATCGTTGTTAACAGCCTGATCTTTATTCTGTTTTAATAAACTCAGTAAAAGGTTTCCCTGAGTAAAGTCTTATTGAAGATGTCAAGTTTGCAGCAAGCTTTGGCCTTGCCAATAATAATGGCACAAACAAAATTCATTCCCTCTTGGCCAAAAAAAACACACAAAAACATTACAGATGCTTTTCTTCTCAATGCATCCACTTATCCACCTGCAAAATCCATATAACAACATTTGCCTCCCAATGGAGTCAGCTTTATTAATGCATGCAAAGTGCTTGGAGATCCCGGTGCATAAGTTACTACAGCAGAGCAAAATATTAACAGACTGTCAGCATTTGCATGCAATCTCAAGCTTTTAAAAGGCTTCTCTGCAGCTCTCCTGTAAAGCTACTCTTACCCGTACTATGCTTTTGAATATGACACTAGCAGTATAGCAGAGCTGATGAACCTCAGACGCGGGAGTCAAATGCCTTTCTTTCTGGTCTTTGAGACTGTCCTCAGGCTACATCCCATCTCTAGCCACAAACCAGCCTACTGCACAAAGGTAAAATTTACTTTGATTGCTCCACCCATTTTTGCCTCTGCTCCCCTCCCTGGCATGCGGCATCCCCACCCCACAGTTGCCAAGAAGTAAATTAGGCCCTTGGGTTGAAAAATGTTTCTCACCCCGCAGTAGGTAGAATGAATTTCCTGAAATCAACATTTTTTCTTAGTAATCACATTTAACTCAACAGTAACTTGATGCTATGACACCTTTTTCTTTTCCTTTCTTTTCTTTTAACCAGAAATACTGCCTGATCAAAATTGTCCAGGCAAGGGAACCCGGTGGAATTTTGCTGGTCTCAAAGAATATTTTCCTGCGACAGTCAAAATCAATTTGTTCCTGTGATTGACATATCCTGTACCACAGCCAGCTTCCTCTTATGCTAACACCATCTGTGGTTTGATTATGATCAATAGGCATTGCAACACACTCAGGAGTAGAAATGTGCTGTGTGATTAATTTTCTAAAGAAGACAATATCCCCCCCTGAAAAAAGCCTATTCAGTTCAGAATATTAGAATAATAGATAGACTAGCAGATACATTATAAAATGCAGGCTTTGCACTGATAAACTTTTGAACTTTCATTGAATTTATATATTAAGAATAAGCAGGTTTTTTCCAAGAGGAAAATTCACTAGACAACCTGCAATTTTTCTTTCACATATTTAAGGGAGATGTTCGATCTGGGTAAGGAAATAATAGTAATTTATGTCTTTGATAATTGAGAAGAATTATAGTTCTAAACCCTGAAAAGAGCAACTGTCACCTGGCCCCTGTGAGTCACAGTCCCTTTAAAGTAGTAAATTCCACCTTAACCACAGGAAAAATGTCAGCATCGAGAATGAGAGGGCAGGAGCACAAGAGTTAGGAAGAGAAATCTATACTTTTTAATACGGGAACGATGTTCACCTTTTTGGCTCTTACCTGTGTGAATGCTTCTGTTGGAATCATCGCACCAGGCATCTCCTCTCTTTGATCAGAAAATCACTCTCCTCCCACTCTCTGTTAGGGTTCCCAGGTTCATGGCCTGAGACTGATCCTGTATCTTTAGGAGAAGAGAAAGTCAGCCAAGTGCAGGTGTTCTTGCAACACTGTAATGGGGAAAAACACAAGGTGGAATTCTCCCTTCCCCCTGCACAACTCTTAAAGATACAGAAGACCTCTTGGAGGCCAGGCCTGGCAACACCTGCACTTGGCTGACTTTCTCTTCTCCTAAAGATACAGGATCAGTCTCAGACCATAAGCCTGTCAACCCTACTCTCTGTGCATGCAAGCTGAGAGCATCTCCCCCCCCCAAAAAAGTCATATTCACGGCCTGGGAGCAACTGCTGTGGTAAAACGAGAAGCCCCAGGCTACAAGGGAAGATCCCATGCTGATCACTTCTCTCATAAAGCAGGGACAACATCCTAAGTAATCCCCCGCAAATGGAAGGGCTCCTTCTGTTCGCAGAGAGAATTGAGATCCAGTGGAGGCTGCCAATGGAGGGAGGGGCAGGGAGACTTTTATTTTTTGCCAATCTCTCCTTCCTCCAGCATCCCCTAATGCTGCCTCTCATGACTGTCCCCCAACCTTCAACAGCACATTTTCAAGGGGCTGCAGGGGGAGATTGGTGAATGTCACCTTCTCCCCTTCCACTAGTGGAAGGGAGCATCCCATGAGTGGAGCTCTGTTCACGGGATGCTCCCACCAGAGGAAACAGAGTTAGAATCTAAGCCATGGAGAGAAAGCGTAGAGTGAGCGGCTCAATTTTCAGCTGGGGCCAGGCCAGGACTAGAACCAGAACTAGATGGCATCTCCTCAATGGAAAAGGATCACATCACTGGCCCCCAGTGAAGACTGAAAAAACTCTCTGAGCGTTACCATGCAGGAGGATGTTTTCCACTCAAGAAGACTGCAGGTTCAGGGGGACCCTAAGTACTATGACTGGTCTCAACATCATCTCCAGCTCCAGAAGCTTCAAAGCACCCTCCAGGAGCAGAGTCAGTGGCAGTCCAGACCGTAAGATGCTCACCCTCCTTCCCAAGAGTCCTCCTCAAGAAGAAGAAGCCCCAAACCAACACATGGTCTAGTTCCAGTCTCTCCTGGAGCTCCATAAAGGAGTTGGCAGAGAAGCTAGCTGTAAAACTCTTCAGTGCCTAGCAGTTGCTGGTGCACCACTGGAACTCCCTGTGGCTCTGTAGCCACACCGCTGCTCCCCTGGAAATCTGTTTCCTGTCCTGTTGGAATCTCCTTGGCTTTGCAGGTAAAAGGAAGTTCTAAGCCATGGACGTGGGACCTGTGGGTCCTTGGGCTGGATCCAGTCAAAGGTGCATAACCTTCTCACCACCCATGCCCAGCTATGAGCCCCCAGCTTGCTATATTTCTGTGCTGTGTAGGGAGGGACAGAAGGCTCTTGATCCATGGGCAGTACAGAAGCCAAGTGGGCTTCTAGGAGATGGGCAGAATGATCTGTTCCTTCCCCAGCATCCTCATGCTTTTTGTGCTCAGTGGGGTAGGAGAACGGCTTCTTTCTACTTACACAGGACTGAAGCCAATTCAGTTGCCCAAAGAAGGTCATGCTGGCCCTCCCCCAGTGGCCTGTTGTGTTTTCATGCTGAGTGGGGAGGGAGAGAGAGGGGGAGAGGGAGAGGGAGAGAGAGAGAGAGGAAGAAGGGGATGGCAGACACAGATGCAAATAAATGAGGCCACATCAACAGGAGGGCTATAGCTCAGTGGTAGAACATCTGCTTTGCATACAAAAGGTCCCAGGTTCAATCCCCAGCAACTCCAGGTAGGACTGGTAAAAGCTCTTGCCGCAAACCCTGGACAGCCACTGCCAGTCAGTGCTGAGCTAGATGGACCACTGGTCTGACTCAGTATAATGCAGCTTCCTATATTCCTAAAGAGAGAAAATGAGTGGTCCCCCACCCACCCACGTGTGACTCCTGCCCACCCATCACCACATGGGGCTCACCAACTACCAGTATGCGGCCCCCAACAGATTACCTCCAAAGGAATATGGCCCTCAACATTTTTTTAAAAGGGGCCTTCAGCCCTGATCTATGTAACAGTAGTGGTGAAAATGGGACAAGTGGCTCCCATGTCCAAGCATAACATGAGATGCTAAGCACCTGCAAAGGTGCTAAGTCTGGGCGGCCTTCTTACTAGTAAGAACCATGTTTAGTTCTGAACAAAAGAGAGATGTGCAATTTTAAAATAAGCTACCCAGGAATCTATGTTATGTGAACACAGACAAAGGTGAGCTATACAGAGTGGAGGGACAGTGAGTGAGGGCTGCCAGATCTACTAGTCTGGGAGTGCATGTAATTGCATCACAAAATTAGTGATGGGCATCTGCAGATCATTTGAATTCATAAACCTCTGTAGCTTAATAATGTTCATGGTGTCACAGTCTTGTATGTAGCTTGTAGCCATGGATGTTGTCACTGCAAAAAGAACCAGATCTCATTATTTAAGTCTCTGCTGGATCAGTTGTGTAAGATTAGAAGGGTATTTACTAGGAGTGTGCAGCAGCCACAAGATTCACCTTGTATCTGTATTGTTTGGAAACCGCCCAGTCTATTTTGGATCTGCACTGTTCCAGTTGGATTCATTATTTGGATCCCAAGCTGATCTGTAAATCCCAAGCTCAGTTTTATCTGAATCTAAACACAGTGATAGATTTTTCATTTCCACCATATATGGATGACATTTGCAAGCAAAGGAGCCCCTCCAGAGTGGATTTAACCTACCAAATTGCAGGCAGATCCATCCAAGTGTGTGTGTGAAAGGAACCTTTAAACTTTATTTTTTAAAAGAAAAGAATTATTTTCTACTAAAATTGGGTTCAAATTGCAGGCATGGCTATATCTTCAGAGGGAAAGAAGACTGCTAAATTTCAGAGAGAAGGGTGCGGAGATTCCCCCCAAAGGGCAAATTTTACTGTTTTGGGATGAGAAAATGGAAATCATGTTCCCTTCCCTAATTTTCTCTGGGGGGTGGGTAAATATTTTGAAAACAGGGGACACAAGGGTAAAGAGGGAGGAGAAATTGATTCAGTTTGCATTTAAAGGAGAACCTACCAAACTTACATTTTTGAAAACAAAATGGAAACCGAAACAAAGCCATCCTTTGAAATTTGCATTTTTCTGAATTTTCAGTGCAGTTCTTTAGCCAAGTAATGTATACAAAAATGTATATACTAGAGTAAAGTGTGTAGAAATATGTGCATAAAATGCATATATTAGTAAAAATAACCTACAAAAATGCATGATATAGGGAAAACTGCTTTGCAAAAATGTGCATATTAAGCAAAATTGCATACAAACATGTATATATTAGGAGAAATTAGCAGTAAAATGCTGATGAATTTTCATGAGGACTGTTTTTTTAAAAAGAGATGTGGAAATGTGGATTACTGAATTTAAGATTGGAAAAATGAGAAACAGAGAGAAACCAAAATGAAGGGATTTGCCTGTCCTTCCATGACGCCCTTGAGTAAGAAACCTTCCAAATATTAGATAAATAAGTCCAAGGGCTATTGTGCTAGATGATTTTGACCGATATTATTTAAAAAACTGAAAAGTTACATTTTTTCTCACCTCTCCCTTTTCCTTGAAGTGCCCTTTGTGAAGGCAAAAGAGAGACTTCTGTAATTTCAAATTGTTTGTTAGGAAAACGAACAACTGAGAAAACAGCAAGCCACGCCAATAGTCTAACACTGCTGCTTATGCCATTCATATGCCAGTCAGAAGTCAGAGGAGAATGATGACCCATGTGAAGAACAATGTTGTTTATTTACTTCCATTTATTTATTTGCTCCCTGCAAATGGCTGTGATTAGAGTACACTGGGAAAATAATCAACTGTGATTACAAGCTAGATCTGTTTTTTAAAATGAAAGATTCACCCAGAGCTTGGAAGTTTACTTATTAAAAGTAATAAATTACAGTTACAGTTACATGGCCCCCCAAAAGTAGTAACTACTGTTACAATTACAATAGCTCTGAAAGTAACGGATTACTTTACTTTTACTCAAAAGTAATTGCTACAATTACATTTTAGTTACTTTTAAAAAAATTGCCTACAAGGTGCTGGCCTTGGCTGCTGCACATCTAAGTAGCCTAAAACAACATTAAAAATAAGCACGCACACACAGAGGGTAGTAGAATAATTTTTTTATCCATAAGGTTAACAGAATGGCATAACAAAATCTCACATCCCCTCACCCCACCCCCAGCAATGATGATACCCCAACACACATATTTTGTGTGTGTGTGTGTGTATGTGTATATATATATATATATATATATATATATATATATATATTGCCTCCAGCTCTTTTCTCCTTCCACTCCTGTCAATTTTTAAACAATTGTTTTCTCCACTCCGTCTCGCTCTCCACCTCCTCCCTCGTCGCCTCCATAGAGCATGAAGGAAGAACAACGCTGCACAGAAGCCCAATTTGAAGCACATGATTTTTATTCACAAATCAGAGGAGCAGAAGACTTCCCCTGCTCCCCCCCAAGTAATGCACAAAAGTAATGCTGGAAACATTACAATTACTCCTCAAAAGTAATGAAGTTACTACTCGTTCTATTACCAGCAAAATGTAATGAAGTTACCCACTCGTAACTCAAAAAAGTAATAAATTACAAGTAATTCGTTACTTGTAACTAGTTACTTCCAAGCTCTGGATTCACCCTATGGCTCTCCTCCCCTCCCCACTTCGTTCTAGACATTTCCCTGCCAGCTTAGTTTGCTTCTCAGAAAAGGAGGAGGGGGAGAAACTAGTGTGTTTAAGCTTTTTGGAAAAACCATGGGACTTAGGAAGTTTGGGACTCCCTGATCTGCCATGATGTGCCTTGTTAATGGGGCAGTCCAACTCGGGAATATGAGAGTCTGCCCCAAATCATTCAAATTCAATTCATTATTGAGGGTATACACACAGAGCCAGTGCATACCCTTAATATTTATATAAACTACAGAAAATGGGCAATATTCAACTAAATCCTTACACTAGTGGAACAACCTCAACTGGTGCAAGGGAATTTCTCCCCTCTCCTTCCCCCACATGTACCCCACAAACCCCCGGAACAGATTTAAGGGATATGAAGGGGGAGGACAGGGAGAGAACCTTCCATTGCACAAGGAAAAATCCTTGCACTGATGGAACGTTTGACTCAGCTCCACGTTGAATACAGTCCCATGTTGTTATGAGTTGTAATTATTATTTTTCTGGACACAAAGTAAAAGAAATGAGGCCAGCTGTGAATTGGTGCAGGGTCTCATATCAGTGCAATTCTGTACAGTAAGGCCACCTTTTGAGGTTTGGGCCATAGAAGAAACTTAAAACAAGTGGAAATAGTTATTTTCATTTAAGGAGAAAATGAGTTTGAGGAGAAATGCACAAGAAAATAATGTGCATTTTGCAGTGTTGGTCAGAGGGCAGGCAACTTACACAAACAACTTTCACATCAGCTTACATACATATTATATATGGACTGAAAAATTAAATCTATTGCAGTTTCTTCACTCAAATCTTTTTACAGATAATCGTTTTACAGAACATTGCATCACACAAATACTTTTACCCAGATGGTTGCTAGTCTACCATCCTGCTGGATGCTTCTGAATTTCATCAGCTACCAATGGACACACATTTTGGTTTGCTTCAAAAGCACAGACCGTGCAATAAAAAAAGTCAATTTGTTGGATGAGACAGCTAGGTTAGACTGAGTTCTCCAATGGACCACTCAAGGAGCTCCTTTTTTAAAAAAAGAAAGAAGAAAAGGGAAGAGCAGTGGCAAGATCTAACTTTTCTCTGTCATTAATAGACCCAGGGCCAGTCCTACTGTTAGGCAGAGTAGACAACTGCCTCGGGCAACAGATGCTGGGAGGCATGAGTACCAGCTCTTGGCCATTACTTCTGGAACCTCCTGCCATTCCCTTTTTTTGCAACGTGGCCTGTCCTGGACTCCCTAATCTGGGCTGCTGCTTCAGATGCAGTGGAAGATGCTATCCCATCATCAGCATTGTACGATTCAACTGCCAGTCTAATTGGTTTCTGTACATGGAATGGGATGGAGCTCCATCTTGATCTCCTCATCAGGCAGCAAGATGTCTTAGGCTGGCCTTGAGTAGATCTATCATTCTGCAAACCTTCTTAATTTCAATATTTACTTTTGCATCTCTAGCACTGAAGTGCACATCATCCTGAGCATCAAAATTCCCCAGTGCAAAGCTACATTTCCGCTTCCATTAAGTAACTCATAGCACCGTATCCCAGTTCTACAGGTGCTGCTTTTGAATCCTACCAACCACCATACTGACCTAGAGGCCTATGTATGTATATATATCACTGGTATAGCATTTGAATAATTTAGTCTTAACGTTGCCATGATTCTGTTTCATCTGCCTAATACCACTTCTAAAGTTGGGCCAAATAATAATGCCCTCTCTTCTTGACCAACTCCATCCTATTGTATGTGCTCAGTCAAAATGGGCCCTTAAGGCATAAACCAGACATGTTGAAAAATACCACCACAAGCAACAGTCCTGCATCTAGTAATATAGGTTTTCTGGGGGGGAAATCCAATACAAATTATGCTATTTTTTTCCTTAAATTTAGCATGTTTATGTTACTTCTACTTAGTAAACAAAGCCTTACAATGTACCTCATGTAATTAGAATTAGAGCACACTTAGGGTTGTATCCAATGCTGCCATTCCACTTATGCAACAGACTTCCACTTGCACAATGAAACTGCTCTCGTCTCTCTCCTGCAGCTCCCCAGGGCACCCTCAAAATTTGCTCCAGAAGGTTGAGAGACTGTTTGGTGCAGGTTTTGGAGGCAAACGCGGAGAAGAGAGGAAGGGGATGCCCACGTGGAATGCTATTCATGTGGTGTTAAACATTTTACATAGCTTAAATGTAATATTGTGTAGATGCATTTTGTTGCAATACTTGTAAAAATGTAAAGGCAATAGCATGTACTTTCCTTACATTGTTTAAATTTTAGGGGGGACCATTGACAGATAAATTATAGCAACCCAAAGAACTGCTCTTATTATGCCTACTCACATATGTGTTAGAGATAATCACCTGAACATAGGGTTGCCATATTCCAGTTCCACAAATCCGGGCAGGCTAATTTGCATATTATGTAAATTATTTGCATCATATTATGCATATTATTTGCATATTAATATTTGGATTGTCCAGTTGTTTTGTTTTTGTGCCTAGGAATTACCACCAAAAACTGGGGAAAGATGTGAGAAATCTTTTTTTTAAAAGCAACATTTTCAGCCTTAAACGCCTAGACTCTAGTTTCCAACACTATGGAGTATTTATTGATTGATTAAGAGGATTTATATCCTGCCCTTCTGCTGTTAAAAACAGAGCTCAGCACAGCTTACAAATATAATAAAAACAATAAAAATACGCAATCAATATAAAAACATAATAAAAACACAAAATAGCAACAAACATAAAGTAAGTCAGGGCAGCAGTACGGTTAACCATATACGATATATTTCAAAGATGTGGTGGGTGGAGAAAAACAAGAAGCCAAAATGTTAGAAAAAGGAGTCTTTCACACCACATGCTCAGTTCTAAATACTGTTGCAGCAAGTTTTATGAGTTCCTCCAGTATTCCACTGGTGCAGGCACTCAGACATGCAAAGTATCTGTATGTTTCTTAGGTTTCATAAAAGCAGAGCTTTGCTTAACTCAAAATTTCTTCTCCCTTTGATCAACCACATCTACACAGGTTCCACCTCCATACTCAAAATGAAACTGGGCCTGGAAGTGTGCAACAACCCCACACATACCTTGCTAATTAGATTATCAATGCCAGGATGTCTGTCTTATCGACTACTCTCCTGCTCCCCCACCCCCCCCCGGGCATCATGAAAGACCCAGTCCTGGGTTCAGAAAGAAAATAAATATCTGGTCCT
The DNA here is from genome assembly GCF_030035675.1 of Rhineura floridana. NCBI lineage: Eukaryota > Metazoa > Chordata > Lepidosauria > Squamata > Rhineuridae > Rhineura > Rhineura floridana. The sequence continues at coordinate 39,817,374 of NC_084480.1, read as the reverse complement.
CTTCAAAGTATTGATAAGCCTCTTGTTTTAATTGAAATAATAATTATAAATTCTTGTTCTTATCACTAATGGGAGTTAATAATCTTGCATATGCTGCTGTTGCTTCTATGGCTGTAACAGAGTGAGGTTAAAGATAAGTGAAATGCAAATAGGAAAAAAACAACACAAAAAACAGTATCACTTTCCTAAATGTAATACCATACCAACCACAAGATTCCTATCAGTAAGGCAGAAAACTAAGCATCTCACAACCAGTCAGGATTCCTAACCAAAAACCAAAAATATGATAAATGAAGAAATATTTATATAAGCATGACTATCAAATATATTTATTATTTACACAAACAGTAAAGATATTTATAGTACAATCCTAGGTTTATTTATTCAGAAGCAAGTTCCAGTGTATTCAGTGGGGCCTACTGAAACAGGGACAGAAATGCAACCTCAAGTGATAAGCAACATATGTAGGGTTGCCATATTCCAGTTCCACAAATCCGGGCAGGTTAATGTGCATATTATGTAAAGTATTTGCATATTATGCAAATATTTGCATATTAATATTTGGATTGTCCAGTTGTTTTGTTTTTGTGCCTAGGAATTACCACCAAAAGCTGGGGAAAGATGTGAGAAATCTTTTTTTAAAAAGCAACATTTTCACCCTTAAATGCCTAGACTCTAGTTTCCAACACTATGGAGTATTTATTGATTGATTAAGAGAATTTATATCCTGCCCTTTTGCTGTTAAAAATGGAGCTCAGCACAGCTTACAAATATAATAAAAACAATAAAAATACACAATCAATATAAAAACATAATAAAAACACAAAATAGCAACAAACATAAAGTAAGTCAGGGCAGCAGTATGGTTAACCATATACGATATATTTCAAAGATGTGGTGGGTGGAGAAAAACAAGAAGCCAAAATGTTAGGAAAAGGAGTCTTTCACACCACATGCTCAGTTCTAAATACTGTTGCAGCAAGTTTTACAAGTTCCTCCAGTATTCCACTGGTGCAGGCACTCAGACATTCAAAGTATCTGTATGTTTCTTAGGTTTTATAAAAGCAGAGCTTTGCTTAACTCAAAATTTCTTCTCCCTTTGATCAACCACATCTACACAGGTTCCACCTCCATACTCAAAATGAAACTGGGCCTGGAAGTGTGCAACAACCCCACACATACCTTGCTAATTAGATTATCAATGCCAGGATGTCTGTCTTATCGACTACTCTCCTGCTCCCCCCCCCCCGGGCATCATGAAAGACCCAGTCCTGGGTTCAGAAAGAAAATAAATATCTGGTCCTCTTCAAAGTATTGAGAAGCCTCTTGTTTTAATTGAAATAATAATTATAAATTCTTGTTCTTATCACTAATGGGAGTTAATTATCTTGCATATGCTGCTGTTGCTTCTATGGCTGTAACGGAGTGAGGTTAAAGATAAGTGAAATGCAAATAGGAAAAAAAAACACAGAAGGCAGTAACACTTTCCTAAATGTAATACCATACCAACCACAACAAGATTCCTATGAGTAAGGCAAAAAACTAAGCATCTCACAACAAGTCAGGATTCCTAACCAAAAACCAAAAATATGATAAATGAAGAAATATTTATATAAGCATGACTATCAAATATATTTATTATTTACACAAACTGTAAAGATATTTATAGTGCAATCCTAGGTTCATTTATTCAGAAGCAAGTCCCAGTGTATTCAGTGGGGCTTACTCAAACAGGGACAGAAATGCAACCTCAAGTGATAAGCAACTTCATTCACACAACCTAAAATTCAGAATCATGCCACTTTATGCTGTTTTGCAACTGTTTATACTTGTTTTTATGGTTATTGGATTTTAAATGGCTTTATTTCTTGTTGTGAGCTGCCTTGGTTTCCAACCCTACCTCACAGGGGTGTTGGAAAGACTCCATACACACACACGCACACACTGCAGATGTATAAATACATACAGCCCATATAATAGTTTATTGTCAAACCAGTTGGTATTGCAAAAAATCAGTATTAGTTTTAAAAAAATCAGTATTACTTTCCTACAGAATAAAAACTGTAATACCTAAGTAAGCCCTGCCGACTTGCTTTAAAATAGGACTGGAGAAAGGGGCAGAAAGAGTTAGAACACAAACACAATTCTTTTTTACATTCACTCCAAAGTCCCATTGATTTTGAGCACATTCATAACCATGTCTACTCAAAAGTAAGTCCTATTGAATTCAATGGGATTTACTCTGGGCATATGGGATTAGCATTGCTTTTACAAAAAGCAAGCATTGGGAAGGTTTTCAAAACACTGCCCAAAATCTGACTCCTACACACAAGAGGAGAAGAAACTGAAATGTATATACTTACCCAATTTATGAGATTTTCAGATAAACAGGGGGTGAAACCACCAGTTTGTTTTCTAGACACTGCCTCAGGTCAATGAAACTGAAACACAATCCCTGATTGGCTGCAATCCTGAACGGGCGGGGTTAAAGCTACAAAGTGCTATAGTATACAGTGCTGTTTAAAGAAAGATTTAACGGTCGGGGGGGCGGTTGACATTTTTATGCATATCTTGAGAACCAGACCACCTAGAAACTTAATTTTTTTAAAAAAATTAAAGGTGAGAATCCGGGCCACCTAAGGGGCTAGCCGGGTGCTGGGTGGCATGCATAGAATCCGGGTAAAACCCGGCTAACCGGGCAATATGGCAACCCTAAACATATGGGATTAGCATTGCTTTTACAAAACGCAAGTATTGGGAAGGTTTTCAAAACACTGCCCAAGATCTGACTCCTGCACACAAGAGGAGAAGAAACTGAAATGTATATACTTACCCAATTTATGAGATTTTCAGATAAACGGGAGGGGGGGGAACCACCATTTTGTTTTCTAGACACTGCCTCAGGTCAATGAAACTGAAACAATCCTGGCTTCTCTGATTGGCTGCAATGCTGAACGGCGGGGTTAAAGCTATGAAGTGCTATAGTACTGTATACAGTACTGTTGAAAGAAAGATTTAATAGTCGGGGGGGCGGCTGATGTTTTTCTGTATATCTCCAGAACCGGACCACCTAGAAACTTAATTTTTTTTTTAATTAAAGGTGAGAATCCGGGCCACCTAAGGGGCTAGCCAGGCGCTGGGTGGCATGCATAGAATCCGGGTAAAACCCAGCTAACCGGGCAATATGGCAACCCTAAACATATGGGATTAGCATTGCTTTTACAAAAAGCAAGTATTGGGAAGGTTTTCAAAAAACTGCCCAAGATCTGACTCCTGCACACAAGAGGAGAAGAAACTGAAATGTATATACTTACCCAATTTATGAGATTTTCAGATAAACGGGGGAACCATCAATTTGTTTTCTAGACACTGCCTCAGGTCAATGAAACAGAAACCATCCTGGCTTCTCTGATTGGCTGCAATGCTGAACGGCGGGGTTAAAGCTATGAAGTGCTATAGTACTGTATACAGTACTGTTTAAAGAAAGATTTAACAGTCGGGGGGGCGGCTGATGTTTTTCTGTATATCTCGAGAACCGGACCACCTAGAAACTGAATTTTTTTAAAAAATTAAAGGTGAGAATCCGGGCCACCTAAGGGGCTAGCCGGGCGCCAGGTGGCATGCAAAGAATCCGGGTAAAACCCGGCTAACCGGGCAATATGGCAACCCTACCTGAACAACATTAAATGCAACTTTGAAACTGCCAAGTTTGTCTAATATTAGCAATTACCACCCATTCATTGTTACTAATGAACTTGTGACATGGAACATTTTCTATGGAAAAATAAAGCACTAGGGGGGAGAACCGCCCCACGACACTGCCCACATCTTCTCTTCCAATCATGTCCATAACAGAAAACAAACCACATAGTGATGTGATGCTGCTTAATTCACCATGCTGCCTGTTAAATAGCACCAATTTTTATCTTATTTATTTATTAGATTTATATCCCACCCTTCCTCCCAGTAGGAGCTCAGGGCAGCAATGAAGTGAAGCAGAGAGAAAAAAATTAGCATCACACATTTTGTATTGCTAAAACATTACTGGGAGAGAGGAGGAGGAGAGGAGGAAGCACAGAGCTGCTGCTTTCAGTGGTCACTGTTATGGGGAATGTAAGTTGAGCTGTTAATGTGCGTAAAAACTGGCCATTGTTCACATTCACTAGGCCTCATGGAGAATGTGCACATTAAATGTGCATGAAGAGGAACTGTGCACATTTCCTGATCAATTTACATAATCACCAACAGGTTTTGTGGGATGTACACATCTTAGCTAAATTCTTTACCTTCCCTGGCCATTATGCATAATCCCCAACAAGGGACAGGTGAAAATAGTGAACAGGGGTCTGGACCAGGGTTGCCAGGCGTCCGTTTTCACCTGGAGGCTCTGGATTTTGGGGGTCCTCTCCAAGTCTCTGGGTGAGTCAATTTAATTTCTGGATTCTCAGCTTTATTTTTTTTAAAAAATTAAGATTCTAGGTAGTGTGGTTCCTGAGATATACACTCAAACGTCAGCCACCCCCCACAACTTCTGTTCAATCAGCTCGTAGCAGGCTGCTCTAACCCCGCCCTTTCAGGTTTGTAGCCAATAAGTGAAGTCAGGGTTGTGATTTGTTGACCTCCTGGAAGTGCCTAGACCCCATTGCAATGCAAGAAATTGTTTTCTCCCCCCCCCCGGCTTATCTGAAAATCACATAAATTGAGTAAGGATATAGATTTCAGGTTTTTTCTCTCTTGTGTGCAGAAGCCAAACAAGCTTAAATTTTCCCAGCATGTTCAAGAGGGCAGTGTTCTGAATATCTTCCCAATATGAAGCTTTAATCCAATACTCACTTTTCAGGAAGTAAAACTGCAATGCTAATCCCACATGCCTGGAGTAAATCCCACTGAATTCAATAGGACTTACTTTTGAGTAGACATGGTTAGGATTCTGCTGTAAATTGAGGGACTTTTGAGTGAGCATAGCAAAGAATTGTGTTTGTGTTGTAAATCTTTCTCTCCACCTCCAATCCTACTTTTAAAGCAATTAGGCAGGGCTTCTGTAGGTATCACTCGTTTTGTTATATAGGAAACTAATACAGATTTTATTTTTAAATGTTCTGCAATGACCAACTGGTTTTGACAATAAACTATTACATGGGGTGTATGTATTTTTACATCTCGCGTGGGTGCGTGCGTGCGTGCGTGGAGTCTTTCCAACAACCCTATGAGGTAGGGTTGCCAACTGGAAACCAAGGCACCTCACATAAGAAATAAATCCCTTCAAAATCCAATAACCATAAAAACAAGTATAAACAGTTGCAAAACAGCTTAAAGTGGCATGATTCTGAATTTTAGGTTGGGTGAATGAAGTTGCTTATCACTTGAGGTTGCAGTTCTCTGCATGCTCCCCTGTTTGAGTAAGCCCCACTGAATACATTGGGACTTGCTTCTGAGTAAACAAACATAGGATTGCACTATAAATATCTTTGTGTCAATAATAAATATCTTCAACAGTCATGCTTATATAAATATTTCTTCATACTGTTTCCCAACAAGTATAAGTAGATTATTATCTCCTCTACATGTTAAGTGTGTCCTTCTTCCTTGGGGTGGTCATGGTTTCCCTCTGTTGTTTTCTTCCTGAGGGGCAGATAGGCTGAAAGATGGTGAGTAGCCCATGGTCACACAGTACACTTTCTAGCTCATTTCCAGATTGAAAAATTAATATGATTTACGTGCAGGCAAAGTTTATTAAGTAGTTTCACACAATACATTGAAAGCACATCCAACTCACATTTAAAGTGCATGACTTCCCCTAAAGAACCCTGGGAAGTGTAGTTTCCCCTTCACAGTTATTGTTCTCACCACTCTTAACAAACTACAGTGCCCATAATTCTGTAGTGGGATTCATGCATTTCAAATATGTGTTGAATGCCCTTTAAATGAATGGTGTGGATCTGCCCTAGGTATGATGTCCATTCATTAGTGAATTGAAAAGAAGAATTTTAAAAGATATTTTTTAAACAGGGAAGGGTTGTAGCTCAGTGGTAGGGCATATGCTTTGCATGCAAAGACCAAAATCCAATCTCTGGAAAAGACTATCGCCTGGAATCCTGGAGAGCCAATGCTAGTCCATGTCCACTCAGCTAGATTGTATCACATGGCCTGAGTTGGTATAAGGTAGATTCCTTTGTTCCTAAAAGTGGAAATAGACCAAAGGGCCACAGTGATTCCAAAATTTATTTAGGTATTTTATTTACAACATTTATATACCACTTTATTGTAAAAAAAAACCCTCTAAGCAGTTTACAGAAAGAATTAAAAGAAAAAAAATATTGGCAGAAACAGTTAAAGACAGGTACTAAAAACATTCAAATTAATAAAACCAACAATGAGTTAAAAACAGATAAAAAACATAACAGCTTCTACATGCCTGGATAGGCTTGCCTAAACAAAAATGGTTTCAGCAGGTGCTAAAAAGAGTACAATGAAGGCATATGCCTAATGTCAATAGGCAGGGAGTTCCAAAGCGCAGGTGCTGCCATACTAAAGGACTGATTTCTTACAAGAGCAGAACAAGTATTGTGTGGCAGCCATAACATGGAAAGCACACCTTGAACTTGGCCTGGTAGCAAATCAGCAATCAGTGCAGATTTCAGAGCAGAGTTATTATATGCTGATAGGGTCTCACTCATGTCAGCAATTGTGCCTCAACATTCTGCATTAACTGTAGCCCCTGGGTCAGGTTGTGCTGCATGGGGATTTCTGTGACCTTGGCTGACTGGCTGCCAGGATTGTTTTAGTTTTGATTTATGGTTAGGAATCCTGACTAGTTGTGGGATGCTTACTTTTTTGCCTTACTCATAGGTATCTTGTTGTGGTTGGTCTGGTATTGTATTTAGGAATCACTGTCTTTTGTTTTTCTTTTCTATTTGCATTTTATTTTCATCTGACCTCACTCCCTTACATTCCATAGAAGCAACAACAGTGCTTCCATGGGCTCAGCTCAACCCGCTTAAACCCACTGATGATGCACTTTGTTGGTTGCATGAAGGTTTGTTTCTTGCCCAATAGTGGTAAAAGAGAATTCACATATTTGGAAGTGTGGCTGCAATTGTTGTTCCCAATCTACTGTTTGTGAAGGTAGACCAAACCATGTGTGTTTTCTCTCTGTCAATTATTACTCACTGGGATTGGGTGGGCTGTCAAAGTGAGTTTATAGCAGCCCACAGGGGAGACAGAAAAGAGTAGAGAATCTTCTTACTCTTACTCATTTTTCAGACCTCTTTCTGAAGTGAAGGGTCAAATCTGTAAAGACATTTGGAGCAGCCATGCTAAAGTGCAGGGCATTCCAGGCAGGGCATTCCAGGCAGGGGGTTGCCAACCCTGCTTGGATATGGATGTCTTTGCAGAGGATCCCTAGTCAAGCTTTACCAACAGCACAATCCAAACTAAATCTACTCAGAAGTGAGTTCTGTTGAGTTCTATGGGGCTTAGTCCCTTAGTAAGTGTGTTTAGAATTGCAGCCTTCAGGGGCATCCATCTTTACTCCTGGGTGCTCCCATCTAACATCTCCACAACACTAGGCTCCTTTCTTCCTACAGTGGCCTTCTGGTAACTGGGCTGGCCTGAGGGCACTTAAACCCTTCTTGCCAGAAGCAAGTAGGCTAGATTAAATGTTCCCTACCCAGGCTCCATCTTTTAGCTACGATTTATTTATTATTTATTTATTTATTTATTACTAGTATTTATTAGTCGCTTTTTTTTCAACAATAGAACTCAAAGCGACTTACAAAAAGGAAGCAAGAACACAATAATTGAAATAGCTTGCAACAAAAGCAAACAATTACAAAACAATTTCAAGCAAAATAATATAACCATAATAGAAAAAATAACAAATAGCAAACATTACAACAACAGGGAAATGTTTTGGTTTGAATTGTATGCTCCAAGTAACTGTGGTTGATGTTTAATGTATCATGCTTAATTACAGCTTTTATGGCAGGGGTGGGGAACCTTTTTCAGCTACATTCCCTCCTGGACAACTTTCTGAGGGCCACATGCCCACAGTGGTCGGGGCCAGAGGCAAAAGTGGCCAGAACACCGAATGTAAATATTACTTTCTTACAGTTGGCAGTTTTCTACACACACTCGCACACCCCTCTCTGTCTTCCATGGAGGCAAAGAAGAGGCATGGTCAGACTTCAAGGACATACTTCAGCTGACCAAAAAACATCAAAGAGGATGCAATGCAGGCCAGGCCAGGCCCAGGTGCCCGAGCGCAAGCTCCTGCAGCCGCCTCTCGACATAAACCATCACCAGCAGCAGCAACAGAAGCCCAGGGAGTAGCAGCTGAGCGAGCCTGAGGACATGGAGGAAACACAACATTGAGACAGCAAACAGCCTCGCTGTAACAAATGCCTGTCGCCCTTCTGCCTCTTGGGAACTGCCACCCCCGCTAACACTACCTCTTCTTTCTTGGCGGTGCCAATAATGATAATGTTATTTGTTATTTAAATTAATTTTTGTAAATTGTATTGCTTTTATTGTATTTTTATATCTGTGTTTATTTTTCTTGTAAGCCGCCTTGAGGGCCTTTGGCCAAAAGGCGGGGTATAAATAAAATTTAATACTAATAATAATAAATACATCATTCGGGCCCACCCCTGTGACATCACTCAGGCCCACCCTGCTACATCAGTAGGGCCCGCCCCTGAAATCTCAGGGTTTGGGATGCTTCTCACCTCGCAACCCTAGTCCCGGACTGCAGGAAAATTTTGATCTTTAAAATTTATCTGGAGTCCCCCCCCTTTTTCTGCTGCTCTGCTGATCACTGGGAGGGTATGTTGTGGGACATGTAAGATTAGGCAATGGGCCAGAAGCAGCCCAGGGGTGCAGACTGCACACTTCTGAGCAAGAGATAGAAAGAAAGCATGTTTCTTGGAGACAAGGCCGGCACCAGGCAAGACTGGGCCCTTGGGCACCAGCCTGCCCAGGGCCTGAGGTGCCATAGCCCAAGTGTCCCATACAGGTGGCACAGGGCTAATAAGCCTGGTCACGTGTCTCACCAACCTCTCCCATCACTGTGAATGACATGCATGCTGCATGTGCACGCCTACCATCAACCAAGATGATGGCGGGGGCATCAGCCCCTTAGGGAAGCCCCTGCCACCATCTTGGTTGATGGCAGGCATGAGCACACAGTGCACAGGTCATTCACAGGGAGGGGGAAGGTAGGTGGGGTGTGTGTGTATACGGGCCTATTGAAGCCTACACTGACTGTTTGGGGGAGGTGCCTGGGAGCTCCTTCTCTGTAATTCATGGCAGGATTGAGAGCTAATGGTGCCACAGATTGCAGAACAGGAGCACTACATTCAGGACCTCTCTGGGCTGCCAGGGCCCTCTGCTAGGGCCTGATCTGGCTGCCTTCTGGTGCTAGCCCTACTTGGAGACTATACATACTTACCAGACAATGTACAAAATGCTGTCAGAATATGTACGTTCCCCAAGGCCTGTTGGAGATTATGCATAATAGCCAAAGAAGGCACAAAATTCAGATGATATATGCACATTTCCCAAGGCCTGTTGGAGATTATTGATCAGAAAATGTGCACAATTCCTTCTTCATAGAAGGTTAATCTGCACATTCTCCATGAGGTCTGGTGAATATGTGCAATGGTTGGTTATTATGTGCACAATGGTTGGCTCAACTTACATTCCTCTTGACATAGATATAGCCTAATTCACAAAAACAGCAGATACATTAGGAGATGAATGGGGTCTCAACTATACCATTTCAGACTGTAGGTACACAGGATTGAATAAAAAAAACAATCCTGAGCTAGTACGTCAGGGAGATGGGTAAAACCCTAACAATCTAGTTTTCTATGTGCAGGATTTTTTTTCTTATATGAAGAAGGATTCTGTCATGCAAACCAGAATCAAGAACCATCTGCTATTTCTGAGAATAAGACCAATGTTTCTTCTAGTACTGAAGCTCCTTGACTCAAAAAATATCTATTTATAGTTCAGGACTACCACATATTAGATTTGACACTTTTAACTATACAGAATATTGTAGAAACCCTTTTAGAATAAATGGAGCAATGATTGATGCATCTTGCAATTGGAGAATCTGTTAATCACAACGGGTTCTCTTGAGAGCTTTTTTAATTATGATATTACCATTTCATCCTCTCCATTAGCTTATAGGTTTGGACTTCAGGGGTTTCCTTTTTGTCACTAGAGCAGTTGTGCACAGGGAGGAAAACAGTACACATTGATTGATTTGCTTTTTAGAGACATTTAGATGTAGATAGTGCAATTTGGTAGACAGTGTGCTGGATTCCCTAAAAGGGCTTAGGCAGGATGCCATCTTAAGAGCATAAAAAGAGCCTGATGGATCAGGCCAATGGCCCATCTAGTCCAGCATCCTGTTCTCATGTGGCCAACCAGATACCTATGGGAAGAACACAAGCAGGACCCGAGTGCAATAGAACTCTCCGCTCCTGCGGTTTCCAGAAACTAGTATTTAGAAGCTTACTGCCTCCAACAGAGGAGGTCCAACATAGCCATCATGGCTAGTAGCCATTGATAGCCTTATCCTTCATGAATTTGTCTAATCCTCTTTTAAAGCCATCAAGGTTGATGGCAATCGCTGCCTTCATGGGAGTGAATTCCGTCATTAAACTATGTACCATTACCTTTTAACCTCAGTTCTCGATCTGAAAAAATAAACACTGAGAATAATACAGAGGTAATAAGAGAGAAGGCAAGATCAAGATCTCAAAGCAGTTTGCGCAGTTCCAGACAGCAATAGTCAGGGCTCTGTACTTCTGAGATCTGATCACAGAACTGTTAAATGCACACACTTTTTTGTGTGCTTCACAGTTTTGTGATCAGATCACAAAAGTACAGAATTTCGTATCATTCAGAATGCAGCTGCCTGTGAATCTCACTTTCATGTCAACAAACCCACACATTTTCTAATCACTAAGGTTGTAAAAATAAAGGTGGAAAATATGTGTCTAGTGCCTCAGAAACAGATCTGACAATATGCTTGTATCCCATATCTCACTTGCACTAAGGGCCAATCCATGATTTATTAAACACATGTTCATCCGTTTGGCTATTAAGTAAGCAGTGGTGCCATCAGGGCGGGAGTTGGGGCAGAGATCCAGAGCCCCACTCAGCAGAATGAGCAGAAGGGTCCATCCCCAAAAGCAGCTCCAGTTTGAAATCATACACATTGCCATCTAAAGAGCCACCCCCTATGAGAAAATTAAGCCCAGAGTCTAAAATTAGCTAATTGCACCACTGAAAATATGTGTGTGAGAGGATGTTGCCTTTTTACACTGCAAGGAGCATATAGGGAAGGAGAACAAAACCAACCCCTCTTGGTTTTTTCCCCTCAGGCTAGCTTTTGGGAGGGAGAAAGCATCTTAGAGCAGGAAAGCAGGGGAAAGCAAGGAAGGCTGAGAGGAATACAAAGGTTAACCCACACCCCTGCAAAATCATTCATTCATTCGGGGTCCATAGATCAGATTCTCAAAGATGTTTGTGATCCAAAACAAGGTTAAGAACCACTGCACTAGAGGAAGTTCAGGAACAAGAAAAAGATGTCCAATGGATCGAGCAGGATTGAATGGGTTAAGCCTAGAAAGGCATACATTTGCGGAACTTCCGGGAAGGGTGACTTCGCCTGTGCCTGCCTTTGAGACGAGCTCTCGTCTCAGAGGAAGCTTTTTCAGTTTTAAAATCAGTCAGAACATTTTTTTTTTACTGGTAAAGACTTTTTCCTGGGCAGGGAGAAACATAGAGATTAACCACAAAAGCCTGTGTTTGTTGGGAGGACTGGATTTCATTAGTTTATGAGAGAAGGTTCAGCCAGCAGTGCCGGACAGACTTCCAAACAAGCTCTAACTGATTAAGCAACACGTTTATCTTTTCTTCAAAGGAAAACGGATTTTAACAGGCAAGCATCCTTCTTTCTATTTTTATCATCTGGTTTAAATTGTTGCAGCAAAAAGAGATTTGTCAATGAATCAGCTATAAAGAATCCCTGGGTGAGTTATAACTCTTCTCTTTCATTCACGAAATTAAGGAGGAAAGAAATTGAAAAAGCTTATCTTTGTTATTATTGCAAAAAGCTGGCCTGGAATTTGTGCATTTTAAAGATATAAACGAATGAGGGATTTCTATTCCGAGGAGAAAAAAAATAAATAAATCTGATTTATGAACTTTTGGAGTATTATATGTCTGGGACTATTTTTTTTGGTCTATTTCATTTTGACGAATCTGCTTGTTCACGATGCCACTAACTGTTTTGATGCTGTGAACTAAATTTGTTTTGCATTCCTGAACATATAAGAGATAAGGCAGGCTGTGCTGTCTACACTGTGATGTCATCAGGCTTGGAATATTAACCCAATTGTTGCTGGAATAAGAAGTGGGGGTTTTTTTCTTCGTGGTTTTAAGAATGGCAATCAAGAAAGTGGCTGAGATCCTGGAAGTAATTATGCTTCAGAAAATAATGGATGAGATTGAGATAACGAAACAAACCCTGAGACAGGGTAGACAGGAGATGAAAATTGAATTTGGCAAAATGAAGCAGGAGCTTAAAGAAATAGGGGATCTTGTGAGAGAGGAGGTTGATGAGATCAGAGATACAACTGGACAAGCATTAGAAGATGAAAAAAGAAAAATTAAAGGGAAGATGCAAGCCCTGGAGATTGGAACAAATGTGGAACTGGAAAAAGACTTGGAGTTTATGGATATTAGAGATAAAATTTACTGTTTGGAATTCAGCGTTGTCTCTGAAGAAATTAATGAAGATATTAGAGATAAAGCTATCAATGTCTTGGATAAATTTCGGGACTGGAATGATGTGATGGAGCTTGACATAGAAAAAATCTATGGAATTAATTACAGATATGTGACAATGGAAAAACTCTCAAGAGATGTGCCAGTGCATTTCGTAAAAAAGAAGAACAGAGATATGACTTTACAACAATATTTCAGCAACACATTCAGAATTGATGGCAAGGAAATATTTGTGATAAAGGAAATTCCCATCAGACTCTTATTATATGACTATGGCTATGACAGCAAGATTATTATGGGATATTGATAATGGAAGAATGGCTACTGAAATTACTGGACTTAACAGGACTATTGAAGATGGAAGATGGAATTAACATTGATAATGGAAGAATGGCTATTGAAATTATTGGACCTAACAGATTTGATGAGATGTATTAATCGACATGTTTATTTGGAGAAAAATTGATAGATATATTTCTCAAGGAATTGAAACCTCTCTTTGACTTTTTGTGGAAAGAATAAAGTAATGTTTATGAGATTTGATGATTAATTAAGATAACTACTGGAGGAAAGTGATTTTGTAATATAATTTAAGAGACAGGTTTGTTATATATTGTAGACCTATAACTGATCTGCGACAAACTGGAAGTCAACATTTTATTTTATTGTTTAATTATTTTTGTTTTGTTTTGTTTTGTTTTTGAAAATTTGAATAAAAATTAATGATAAAAAAAAAGAAAGGCATACATTTGCAACAGTGTTTCTTCTAGTCTAGGGATAAGGAACCTATGACCCTGTAGACATTGTTGGATGCCGGTTCCCTTCAGCCCCAGCCTGTCAGGGATGGTCAGGGATGATGGAAGCTATAATCCAACAACTTCTCCAGTGCTGCAGGTTCCCCATCCCTGTCATAAGGAGGAGGGAGTTGGGATGTTGGTCCATACTTAAAGGGACAGTACACACTGAATTGACTGTACCTGAATACAACCCACCATGATAGCTAAAAAAAAGAATAATGTATGCAAAATAGCATTACACACATTCATTAATAGGCAAAACAACCCCTTGTGGTTTAAGAACATACCTATAGCCAACAGATATTTCTAGCAAACTTTAAAAAGCAGGGAAACTGGACAATAGTGAATGCATCAGGGGAGCAACGGACGTGACATCCTCTCTGTGATATTGTACTGTCCTACAAATTTGTAAAAATGCAAACACAATTTGGGTTGGTCTTTCACAGTCCAATCCACTTCCTCTGTAGCTCGGAAGAATTTGGTAACATGTGCGTCTGATCAGTCCAAATAACAGAAACAAGATATGTGTTGTGCTGGTATTGTTTTACCAGGGAGAGAGCAATGATATTAAGATAGCTGATTATACAACCACGAGAGTGGCTGTATACTATAGCCAGCATGGATTTTTCACATTCCGCAATGTTAAATTGAAAATACCCTCCATGCCATTCTGATGCTTTCCATAAGCTCATTTGAAAACAAAACCTTACAAAATGTATAGTCCTGAACTCAGAAACACTTGCTTAACAACCCTGTCAATTTTCATGGAGATACACAAAATAGTCAGAGAGAATCGAGAGTTCAAAGTCTAAAAAGAGAGGGGAAAAACCCAGACCCCTTGTGGGCTTTTTTCTGTCAGAATTCTCTGTTGAAATTCAGTAAAAATCAGCCATCTTCACAGAGTACCTGCAATCCTGATACTGACCTTACCCCATACTCTGACCTTCATCTTCTGCAGTTTAAAAGTAAAAAAAAAAATGCCTGGCTGATTTTTAATTAATTTAAGAAATTTTGGCTTGGACTGAATGATAATGTCAGGCATGCTCAGTAAGAACCAAGTGTAAGTGTTCTAAAAGCCAGACTCACAACTGCTGGGGTTGCCTAATCAGGGGGCCACACACACACACCAGACTTTGATTTCACGTTAGACAGTCGTGGTTTCCCCCAAAGAATTGTGGGAAATGTCTTTTGTGAAGGGTGCTGAGAGGAGACGCATATTCCACTACAGAGCTCCAGTGGCCAGAGTGGTTTAACAGTCAGCCACTCTGACTGAAGCTCTGTGAGGGGAACAGGGCATATCATAGAATCATTGTATAGTAGAGTTGGAAGGGGCCTATAAGGCCATCAAGTCTAACCCTCTGTTCAATGCAGGAATCCAAATCAAAGCGTTCCCGACAGATGGCTGTCGAGCTGCCTGTCAAATGCCTACAGTGTTGGAGAGCCCACTACCTCTGTAGGTAATTGGTTCCATTGTCGTATGGCTCTAACAGTTAGGAAGTTTTTCCTGATTTCCAGTCGAAATCTGGCTTCCTGCAACTTGAGCCCATTATTCTATGTCCTGCACTCTGGGACGATTGAGCCCTGCCCTCTTCTGTGTGGCAACTTTTCATGAAGAGTGCTATCATATCTCGCCTCAGTCTTCCCTTCTCCAGACTAAACATGCCCAGTTCTTTCAGTCTCTCCTCACAGGGCTTTGTTTCTGGTCCCCTGATCATCCTCGTTGCCCTCCTCTGAACCTGTTCCAGTTTGTCTGCATCTTTCTAGAAGTGTGGGGACCAGAACTGGACGCAGTATTCAAGATGAGCCCTAACCAGTGCTGAATAGGGGGGAACTAATACTTCACGCGATTTGGAAACTATACTTCTGTTAATGCAGCCTAATATAGCATTTGCCTTTTTTGGAGCCACATCACACTGTTGACTCATATTCAGCTTGTGATCAACGACAATTCCAAGATACTTCTCACATGTCGTATTGCTGAGCCAAGTATCCCCCATCTTATAACTGTGCATTTGGTTTCTTTTTCCTAAGTGTAGAACTTTGCATAGAGCACATCTAGAATTTTGGTAGAATATATTTCACCTCCCACTCTTTTATCTTGTGCAAACTGAGACACTCCTCATGTCCAATGGAGACTATTCTGCAGAATAATCAGTGCCATTATTCCACAATTATTTTTGAAGGTTTTTTTAGTGTAAATTTTGCAAAGTGTTGTTGTTATTCACATATTCACAGAAATAGAAACAAAAGAAGATGATTTACTACAGGAAACTTCACTTAAAATTGCAGAGTAAATCAAAAATATTTAAATTGACTATCTGAACTATAACAACTGTCTTCATATTGTTGCTTCCTGCCTGCTAAAACAAGACCTGCACAGCACATGTCTTCTTTCTATTATTGGGGCTGATTGCAGGTGTTGCCACCTCTCACCATATGCTCAGAGGCACGTTACCAAATTCTTCCAAGCTACAAAGCAAGTGGATTGGACTGTGAAAGACCAACCCTAATGGTGTTTGCATTTTGACAGATTTGTAGGGCGGTGCAATATCTCAGAGAGGTCAGATCTCCTGCTCCCCTGATGCATTCACTATAGCTGCCCAATTTCCCAGCTTTTTAAAGTTTGATAGAAATATCTGTGGGCTATAGGTACATTCTTAAACTGCAAGGTTTTTTGCGTGTTAGTGAATTTCTCTGCTTTTTAATCCAGGAGGTAAGAAATGGGATCCTGTGCAAGTTTGCTGAGAATGGATTGATCATTTATTGAGTTCAATGGGATTTATTTCCCTGCAATCATGCTTAGTATAGGCGAAACTGACCAAGGGGGAGGAGGAGGGAAAGGGAGAGAAGGAGAAGGGTGGGCAGGGGGAAGGGAGGAGGAAGGGCAGAGGGGAAGAGGGGGATGGAAGCAAGCAGCAGGAGGAGGGCAGGTTTGAACATTTGTATGCTTATTGAGTTCAGTGTGATTTACTTCCATGCAATCAAGGTTAGGACAGGTGAAAGTGACATGGGGGGGAGGGACGGAGGGCTGGAGTGGGCAAAGGAGGAGGAAGAAGGAAAAGGGTAAGGAGAGAAAGAAGGGGAGAGGAGGGGAGAGGAGAAGGGGAGGGAAAAGAGAGAGGGGGAGGAGGGGATAGAGCGGAAGGAAAGGGCGGAGGACAGGGTGTGAGGGAGGGGAAAGGCCAATCTGATCATTTGCATACCTACTGAGTTCAATGGGATTTACTCCCATGCAATCATGCTTAGGATAGGTGAAACTGACCACAGGGAAGGAGGAGGAGGGGGAGGGAGGGAGGGAGGGAGGAGGAGGGGGGAAGAAGGGAGGGGAGAGGGGGAGGAAGAGAGGTGGGGATAGGAGGGCGGAGGAGGAGAGGGGAAGTTTGATCATTTGCATGCTTATTGACTTCAGTGGGATTTACTCCTGTGCAGTCATGCCTAGTAAAGATGAAACTGACCTGGAGGAGGAGCAGACAGGGGGAGAAGGAGGACGGAGGGGAGGAGATTGGGTGGGTGGGCACTGGGCAGAGGGGAAGCACCTTTCCTTTCCAAAAGGAAAAGATTTTTAACAGTATCACTATCTTTCGGGGTTTCCCCCACCTTTTTATTCTACAGCAGACATGTGTAGTCTCCCACCCAAATATAAGACAAAGCTGTCCCTGGCCACATCCACATCAGACCTTCATTCCATTTTAAACAGTCATGGCTTCCCCCAAAGAATCCTGGGAAGTGTAGTTTGTGTAGGGTGCTCCAAGTTGTTAGGAGATGCCCTGTTCCCCTCACAGAGCTACAATCACCAGAAGACGGGCTGACTGTCAAACAACTCTGGCCACTGGAACTTTGTCAGGAGAATAGGAGTCTCCTAATAACTCTCAGCCCACTTCACAAACTACACTTCCCAGGATTCTTTGGGGGTAGCCATGACTGTTTAAAGTAGAAAAAATGTCTGGTGTGTATGTGGCCCCCTGATTAGCCAAGTCAAACAGCTGTTAGTCTGGCTTTTAGAACACTGATCGTTGGTTCTTAGTGAGTATGCCTGCCCTATCAGACTCCAATGTTAAATTTCTTAAATTAATTAAAAATCAGCCATGCATTTTTTAAACTTTTAAACTACAGAAGATGAAGGTCAGAGTATGGGGCAAGGTCAGTAATAGGATTGCAGGTACTCTATGAACATGGCTGATTTTTAATTAATTTCAACCAATTATGAGACCACTGACAGAAACAAAGTCCAACAGGAATCTGGATTTCTTTCCCTTGTTTTACACTTTGAACTCTAGATTCTCTCTAAGACTTTTGTGTATCACCATGAAAACTTAGAGGATTGTTAAGCAAGCGTTTCTAAGTTCAGGTCTATAAGTTTTGTAAGATTTTGTTTTAAAATGAGCTTATGGGAAGCAACAGAATGACATGGGTGTATATTCAATTTAACATGGCAGAATGTGAAAAATCCATGCTGGCTAGAGTATACAGCCACTCTTGTGGCTGTGTAATGTGCAGATGTACTTAGTATGAACCATTTAGTCAAGGTAACAAGTTCTTGGGATGTTTTCTTTTAGCATCAACTGTATGGCCAGTCTTAATAATAATGATGAGGAATTCTTAGCCACAGTGATCCTTAGCCTGGAAATGTAAGGGGTGAATTAGCTCCTGCAGGAGACTGTGGATTAGTCACAAAAAACATCAGAGAAACTATCGGGAAAGCCTATTATGTTACAGAAGATTGTGCAACTTCTTCCTGAACATTTTGCAAACGGGAAAAAAGTTTTAGTAGCTTTTTCAATATCAGTGATTCCTTCTTACCACAGTTGGGGCTTTGTTTCTAGAGGCTAGGTCATTTTCATACCTTTCCTCCTCTGTGTTCAGAGACAGCTCTACAAACGATGGCTGTATTCCAAGATGTCCACTCCTTTCTTAGAGCTCTCTACAAAACCCTGCAGGTCGTTGCTCCACCATTACTCACCATTCAAATCAGCTCCAGGGGCTGCTCCTTGGCACACATATGGAGACAACACCCAAACCTGTGGGACAGGATTCAGAAAGTTCTCACCGCTGGGTCACTAAAACTAGGCAAAAATGTGAGCAGCAACAGGAATGAAAGAGCAAAAGACAGTGTTCCAGAATTAAGGGTTGGACATATTCATGAATCCAGGAGTATTTCTGGATTCTGCCTTAATAGTTTTGGCAAAGTTGCCAAGTGCCTTCCTTTGGTTAGGGAGATTGGTTGATTGCTCACACATTTGGTCTACTGAATGGCTAGGAAATCACTGCATAGGGGATACTCCCCCTACCCCCATGCCTGGCTGGGGATGATATAATCTAGGTGTCTAGAGTTTGGGCTCTGAAAAATGGTTTGGGGCTCTGCCAGCATCTGGCTGTCTCCCTCGATATATGATGCAGGAGTACTCAGCTTTGGCTGTCAATTGTTTAAGCTATGCCTACGCTCAACCAGTATATCTGTAAATATTATAAGATGCCAATAAGCTTCCAGTGACCTCACTCCAAAGGAAACCAAAGGGTTAGTGCTGTGTCCCTAGAACTTCTCACCACTCAGAAAAGCAGGTATCAGGAAGATAAGATTTTGCCTTTACTGCAACACTGTTCCCAGAAATAAATATTCACTTACAGAAGAGAAATTAACAAGGTGTACTTAAGGATGTTATTGGGGAGGGTTAAACGTGCCACCTGCTCCTTATGAACCAAATGAATGAGAATCAAACCGGTTCCCATTTCTATTAGCCAGTATCCTTTACCTATGTATAGCCATATCCTGGATTATGTTTCTTGGCCACACTAAAGTGTAACAGAATGCTGTGAGTTGGGTGTTAACTATGTTGGGGTTCATGTGAATTGAATGGAGATTGTGAATAAACACTGTCCTATTGTGCACATTCAGGAGACATTCATTAGAATACAGTGAAACCTGCTCCTGCATAAACCTATGTATGAAGGCTAGAGATCCTGTGGCCCTCCAGATGGTGATGGGCTCGTTGCTGACTATTGGCTATGGTGGCTGGGTCTGGAGAGCTCAGGATTCCCATTCCTGATATCTAGGCTTGTGTAGCACATTAAAAATCATACAAAATAAAGAAATCTCTCACACTAAAATCAGTGGGAGTTGATGCATGCTCAACTTTGGCTATTGACTTCAAAAAAGCACGTTGTTTATGATGCACTAGAAGGACCAGTGTTTTATGTCACAGCATATAGCACAGAACATCTTGCTGTATACAGGTTAAAATGGATTACACACACACATTTCACTGGAGAACTAAAAAAAAAGAAACACTATACACACAAAATCCATAGAAAAATGCAACTGACTAGATGAAATATATATCCTTTACAGGTGTAATTAGGAGTCTGCTAGCGCTGCCCTTCAGATAAAACATCAAGGACATTGAGCAAGGCAACCACCAAGTTATTGACACAATATATTAGGCCTGGTCAAAGGAACTATGGAAACTTCTCCTTCAATTAAGTGATAATTTCCCCAGCTATCCCACCAGTCATTGCACACTGTTTGAATTTAGACAGTGGCTGACTCACAACCTTAAGGGAGTTCAGGAGTCAAATTCTCCAGCAAGTTGACATCTGACGTTGGATTAACAAGTGGGATCTCAGCCCATTTCAGAATAGCTAAGCAGTGTTGGAGAAACTGTTAGTGACTCTGGGAGGGGGGGAAAAGCCAGAGGGCAAATTTTACTGTGGTTTAGTATGATCCCCAGAGTGATCAGATTTGACAGGTGCTTCATGTAAATAAAGGAAAGACAGCAGTTCTCCAGCTGAGATAGCAGATGCCAGATCAACTTGCTTAAAAAGTAATGGGCATTCCAGAGCTAGAGTGTTTGAAGAATGGAGCATTGATTATGTCATACCACAGTGGTGTGATACTTTGGAATTAGGAACAATAATTTATATTGCAACATGGGAACAAAAAGAAACTTGCTCTACAGTAATATTTCATACAGTTCATCACAAAGAGGATCCTTGAGTTAGAGTACAATCCTACACACACCCCAATGTTGCCAGCTGTACAGGGTTAAGATGGGGCACTGGTGCCTCTCTGCCAGACTCCACTGGTGGAGCAGAGTGCCACTAATATGGGGGAGGGAGGCTCCACTATGGCAGAGGCTACCAATGCAAGTGGACAGCTACCACCGACAGCTGTCCCACCAGTGGTAACAAGTGAGAAGTCCTGAGATGTTGTGGGACACATATGGGGTTCTGGTAGCTTTGGATCTGCAAGATGGAAAGCCCTGTGGCCTCCCTCAGCAGTTACTGAACCCCTCAGCTATGCTGGTGTGGAGCTAGTGCAGCAAAAAAAGGGGGGGACAAAACCACCTTCTACCCCATCTGGCATGAGCATCAAATGAGGGCCTTGGATGTGATGGTGGATCCAATGCTCTGCTGATTCCTGACCATAGGCTCAGCACCAGTAGTCAGTCCGTTTGGCATTGGCTGAGGAGCAGGCACTTGGAAGGGCCCCTCACTGGCTCAACCTGGCCACATCACCAATGGGAGAAAGTACCTATGCCACTAATATATGCCATTTTGAGACCTATTCAACTCCCAGCTGAGAAACATCGAGAACTGTGGTATTGTGAGAGCTTGAGGTTCTCTAAACCAATCACTATAGCAGAGAAAAGATGAGAGCAGCAAATGAATCGACTGCTGATATGCCATTCTTGCCCCTCCCTACTCCTTTCCCTGTCCAGTCACTACTGTTGCTTCCTCTTTCTCCTCCAGTTTGGAAACAAAGTGCCCCAGAGAGCAGGTTCCTGAAATGGAAGGAGGTATGCCACTTCTTCCATCTCAGCCATTTGCTGCCCAAGACAGGTAAACAAAATGAGAGGATCCTGGGCTGGTGAACAAATTATTGTTATCATTGTTGTTAATTTTTTATCCCATCTTTCCTCCCAGAAGGAGCCCAGGGTGGCAAACAAAGGACAAAACACTAAAAAATGTTAAAAACATTTAAAACAAAACAGCTTTAAAAACATCTTAAAAAGCAATTTGAGCACAGACACAGACTGGGATAAGGGCTCCACTTAAAAGGTTTGTTGAAAGAGGAAGGTCTTCAGTAGGTGCCAAAAAGATAATAGAGATGGAGCCAGTCTAATATTTAAGAGGAGGGAATTTCAAAGTGTCGGTGCCACAACACTAAAGGTCCGCTTCCTATGTTGTGCAGAATGGACTTCCTGATAAGAAGGTATCTGCAGGAGGCCCTCACCTGCAGAGCGCAGTCATTGACTGGGTATATAAGGGGTAAGACAGGCAGTGGCGTCACTAGGGTTGGTGTCACCCAGTGCGGTAACTCATGGTGTCTAAAAAAAAAAAAAAATCAAAGGAAATTGGTTCCAGGGAGATGCTTCATCGGAGGAAGGCCCTCCCAGAAATGAAACAAGGCCACAAAAGGAGCCCTTGTCCAAGAAGAGAACCTAAACAGAGACAAGTTTAGTAAAGCTCTCATAATAAGGAGAGCTGCTTCAGGACAGGGCACACTTTCCCCCCCTTTCAACTCCCCCCCCAAAAAAGAACACCAAAGAAAACCCCTGCAATATGTTTTCTTTTCTCCTCAGGGGATGGAGGGGAGGGGAGAAAGGAAACAGGCTGCAGCTGTTACAAAGCCAACTCCAAAAACCTTGCTAAAGCTAATGCAACTCGAGGCTGGGACGTACCTCACACCCACACCCCAAAAAAGAGGAAAGGATTAAGTCCGAATTGCTAGAAGAGGGGGCGGCAGCCGGCAGCAAGAGTGCGGATGGGGAGGCGGAAAGGAGAATAGATGACCGGGCGCGAGAAAAGGAGGTGCAGGGGCAAGGAGACAGCCTGAGCTGGAGCAGCAGGAAAGGGAGGGCGATGGCAAGCACAGCCGGGCTTCCCCAGAGAGGCTGCCCTCTCCGCTGCAGCCCACGGGAGAAGCCAGCGGGCAGGGGGCCCAAGGATCAGCTAGTCTGAACTGGGAAGGAGGAAGCTGTGCCTGTTCCGGATCCTCATGTGCTGCAGCGTGGCCCAGTCCAACAACTACTACTCCTCCGATGCCCTCCGAGCTCTCGCTCTTCTGACAGCTCTTTTCAGCTTAATCAACCCCGAGCCAAGGGCATGGGGAGAGACGGAGAAAGAGGCGCCTTCTTGGTGCCTAGAGGCGGCTGTGGGTGTCACCCCCTCTGATGGTGTCACCCGGTACGCTCTGCACCCCCCGCACCCCCCTAGTGACGCCACTGAAGACGGGGAAGGATCAGAGAGACACATTGTTTGCTAGAATGCTGAAAGTCTTTAAGAGCTGACACAGCACATTCACAGCACCATGAGCTGCCTTTTTATATTATCTCTGTTGTCAAGCTTAAGGATGTTCTGATTACTTCCCATACCATTGTCTCAGTAATCCTTACACCAGGGAAGGGAACCTAAGGCCCTCCAGATGTTAAAAGACTCCAACTCCCATCAGCCCCAGCCAAAACAGCCAATGGCCAGGAATGATGGGCACTGTAGTCCAGCAGCATCTGAAGGCCTACAAGTTTCCCACCCCTGCCTTACAGCAACCATGTAAGGGAGTAGGTCAGTATTTATTACCTCTGTATTGCAGGAAGTGTGCTGAAGCTGAGAGATGGTGGCTTGCTTAAAACTACCCAGTGCAAGGAGATATCTGAACCATGGACTTCCTCTTGGCCACTACAACATGCCAACCTGACACCTGAGCAGAGCAAGTGAGTGCGACAGAAGCTGAATATGAATGCCATATGTTTAAAGTCTAGTAGCGCACATAGTTTAGCCTGGGCGCTGTTTTGCCAATCTCCTGTGCTTTGACTGTCAAAAGGAATTTCAGATGAAGAACATCTGGCAACCCTGCTTGGGCTCAGTGTCCAGCAATATTATTACACACATAATATCTAACCAAATTTCACCTCTTCCTGCCAGATGTCTCTGATTTTTTTTTTTAAACAGATTCTCAGTGCAGTTCACAAATATCAATAAAACTGCCCTTAGGCTTACAAGCTAAAAGACACAACACAAAATGAAAAGGGAGGAGGAGACGGGGGGGGGGGGAAAGCAAATTCAGGCCATGGTTTTTAATGATAAAGTCAGTGATGGCGGGTGGCTCCATGTCAGTGGGGCTATAGCAACTGTTCAGGACCTTGGACAGCTCCTTGAAAGTTCAGACTAAAAACCCAGAGTGGATGCCACTCCCCACTGACATGGAGCCACCGCTGTATATAGTTCTTATAAATGACCAGCTGGAATCGAAAGCAGACAAGGAGGAGGAGGAGGAGGACCCAAATACTACTGGCCTTTCAGCAGAGCTGATGGAGAGGCCCTGCAGTCCCACACCTCCCTTTCTGATAGCCGAATGGAATAGTAGCTGCTAGATAACAGTCAAGAGAAAAGCCAGAGGGAGGCTAAGCAATCAGCATGTAAGGATTAATCTGTGCTCAAATATAGATATGTTTAGTACATGTAGAATGGCAATAAGCTGTGCATCTCCCCAAAATCTGATATGAAGAAGGGCAGTATATATTTTTAAAGTTTCAAATAAATAAATAAATAAATATTCACTGCAGCAGTCCAAAAAGTCTGCGATAAAGACCTTTAGACTGTGGGTTGGATCCCAAGCAAGCTACTTGCACTTGATGCCCACTGAAATCAATAGGAAATGAGTTAGCTATGACAAACTTTTCACAGTGATTTCAGTGGGGCCTAAGTGCAACTAAATTTACTCCAGATCAGATCTTACAGTTGTAAACTGAAAAGGGGACCAATTAAGTTAGGTACATGAGGATTTCTTTATTCCACAGCTTGTATTTTTTACATATATACTTGTATCCAAGATGGATTGCATCATGTCTGCATGTTGTGTTTAACTTTCCTCATTGTGATGACTAACAGTTGTAAGCAATAAAGGATTCAAGTATTTATTTATTTACTATTTATTTATTTATTAAATTTATATCCCACCCTTCCTCCCAGGGCGGCAAACAAAAACACTAAAAACACTCTAAAACATCTTAAAAACAGACTTTAAAATAAATGCTTGTTGAAAGAGGAAGGTCTTCAGTAGACCCACAAAAGATAACATAGATGGCACCTGTCCAATATTTAAGGAGAGGGAATTCCAAAGTGTAGGTGTCACTACCCTGTATTGTGTGGAACAGATCTCCTGATGAGACTGTATCTGCAGGAGGCCCTCACCTGCAGAGCGCAGTGATCAACTAGGTATATAAGGGGTGAGACAATCTTTCAGGTATCCTGGTCCCAAGCTATATAGGGCTTCGTACACCAAAACCAGAACAGTTCCACCACCCTTAGAAGCTTGGGGTGGTGTCCCAGGAGAGTGCATTTGTGGCAGGCCCTAAATTGTGGAATTCCTTCCCACCTATGTGTGTTGGGCAACTTCACGGTACAGTTTCAGGCAAATGCTGAAGACATGCCACTTTACACTTGCCTTTGACACTTGAGACATATATTTTTAGGGCCCACCCTATTTTGTGATGTTAGGTTTAATTGTTTTTAATACCATATTTTAAAATGCTTGTACCCTGCCCTGCAGTGATGACTGGTGCCTACTAGACCTGGTAGCTAAGAGGTCACAGGGGCATGGCTAAGTTGTTCTGGTTTTCTCCTCATCCTCCCTTGCAAGATACTGTAGACACTTAAGCATTGGTTTTACAAACAGCACCTAACTAAACTGGGAAAAAATGACTTACTTTGATTCAGAAGGGGTCTCTGATATCATAATTTCTAGTGTGAATTCATGCCACAATAACTGTATATTTCTCAGAGGTAAGACTGAATTCCATGGGGATTGTTCCCTGATAAGTATGTACTTGATTGTACCCAGAATTGGTTAGTCTGAAAGTTGCCACATAGGACTGTTAAAAAGGGTTCAAGTACATTTCAGGATCTATGGGGAAATATTATTCCTCCCACCACCACCAGCTTATTCATTTCTACATCTTTCCAGAATGTGGAATAAAATGCAGGGAAATTAAGTGGACTACTACTTGGAAGACCAGGGTTAAAATCACCACTCAGCTATGAAACTCACTGTATGACCTAGAGCCAGTCACTGTCTCTCAGCCTAACCTACCTCATAGAGTTGTTGTGCGGATAACATGGAGAAAACGAGGCCTATGAATGCTGTCTTGAGCTCCTCGGAAAATAGGTGGAATGGATATAAATGTAATACTGATAAATGAGGAATAATCAAAATAATTAGCCTGCTTGCCCCCAATTTTGAATTGGGAGAGGGGTGGGGGTGCAGGCTTGGAATCATGAAAAAAACCAACTTAAAAAACAAGACCTGCTGCAATTTCCAAAATAAGGTCCCTTCTCCTAGAAAGGAACACATGAAATAAGGCTCCACAAAAAAAGTCTTGTGCTATCTTCAGGACTAACAAATTTGTTATGGTATAAGCTCTCATGGGCTGCACAAGATACTCTGGGCATGTGCAGTTTAACATTTGAAACTCACTGAACTCATTGTTTTTGCTAGCATCCTGCCCTGGGCCAGTTACCAAGTCTCAGTCTTAATTTTATATATAGCACAGCACTGCAAATTTTACTGATGCAGACAGAGATCTGAAAAGAACGCCACCGTTTTTGGTTGGGGAAGTCACCAGCTTATTGTGTATTCAAGAGTATGTCCAAAGGGATTTACTCCCAGGTCAATGGAATTAGGATTTGCCAGGGGAAGAAAAACTGGACTGGAACAATGATCCACAACCTCCCCCCAACTTTCCCAACAGCTCTCCTGAGCAAACAAACTTACAGGAGAGGAAGGGAGATACAATCTGCCCCTCCCCCCCAAAAAAAAACCTCATGGGAAAACAAACTTACAGTACAGGAAGGTGATGGGGCATAGGACAGCAGAGATCTACAAACACAATATCTTCCTCCTTCCAACTTTCTAAAAGCCCCCGCGAGCAAACAGGCTTGCAGAAAAAGGGGTCCAGGTGGGACTATAAGAGATGTGCTCTTTGCAGCCACCGCCTAACTTTCCAAAAGCCTTTGCGAGCAAACAAGCTTGCAGAAGAGTTTTTAATTCAGGAAGTCACCATCTTACAGTGAAATCCTGATGACATCTGCTTAGAACTAAGTTCAGTGGGGCTCACTTCCATGTAAGTGGTGTTCAGATTGCAACTTTAGCTAGGGAGCAAATGCTGGATTGCAGAAATGATCCACCACCTCCTGCCAACCACCTGACAGCAATCTTGTGGGTTTAGAGAACAGAAGGCAGGTGAGAAATTAGGAGAGTGGATAATTACTGCAATCTTCGGCTCCCAACTTTCCAAAAGCCTTTGGGAATAAACAGCCTATGATATAGTAGCGTAGTGGCAAATTCAGAAGTGCAGGGTCCTTTCATATTAGTCACAGCCACACTCTCTCCCCCCTTTTGCTGCTAGATTGAGAATTAGATCCTTGATAATGCCTTGTCCCACAACAACAGATGTCCCTAGTAAGCAATCAACATGAAAGGGGAGACTGTTAGCTTCTGAGAAGGGTCTTCTCAGTGGCTGACTCATCTTCTTTCACTCTGATTGGCTCCAGTCACCAGGAAAGGACAATGAAGCATGTTAGAAGACTCTTCTCAGCATCTAATACACTCCCCTTTCATGCTGATTGCCTCACAGGATTTTGGAGACATAAGGACCCTGCTGAGACCCTGCTCCCCAAAAAAGGTAAGGGGTCTAAGACCCCCCAAGACCCCAGATGACTACACCCCTTCTCTACTATAGGTAAAGACTACCAAGTGGAGCTGTTCTTGAACCAGCCTAGACTCCTCCCTGAAGCCTCCCTTATTTGCTATAGTGGCTGTGCTAGAAAGGCCTCATAATAACAGATGGAGTAAGGAGTCTTCCTAGGTGAGCTGACAAGCAGGCAGACCGGGGGGGGGGACTTCTTTGCCATAGCAACATTTTTGGATTAGGATTGGCTAAGTGGTGCAGATTGCTGATAGACAGAGAATGAGAAATGGATTGGTCAGAGAGCAGTAGATTGATAGAAATGTCTGCAGAGCTATGTTCAAACAGAAGTATAAAATGTGTGTGGGACAAGAAAGAATGTGTGGCTTTGAGATTTGGGGAATGCTTGACATTCTCATTGGGAGGGCTCAGGGCTGTGTCCTAGTAGCCCCAGTGGACCAGCCTCCATTGCTGCCCTGGGACCTCTGGGTGAAGGGTGTTTTTTTATTTATTTATTTATTTATTTATTTATTTATTTATTTATTATTATTATTATTATAAAAAGGGCTCACCTAATATCATTGTGACCCCATCCACCTGTCAAACATGGCGTGCAGGTAGGTAGGGTAGAAAAGGGTCCCGTCTGCCAGCTGAATCCATTTTCCCACGCCTGAATTAAAACAAGGCTGTCCCTTCCCACAGATTTACAATCCTAAAGGCAGGGTTTTATTTTTTTGTGTGTGACAGTACTCACCGGGACAGAGTACCATCACTTTTCCCCCCCTGTCCATACCAACCATTTTGTGCTGGGGGCACCCATGGTACTTTTATCAAAATATGAGTGCAGCACCTTGGGGGTTTTTTACAGGAAAAAAGCACTGCTGAAAGGCATGACACAAAAGGAAAAAGGGACCAGGAGGGAAGGCGGGGGAAGCAAATGCAGGCACTGATCTTAAAGTTGAATAGCAGTTCTTCTACTGACCAGCTGCAATGGAAACAGTTCAGGGGCTGGAGGCACCTGATAATAGCCTTCATTCTAATTCCAACTATAATGGCTGCAGTTTGGTTTCAGGATATATATATATAACCTTCTCTCTTTTCTCCACCAACCTGCTCTGAATATCATCTGATGAGCATTCTTCAGGCCCAATTCCTTTGGCTCTGTTTTGAGACAGTTTCTCCCATTTCTTCCTCTGTTGCTCCATTCAGTATGCAGGAAAGCACCACCAATGTTCATGTTCATTGGAAAGATTGGCAGAGAAACAGGCCAGAGTCTGGGCAAGCACTGCCACTTGCATGCAAAAGATCTGTTCCATTTTGCTTTGCTTCTTCCCACTCCATAATGGGGAGAAACCTAAGTAATGCATATTGGACCATGTTCTCCAACTGCCTTTATTTAATAGCTACAGTACATATTTTTCTTGAGGCGTACCAGCCACTGGTAAAAGCTACGTACCTATTAAATCTGACCGATAAAAATACCATATGTCTTTCTTGGATCCTGGATTGGAGAACTTTATCATGATGTACCCAAGTATTGAGATTCTGAAACTATGAGAGCTATATTTCTATGACAAGTTAAACATAGAGATTTCAAAAGTAGTACAAAGTCACTTATGTCTTCAAAGCAGAGGGAAGAGTAGATTTTAAATGTTTCTAGAATTCTTGGAGACAGGATGGGATTTGTGGACCACCAGACTTGACTGACATTATTTGCCTAATCTGACTTTTTGTTCTGCATAATATAACACACGTGTACCTATTTTCATCTCACAAAGGTCACCGAGTATGCTTTGCTCACAATAAAATATTTTTCGGGCACAGAGATGAGCAACCTGTGGCCTTCTAGGTGTTGTCGGACTCCAGCTCCCATCAGCAGCAGCCACTATGTCCAATGGTCAGGGAGATGGAACTTCTGGTCCAACAACATGTGGAGGGCCACAGGTTGTGACCACAAACTAATTGTAATCCTTGCTCTGCTAGCCAAAGGCCTGTAAAGATTTAAAAGTTTTATTCACTACTTTTCTCTGAAAGGAAGGACATCTACTCTTTTCTCCTAAATTGTATAAGTCTCTCTCTTTGGAAGAGACCAAAGGCTCATCTAGTCTAATATTCTGTTCCCAAGAGCAACCAGCCCAAGTGCTTCTGGGAAAGCTCACAATAGCACTAGCTGAAGACAGCAAACAATGAATCAGTGGCAGATGTAGGATATGCACCCAGATATAAGTCCAGCTTTCTGTTTGCTACATTACCAGTAGCATAGTGGCAAATTCAGAAGTGCATGGTCCCTTCATGTTAGTCACAGCCAAGCCCCCTCCTTTTTTTGCTGCTGGGTTGAGAATGAGATCCTTGTTAGTACCTTCTCCCACAACAACAAGACACCCCTAGGAGCCGATAAGAATGAAAGGGGAGAGTCTTAGCTGTTGAGAAGGGTCTTCTCAGTAGCTGACTCACCTCCTTTCACTCTGATTGGCTCCAATTGGCAGGAAAGGACAAGAAGGCATGTTAGAAGACTCTTCTCAGTGGCTATCATGGTCCCCTTTCATGCTGATTGGCTTGTAAGATCCTGGAAACATAGGGACCCTGCTCCCAAAAAAGTAAGGGGTCTAAGACCCCCTGAGACCCTGGATGACTACATCCTTGTAAGTTACTGTCTCAGAAAGGAATTTCCAAAAGCACACCCTGAGGAATTCTTATTGCTAGAAAGTTCAGAATCGTTCCCACCAACCAGTGATGCCTGGAGGTTTAAGCACAGCAAAAAATACTGAGATGCCTACTTGTACAATCATGGACCTATCTACAGCTGATCTGTGGGTAGATAAAGAAATGTTGTCAGCATCTATGTCTTATTTAGCACATCTCTCTAGTGAAAGCATTCACTTAAATTATTAAATATTATTTTAATGCACAGTCTATGCAATGGGGGAGGTGAGACACACATACACACACACCTTTGATCTCTCTGCTGATGTGTGATTCTCTTGTAATCTACCTCCATATAGCCAAACTGACATATTTTGTTAAATCTTACCTAGCAGCAGACGTTAAATTGAAATGTACTAAAGAGATAATGGCTATTTCCTTGATTTGCACAATAACTTATTTACGAAAAGAAAGAAATTTTAAGTGATTTTTTTTGCAAACCCACAATCCAACTTCCTTGTTCTCTAGTTTCTTCAAAGCCTCAAAACTGTCACTTTCATAATGCTTCTGACTTTAAAAAAATACACTTTCAATTTTCATATGTTCAGACATTGGAGAGAAAGATCTCGTTTCTTCTGATGATGCCTGCTGTCCCTAAACCAATAAATATTTAACGCATTTATCAACTCTGCTGTATACAAAAAGGAAAAAAGTACAGAAGGTCCCATGCAGGGGTGTCAACATCTCATGTAGTCAAGAAAACCAAGTAACCTCCTGTAAGCTTCTCCACAATGAAATTTCACTTTCTATTTTATCCATTAATTGAGTGAGGACTTAGAGTGATAATAGCTCCCTTATCTCAAAGGTTCCCTGCATGCTATTGTCTGAGCAACCCTGTTAAAGATTATGAGAGAGAGAGATTCAATTTGAAGTGTGTGTGAAAAATGTTTCCCCAAAATATCCCCCAAACATTAACTTTTCTATGCCATTTGTCAGCTATGATTGGATGTAGCTTAAGCACCATACATTTGATTTCAAACACCACCATTTTTCATCCTAGTAACACTGACACCATCATGTAGCCAGTCAGGTTTGGATGTGATGATGCCACTGGGGGCAAATAAAACAAATTCAGAGTGAGGGCAGCACTTCCTGAATAGACATTGCCCTCACTTTGAACTAGCTTTGTTTGCCTTCAATTACGTCATTGCATGTACACATCTGATTGCGGCATGACATTACTGATGCCCAGCTGCAGCAAACTGGGGCTGTGAAGAGGTTCACAATGAGACACATCTGCAGCTGCCTGGATATCATATGGACGGGAAGTGCAGATGGAGGCGAACTCCCGACGAATGCAATTATGCCTTGGTAAGTGCCTGTTCTAAGCGGTATATAGTAGCGGTGAGGGCAGCAAAAAAGAGATATTTTGCTGCCACAATTAAGGCATCTCTCTCCCGCCCAGCGGAGCTCTTTAAAATTGTACGAGGGCTTTTACATTCTGGCCCTCGGGATATTATAGATTCATCTGTAGCCCGCTGTGATGAGTTCGCGAGGCACTTCCAGGATAAGATCGCATGCATTCGCCAGGACTTAGACTCCAATATTATGGCAGTGGGATCTAATGAAGCATCCAGAACACGGTCTTGTCCTTATTTATTGGATGAGTTTCAGTCTGTGCAGCTTGAGGATGTTGACAAGATCCTTGTGGTGCGGGCGACCACATCTGTGCTGGACCCTTGCCCCTCTTGGCTGGTGAAAGCTGGCAGGACCGGAACCGCCGGCTGGGCCAAGGAGATAATAAACGCCTCTTTGAGAGAGGGAGTGGTCCCTGACTGCCTAAAAGAGGCGGTAGTGAGACCGCTCCTGAAGAAACCCTCTTTGGACCCAGATAACCTGAACAACTATAGACCTGTGGCGAATGTTCCGTTCTTGGGCAAGGTGCTGGAATGGGTGGTTGCCGGCCAGCTCCAGGGGCTCTTGGATGACACTGATTATCTAGATCCATTTCAATCCGGTTTTAGGCCCGGTTTTGGCACTGAAACAGCCTTGGTCGCCCTGTATGATGACCTTTGTCGGGAGAGGGACAGGGGGAGTGTGACTCTGTTGATTATCCTTGATCTCTCAGCTGCTTTTGATACCATCAACCATGGTATCCTTCTGGGAAGACTCACAGAGTTGGGAGTTGGGGGTACTGCTTGGCAGTGGCTCCGCTCCTACTTGGTGGATCGCCACCAGAAGGTAGTGCTTGGGGAACATTGCTCGATACCCTGGACCCTCCATAGTGGAGTCCTGCAGGGATCGGTACTGTCCCCCATGCTTTTTAACATCTACATGAAGCCGCTGGGTGCGGTCATCAGGAGTTTTGGGGTGCGTTGTCATCAGTACGCTGATGACACGCAGCTCTATTTCTCCTTTTCATCTTCTTCAGGTGAGGCTGTTAACGTGCTAAACCGTTGCCTGGCCGCGATAATGGACTGGATGGGAGCTAACAGACTGAAGCTCAATCCAGACAAGACTGAGACGCTGTTGGTGAGTGCCTTCTCTGCCCAGATGGAGGATGTTCATCCTGTTCTTGATGGGGTTACACTCCCCTTGAAGGAACAGGTTCGTAGCTTGGGAGTTCTTTTCGATCCTTCCTTGTCTCTTGAGGCCCAGGTGGCCTCGGTGGCACGGAATGCTTTTTACCATCTTCGATTGGTAGCCCAGCTACGTCCCTATCTGGACAGTGACGACCTCGCCTCAGTTTTTCATGCTCTGGTAACTTCTAGATTGGACTACTGCAATGCGCTCTACGTTGGGCTGCCCTTGAAGACTGTTCGGAAACTACAGCTAGTCCAGAATGCAGCGGCCAGATTGCTGACGCAGACCAGAAGGTCCGCTCATATAACACCTGTTCTGGCCCGTCTGCACTGGCTTCCTATTTGTTTCCGGGCTAGATTCGAAGTGCTGGTTTTGACCTATAAAGCCCTACACGGCATGGGACCGCAATACCTGGTGGAACGCCTCTCCCAATATGAACCTACCCGTACACTGCGCTCAACATCTAAGGCCCTCCTCCGAGTGCCATCCCATCGAGAAGCTCGGAGGGTGGTGACTAGAACTAGGGCCTTTTCAGTGGTGGCCCCCAAAATGTGGAACAGTCTTTTCGATGAGGTGCGCCTGGCGCCGACGCTACTATCTTTTTGGTGCCAGGTGAAAACCTTTTTATACTCCCAGGCATTTTAAAGTGTATTTTAACAGTATTTCACTATTATCTTGTATTTTGGACGTTGTTTGGTTCTTTTATTGTTTGTTTGTTTTTGGTTCTTGATTTATTGTATTTATTGTACTTATACACTGTGCTTGTTTTATCTTTTATGTACACCGCCCAGGGAGCCTTCGGGCTTAGGGCGGTATATAAATTAAATTAAATAAATAAATAATAAATTAAATAAGGGGAAGTGCAGGTTCCCTGAAAGTATGACAGTGGGTCATGTATCTTACCTCTACTGGGAGGAAGGGCGGGCTATAAATCAAATAAATAAATAAATAATCTCTGCAGGTCCCACTCACAAAACAATATGGAAAAGGGCTCTCAAAGATCTCAAGCAAACAAATTACATTGTGTGTGAGGTGAAAATATTTGTGAAATGCACACACACACCACTTTGGCTCTGTCTTGGAAAGTGGTATGATGAACATTTATATACTACCTTTTAATGAAATCTCCAGGGCTGTTTATGTAAAAAGGGGAAAATACAAGGAAGCAATTAAAATAATTCAGACTAAAAAGCCAGTTCCCTGATACGTGCACATTCTTCCACTATCATGTCTGTTCACATATTGTTGTAGTGCTTCACAAACTTGCAAAGCCTCATCAAATACAGATGACAATGGAAATGGGTTTGTCCACCATGGATAATGGGGTGGTTTTATTACTACCTCCGACTCTCTAAAATATACTATTGTCTGTCATCTGTCTTAATAAGATAAATTCACTTACCTTCATCCCAGCCAACAGTCAACTGTGATGAAAATACAAGAGCAGATTTGTGGTCTGGGGGTGCTCCTGGATCCATCTTTGTTGCTAGAGGCAGTGCCTAGGAGTGCCTTTTACCAGCTTTGGCTGGTAAGACAGCTGCAGCCATTTCTGAACTGGGATAGCCTGGCCACTGTTGTCCATACACTGGTAACCTCCAGGCTGGATTACTGCAATGTACTCTATGTGGGGCTGCTCTTGAGGTTGGTGTGGAAGCTGGTGCAAAATGTGGTGGTGCACTGCTGCTCACTGGGGCAGGACAACGCCAACATTACCCCGCTACTGAATGAATTGTACTTGCTGCCCATTTGCTACGGGACTAAATTCAAGGTGCTTGTTCTGGTGTAAATTATGTTAGAGTTGCGAGGTCCCCACCCCCAATATAAAGGTTATTGTTGATAAGGCTAATTTAAGAGGCCTGATTACCAAGGGCTGCAATACACTTAAGGAACCCATGGCCTTCTAGGTATTGTTGGACTCCAGCTCCCATCAGCACTAGCCAGCAAGGCCAATGATCATGAATAATAGGAGTTGCAGATCAACAGTATCTAGGGGGGGATACAGGTTCTCCACTCCTGCACTATTCATTTATGAATTTATTATTTATTTCTTACATTGATATCCCACCTTTCCTCCCAGGAGCTCAAGATGGTGTACATGGTTCTCCCCTCCCCATTTGATCCTCACAACAACCCTGTAAGGTAGGGTAGGCTAAGATGCAGTGACTGGCCCAAGGTCATCCAGTAACGTTCATGGCTGAGTGGTAATTGGAACCCTGGTCTCCCAGGTCATAGTCCAACACCCTAACCATTACACCACGCTGGCTCTAGGGAGTAAGCCGCTTTTAACACCTTGGGACTTAATTCTGAGTAAACATGCATCAGATGGGGATACTTTAGAAACCCAGTTTCTGTGAATTGTGATGCAAACTGAACTGATCCACACCTCCTGGACTAATGTGTGAATCAGAACATAATTATCATAGGTATTTCACACTTCCCTGAATTTTGTGATACAGTTCTTGGCTCAAAAATGTACCAAAATGCATTAAAAACTATGTGTTGTATGATAAAATATGTTTGGCATATACTGAGATAAAATAAATCGTGAAAATATTGTTGTGCATCACCCCAATTTCCACAAGGTGTGAGAGTTCCAGGGGTTCCAGCGCTTACCGAGGCAGGATCCATAGCCCTGGAATTGGGAGTTCACTTCCATGTTCTTTACAAATACAATATTTTGTGTGGAGTTTTAAAAAATATCACAGATTCATGCAGAAATGGGACAGGATGTACTTGATGAGCACATCTGACACTGCCATGGACTGAAAACAGTCTGATCTGTCCACTCCTAGCATAGGGGCAGTCCCTTTAAGATTTTTTTTCTTTAAGAATGGGCTGCTGCTTTTTTTTCATATTTCACTGTACTAGAAAATTTTTTTGTGTCTGACTGTGGTCCATATGTTCTGATAATGCATTTTAAATGTTATAACATTTAAATTATCAAAACGAATTATTTTTTATTGTTGTGGTTGAATGGACATTGGACTGTTATTGTAATGTTATATTGATATGCCAATTTTTCTTTTGTGTTGTGAACCATTTTGGGTGCATTTGTGCGGAAAAGCAGCATACAAATCAAATAAATAACAATAATAACCCTAATTCAGAATTTTAAAAATATATAATTCTTTATAGACCACCATCAGTGTACATTTCAAGGCAATGCCTCCCATAGCGAAGCATTAATCACTCTCCAGTCAAGTCACTCCTACTAGATTTTACCAGCTATAATGGGCAGGGATCAAGAAGGCATTTAGTTGGCTTCATTGCTATAAGTATCCTGTCCACATCCTCTGGCTGCAACAAGTGAAACTGACCCAACAAGCTAGAATTCCACAGTGCTCTAGGGACCTCCATCAAGCCTGAAGCAAATATGGCATCATATTCAGCATAAATAGTCAGCACGAATCACATTCAGCACGAATTTCCATAGTCATGGTAGTGAGGCATGTGAACTGAAGAAGAACAAGCACAGTGAAGTTGCTTGTGCATATGAAACATACAGGACTGAATGCCCATTTGATGTAACCCAACCTCTCAAACACTGATTTGTGAGCATACTCTGGAAGATTTAGGAATTTGCTGAGGACAGAACACCCTCAGAAGCAAGTCTGTAGGGAAGACCCAGAAGGTTGGGGATTTTCAACTTCTCTTCCACCTGACACTTCCTCCCCCCCCATTTACTCCTCCAAATACTTCCCCCATTTGTCCAGCAAACACATCTCCAATACCTCAATAGCCAGGTTGGAAAAGAAAATGGCAGGCAGGGAAAAGTTAAGCACCTTCTTCCCCTCTACTCTGCAAAACAATGACAGACACAGGTTTGGAAATCCCATAGTTCCAGCAACATCTCACCTTATTAGGCTGACACCAATGGGTCATTCTCTGATGCTGCTAAAACCTACATCTCCAAATTAGTCTAACATTATTTCTCTTAAAGTTAACAGCCTAGGTAAACTCTTATTCCTCCTTGATAAAGTTTAGTTAGAAAGCAAAAGCAATTAATATTTTTAAAAACCAACACACTAGACCCAAGCATTATTTATGCCTCTAATTATCTCATTCTAGTGGGTATTTTAGTCCCTGTCTGGTCAGGACATTAATTATTTTCATAACTACAGCAAAAGTTAAATAATAAGCACTCAGGGCTACAGAACCACTGTAGAGCTCCTGCTTAAATGAACGTATAAATTTTATTAATGGATGCTTTATACAACCCCATACATTATAAATCAAACAAGGAGCCTATTTCCATCTTTTAAGGATGCTGTGAAAAAGCTGTAACATTATTGAGAATAATTTTTATTAAGTTTAAAATTCCTCTCTTTTTTTCACAGTAATGAGACTGTTATGAGGATAATTTAATCTGGTTTGTCATGAAGCACCTCAGCTTGTTAAATAAGTTAATAAATGACTATGCATTAATCAAAGTGGCAAAGCTATGAAGAGCTAGGGATGGGAGACAATTCTGGTGATAGTATTAATTAGTATTTAATTAGAAATTTAGGGGCCATAAATAAAAAAAGTCACAGTATAGACGTCTATGCAAATTGCTCTGAAGCTGTGGCACAGTTAAATTTGCTTTTAAAGAAATATCTCTCTTGTTCTATGTAAGGGAGTTGCAGCAGTCTTAAGAAGTGGCATAAGCTACAATAGTTTTCTCCACATGCTTCCATTTCTAGAACTCCATATACAAATTGTGCTTTTAAATTGTGTTAATTGAAGCAGAGTTTTGGAGATACCCAATAGGACTTTGTAAAAAAATTAAAAAGAAGGATTTGGGCCATCCTGCTGTTTTAACTAAGGTGGAGTCTACATTAAAAAGGATTAATTTTTCAAATAACGATGCACTAAAATATCTGTACATAGCAACATCTTCCTTAAAGGTAGTAGAATGGTGTTGGGTTTTACTAGTCACTAAATATTAAATATAGGCAGCATATATGGAAATATAGGTTGGGGTACATTTTCCTAATGATGGTCCATTTTTGCCTTTGCACTCAGTAAGATGCCTATTCTTAACTAAGCAATTTCTGATAGCCACAGAGATAATACATCATCCTGTTATATGCTTCAGAGTGTTCTTTCTAAGGAATGCAGCCTATTTTCAGGCCTTATTATTTGTTGCATTTATACAAGAAAAGGTTATCCACAGTAAAACTGCTTTTTCTATTCAACAGTCTATCTCTGTCACTGCTCATTTATGTGTGAACATGACAGACTGAAACCAGCATTATCCACAACTGACAAGTGTCAGGCCTACAGTTCAATCAGCCTCTTCCTTAAGATAATGCCAAGGGCCTGGTGTTTGAAGTAGACGGACAATAAAGCGAAGAGAGACAATCAGGGTCAAATTGATCCAATTCCCTGTATATAAAAGGGATTCTCCCTAATAACAGGGAGCTTTTTATTGCTCTCCAAACACATTAGTCCTTAAACAGGGACATGGCCCTCCAGAAAATCTGTGAGTGACACAAAAATGTGGGCAGTTTAAGGTCATTTGTCTAGAAATGTTCTCCTTAGGCTTTTTTTGTAACTGTGTATTTTAAAAGAGGTATAGAAAAGAACACTGCTTTCAGCATTTAGCATTTTTTAACTGTTTTAACTTTACAAGAAAATAAAGTCAAGGAACAAAATGTTTGTACAAAGATTATGTTCTTTTGCTTCACAAATAATTTGTCCCCACTGATTCAGAAAAATTAAAAGCATCCTTTAACAAGATTCCCAGTTCTTTTTCTGAATGTTACTGATTATTTGGATCCCAGTCAGTATCTGTACTGGATTCGGAATTGTTTTTATATACTGTATGTAATGGTTTTTAATTGTTTTATATAGGCAGCACCTATGGAAGTGTAGTTGGGAGTCATTTGTTTTTAACTATTTAAACTGTAATTTATTTTAAATTGTTTTTAATATTGTATTTTAAATTGTTGTGACCCAATCTGGGACCTTGGGGTGAAGGGTGAGTAAATAATAATAATGTGTAGGGTTTAGGGTTGCCAGGTCGGAACCATCCAAAAACCTGAGAAAATGGGGCGGGCCCTAGTGACGTCATGGGGTGGGCCCTAGTGATGTCATGGGGCGGGCCCTAATGATGTCATGGGGCAGGCCCTAGTCACGGGGTGGGCCTTAATGATGTCACAGGGCGGGCCCTAGTGATGTCATGGGGCGGGCCCTAGTCACGGGGCGGGCCCTAGTGATGTCATGGGGCGGGCCCTAGTGACGTCATGGGGCGGGTCCTAGTGACGTCATGGGGCGGGCCCTAGTGACGTCATGGGGCGGGCCCTAGTGACGTCATGGGGCGGGCCCTAGTGATGTCACGGGGTGGGCCCTAGTGACATCATTAAACATGATACATTGTATCAACCACAGTTGCTTGGAGCATACCATTCAAAAAAAAATTCTCTGGAGATTAAAATAGAAATCTTACCTAAAATAGGGTGTTCCTAGGTCCATCTGAAGTGACAAGGTCATTCTTTCTCACAAGCTTAGGGTGATGCAAAATGGAAATGGACTGCCTTCAAGTTGATCCCAGATAGGATCTTCATGGTAAGCAGTATTCAGACAGAGGTGGTTTACTATTGCCTTCCTCTGAGTTTGAGAGGCAGTGACTGGCCCAAGGTCACCCAGGGAGCTTCATGGCTGGGTGGGGATTCGAACCCTGGTCTCCCAGGTCACAGTCCAACACTTTTAGGGAACATTTAATCTAGCTTACTTGCTTCTGGCTTTACAAAGTACACAATGTCACCTATATATATTTTCAGGGGACTATTTATATACCATTTCATTGTTCTAAAATAATGCAGAGGTGTGTGTTCTCTCTCCCCCACCCCCCATTTAGGACTTGCCTCCTTAAAAGATAAAGAATATGCATGTATGTGTATCACTTATGTTTCCTGCCAGTAGCATACTATCGTCATTATCTGTGGGCTCGTGCTGACTGGCCAACAAAGAGGAGTATCCACTGTCCTCCTTTCCATTGTCCATTTCACTAGCATTCCCAACATGCCTCCACAAAATTTGTTGTTTTTCTTTGTTATTATGTAGAGGTTTTCCTTCACTTTTGATGTCAACACTCTTGGGGCTTCCATAGTGCTGGTCACTATACAATAGCTTCTCTGATACTCTTTAGTGCAGTCTTTACAAAACTCCTTATTATAATTAGCAATACAGAGCTCTTCTGATCTTTTTTCTGTTCCAAATGGTTTTAACGGTGAAAGTCCACAGTGAACAGTGTGTCCTTCCCTGTCCACTTTGGAACCCGTTTCCTCGCTTTCGTGTTATGTCTGGCCCCAAGATCTCCCTCCCCTCCCCCTTCGCTTCTCCCTTTCTCTTTCCGCCCACCCCCTTTCCCTGGTAATAACGACATGTATGCCCTCCTGCCCACATTCTAGCAACCGGGAATGTGCCAAGCGCCGCAGCAGGCAGCTGCTGCCACCCACTCGCCTTGCCTTGCCTTGCCCTGCCCCCTCGCGCAATGCAACGGACCCCCACCCCAGAATCCTGCGCCCCCTCCTCTTTCCCTTGGGAAAAAGGGGTGAGCCGGCAAGGAAGGGGGCTCTCTTTCAGCCTCCCCCCCTCAATTCAGGGCTCCCAAAGGCTCCCTGTCTCCTCTCCCCACCCGCCAAGCCCCCGATTGGGGGGGGCAAGGCTGGCATCGGCTGGCCTCCCTTCCCTTCCCCTCGCCTGCTGGTCCCCGGCCGGCCCGTGCGGTGCCTGGGGTGCGCGCCTGGGGTGCACGCCTCCGCCGCTGCGATGCAGCCACTTGCGGCTGTCAATCTCTCGCTCAGCCCCTCCCTGCCGATTGCAGCTCTCACACACTCACACGCACCCGCTCTCACACACACGGTGCCAGGAGGGAGCGCGGCGGCACAGTCAGGGCTCCCAAAGGCTCCCGGTCTCCTCTCCCCGCCCGCCAAGCCCCCGATCGGGGGGGCAAGGCTGGCATCGGCTGGCCAGCCAGCAAGCTACTCACGCCACCCTCCCAGAGCATGCTGCTCGGAGAAGCTGCAGCTGCAGCTCCCGCTCAGACTATAGCAGCGGCTCGGGCTGCCTCGCTCGGTGTGTGGGCACGCACGCACGCGCGGTGGCGGCTCCGGGTGTGAGTGTTCGCCCGCCAGCTTCGCCGAGTCCGGCTCCGCCTGTCTGACTGTGCCGCCGCGCTCCCTCCTGGCACCGTGTGTGTGAGAGCGGGTGCGTGTGAGTGTGTGAGAGCTGCAATCGGCAGGGAGGGGCTGAGCGAGAGGTTGACAGCCGCAAGTGGCTGCATCGCAGTGGCGGAGGCGCGCACCCCAGGCACAGCATGGGCCGGCCGGGGACCAGCAGGCGAGGGGAAGGGAAGGGAGGCCGGCCGATGCCAGCCTTGCCCCCCAGATCGGGGGCTTGGCGGGCGGGGAGAGGAGACCGGGAGCCTTTGGGAGCCCTGACTGTGCCGCCATGCTCCCTCCTGGCACCGTGTGTGTGAGAGCGGGTGCGTGTGAGTGTGTGAGAGCTGCAATCGGCAGGGAGGGGCTGAGCGAGAGGTTGACAGCCGCAAGTGGCTGCATCGCAGCGGCGGAGGCGCGCACCCCAGGCACAGCACGGGCCGGCCGGGGACCAGCAGGCGAGGGGAAGGGAAGGGAGGCCGGCCGATGCCAGCCTTGTCCCCCCCGATCGGGGGCTTGGCGGGCGGGGAGAGGAGACAGGGAGCCTTTGGGAGCCCTGAATTGAGGGGGGGAGGCTGAAAGAGAGCCCCCTTCCTTGCCGGCTCACCCCTTTTTCCCAAGGAAAAGAGGAGGGGGCGCAGGATTCTGGGGTGGGGGTCCGTTGCATTGCGCGAGGGGGCAGGGCAAGGCAAGGCAAGGCGAGTGGGTGGCAACAGCTGCCTGCTGCGGCGCTTGGCACATTCCCGGTTGCTAGAATGTGGGCAGGAGGGCATACGTGTCGTTATTACCAGGGAAAGGGGGCGGGCGGAGAGAGAAAGGGAGAAGCGACGGGGGAGGGGAGGGAGATCTCGGGGCCAGACATAACATGAAAGTGAGGAAACGGGTTCCAAAGTGGACAGGGCTAAATCAAGGCAGCCTCACCTTGAACAGTTTCCTGTGCATTTGGGCTCCGCTAGCCAAAGCAATTGGGGTGTCTGAATCCAGGCGAGAGTCGCTGCCTTCTCTCCACCGGGCGAGCCAGCTCTGCGGGTCTGCTAAGCTTGAGCTGCCACCGGAAAGAGTTCTTTTCCTTTCTGGAGCAGGGGAACTGCCTAAGGAGGAGCCAGCCCAGCCTGGCCTCCACAGCCACTGCCTCTTCACGCATGCGTGGCTGAGGGGGCCGCTACAAAGCCGGAGATCCACCAGTTTGACTGACATATGGCCGGAGGCCGGAGACGGCCCCATTTTCCCTGAGACTCCGGCAGGAAAACGGAGACCTGGCAACCCTAGTAGGGTTGCCAGGCTCAGGGCCTGAGACTGATCCTGTATCTTTAGGAGAAGAGAAAGTCAGCCAAGTGCAGGTGTTCTTGCAACACTGTAATGGGAAAAACCACAAGGTGAAATTCACCCTTCTCCCTGGACAACTTTTAAAGATA
Organism: Rhineura floridana; assembly: GCF_030035675.1. Lineage (NCBI taxonomy): Eukaryota > Metazoa > Chordata > Lepidosauria > Squamata > Rhineuridae > Rhineura > Rhineura floridana. The sequence goes on along the minus strand of NC_084480.1, from coordinate 39,775,309 downwards.
CAGAAGACCTTTTGGTTGCCAGGCCCAGCCTCCTAGAGTTCTTCTGTGTCTTTAAAAGTTGTGCATGGCCACCTTGTGGTTTTTCCCATTACAGAGTTGCAAGAACACCTGCACTTGGCTGACTTTCTCTTCTCCTAAAGATACAGGGTCAGTCTCAGGCCCTGAACCTGGCAACCCTAAAATGTGCAGTTATTTTATATATATTTTATTGTGTTGTGAAATCACTTCAAGATACTACATAGAAGCAATTCATGAATGAAATTAATGATGGTGATGATGGGAGTGGGAAATTTTGCTGTCTGTGTTAACAACCTAATCCACAAAACTGGAACTAGGAGACCCTTAAACATCACAATCAATTTGTTGAGCCAGTTTGTTTCTAGACACTATTCAAAGCACTGGTAAATGCCTTTAGATGCCTTGAGTCCAGATTACCTAAAGAACCACCGTCTCGTGTACTAGCCTACCCATTGCCTAAGATCTGGTGTTGAGGCCCTTTGCTGTGTCACACCTATGGTGGAAGCATGGCTGGCCATGCCAAGAGATAGGGCTGTCTCATTGGCCACACCCAAATTCTGGGACACCTTTCATGGAAAGAAGGCCTGAAGAAGGCTCCTGTTGTTGTTTGTAACAGGGCAAGGGTTGCATGCAAAAGTCAAGCAAGGCCATTTCCTATTGCGCATGCGCAACCTTCATTCTTAACCTTAACCAAAAGTTGTTGCTAACCCTTAACCAACACAATATTTACTGTTTTCTCTGTAGCTTCTTCAGTGAGCAAAAAAAAGCATATTGAGCTGTCTGGTGGTGGTTTTTATCACAAGCTCTTGTTTTTTGATTTAAAGGTGTTCTAAGACTTGGGCTCACAATCTGTACCTGCTGGGATCTTCTTGCATAGGAGACTGGGCTTTCTGTATGAGTCTGGGGGCCTCTTTAAAACAATAAATTGAGCTCATTTGTCCATTCCAGAACCGAACTGGCAGTTCCCAGCTTCTTGGGACCAGTTTAACAATATTATTCAACCCTTTCAGGACTAGGTTAAGGATATTATTTAACCTATTCAGGACCAGATTGATAATCCCAGGTAAGTGTGTACACAATTGCTTCACTATGTCTGGTTTTTGTACTGCCAGGCAGGCAGAAATACTATATGGAAGTATAGCAAGCCTTGGGGGGATTGTCATACAGAGCAGATGGGCTGTATTTGATTTAGTGAACCACCGTTTGTTAAGGCCTAATTGCTTCTTTCCCCTGTGCCTCCTAAACCTTCAATTTGATCCCCTAATCCTGACCTCAGGCAGCCTATGGATTCTGCACTTGTTTTTCCTCATCAGCACCTTTACATGGTCAGACACATTCCCTGGCAACCATTCCGCATGCACCCAACTCTGAGTCCCTGTTGGGTGAGCCGTGATGGATGTCCTGAGCTTTGTATCAGATCCAGCAAAGACTTATTTGGGGGGACCAACCACAGCACTCTCATGCCCAGGGTCCGATACCATTTCTTCTTCAAATGAGATAAAGATTCCAGTCCTTAGGGTTGTAGGCATTAACTTGAGATATATTGGTAATCCATCAGCAATTCTCAGATACAGGAACAGAACAGACGACAACCCCCAAATGTATCAGGTTTGTAAATCTGACGGTTCTGAAGAGTTGCTGCGTGTCACCCATCTGGCTGAAACACTCAGCTGGGATTTCTCACACTTCCCCATATGCCAGGAATTGTTTCCTAAATATGAAATGCCCAAGCAGGCATCAAATCAAAGTTTTACAACTCATGTGACTTGAGAGAAAGAAAATTCAGCAATGCTATTTATTTTATTTATTTATTTATTTAGTACATTCATATACCACCTTTCTTCCAAGGGGTTCAAACCAGTGTACGTGGCTCTCCCCCTCTCCATTTCATCCTCAAAACAACCCTGTAAAGTAGATTAGGCTGAGAGACAATGACTGGCCCAAGGTCACACAGTGAGCTTTATGGCTGAGTAAGTATTTGAACCCTGGACTCCCAGGTCATAGTCTAACACTCTAACCATTACACCACACTTAAGTGCCATGTATTGTACAATTTGCAGATGATACAAAATTGGGAGGGGTAGGTAATACCCTGGAGGACAGAAACAAAATTCAAAGTGATTGATAGGCTGGAGCATTGGGCTGAAAACAACAGAATGAAATTTAACAGGGATAAGTACAAAGTTCTTCACTTAGGAAAAAGAAACCAAATGCACAGCGAAAAGATGGGGGATACTTGACTCAGCAATACTACATGCAAGAAGGATCTTGGAATTATTGTTGATCACAAGCTGAATATGAGCCAACAGTGTGATGTGGCTGCTAAAAAGGCAAGTGCTATTATATAAGTATAGTTTCCAAATCATGTGAAGTACTAGTTCCCCTCTATTCAGCATTGGTTGGCCTCATCTTGAGTATTACGTCCAGTTCTGGACACCAGACTTCAAGAAGGATGCCGACAAACTGAATCAGGTTCAGAGGAGGGCAGTAAGGATGATCAGAGGATTGGAAACAAAGCCGTGTGAGGAGAGACTGAAAGAACTGGGCATGTTTAGCCTTCAGAAGACCGATGGGAGATATGATAGCACTCTTCAAGTACTTGTTGTCATACAGAAGAGGGCCAGGATCTTTTCTCCGTCATCCCAGAATGCAGAACACAGAATAATGGGCTCAAGTTACAGGAAGCCATGTAATATTGAACATCAAGAAAAACTTCCTAACTGTAATACAGCCAATACCTCGGGAGGTGGTGGGCTCTCCAACACTGGAGGCACTCAAGAGGCAGCTGGACAGCCACCTGTTGGGTACGCTTTAAGTTGGATTCCTGCAATGAGCAGGGGTTGGACTTGATGACCTTATAAGTCCCTTCCAACTATACTAATCTATGATTCTATTAGATTCTTGCAAAGAAAGACAATGTTATTAAAAACTATCAAATGTGTATTCTGACATTGCTCTTAATTGCGTGTGAATGCTTGCTGAGCATTTCCACCAGATTTTAAGTGTAGATCATAACTTACTGAAGACAAATGCACATCCAATACACCACCAACCTGTAATGCAATGCAGCTTCTATGGATCAGCTCTGCAGTAGTGAGCTGCTGATAAGGCTGGTTTCCTGCTATGAATGTTGCATTCAGAGATCGAGCCTGACAACCTTTATTGCTATGGAATACAGCTCAGAATTCCTAGGGAGAAACAACATAACAGAAATATGAACATAACTGGCAGGGGCAGAGCCATGGGCAGGACCCTTTTCCAAAGGAGATATGTATTTCAGTAATCAGCTAGACAGTGGTATTTAGGAATAAAAGAGTCTGTCAGTTTTTGGTTCCATTCTCCACATTTCTGCAGCAATTTGCTATTTTTTAAAAAAAATATATCCTCATGAAAATTCATGAGTATTTTAGTGCAAATTTCTCCTAAAAACACGTTTTTGTATTTTATTTTCACTAAATGTACACATTTTTGCAAGCAATTTTCCCTAATATAATGCATTTTGTAAGCTATTTTCACCATATATTCATTTTTATGCACACCTTCCCCAAATATATGCATTTTTGTAGACACTGTTTGGCTGGAGAACTGCATTGCAAAATTCAGATAAGTGCAATTTTGAAGGCGTGTTACTTTACATATTGTTTCGGAAAGTGCAAATTTGATAGATTTGCATTTACTTAAGAATTGAATTTCTCCTCGTCTGTGCTGATGATGGTGAGGAAATTCTATGAATTTTAGTAAATATGCAATTTTACCAGGCAAAGTGGGGCTTAAAAATTGCATATTTGGCTCCGGCCCTATTGAACTCTGACCCATGCCCTTGTCACCTGGAATTAACTGTAAAACGCTCTTATGTTGGGCTGTCTTTGAAGACTACTCAGAAGCTTCAGCTAGTTCAAAATGTGGCTGCCAGGATATTAACTAGAAAGAGCCTATATGAGTACATTACAGCTGTGCTAAAAGAGCTACATTGGCCCCTAGTTTTCTGAATACAATTCCAGGTGCTGGTTTTGACGTTTAAAGCCCTAAAATGTTTGGGACCTAGGTATCTGTCTGCCCACCTTCCCTTCATTAGTCATGCCCATCGCACAAGAGCCAGGGGAGAGGGCCTGTTGCAAGTGCCTACTATGAAGCCCGATAGGCTAATACTCACAACAGAGCCTTCTCTGTTGTGGCCCATAGACTATGAAATGCCATCCCTTGTGAGGTAAGATCAGCTGCTTCCCATTTTTAGATGGCTGCTGAAGACCCATTGTTTTATACAAGCATTTGGTTACATTTTTACCCTTTAAACTATTGTAGTGATGTTTTTAAGGGTTTTAATGATTTTATGGATTTTTTCAATGTATGATTTTTTAATATGTTTTTGTATTTTTAAATCTCTGTATGGTTTTATGTGTGCTTTGTGTTTTTAAATCTCTGTAATCTGCCTTGGGACCAACAGTCCAGGGGAGAGGTGGATAACAAAAACATTATTATTGTTGTTGTTGTTAATATTAATATTAATATTACACATCCATTGCTAACCCTTCTCAATACTAAAATACTTGATGAAGCACAAGGTACTACTAAGTTCAATAATTCAATATCCATTGCTATTAGGGTAGCCTGGATGTTACTCTGAATGCACATAGAGGGGGAAGTGGGGATTACATCCACTGGCCCTGCCCCTCCCCATAAGTGCTTGACATGTAATGTAATATAGTGGTTAGAGGGTTGATCTAGGACCAGGGAGACCCAAGTTCAAATCCCTATTCAGCCATAAAGCTCATTGGGTGACCTTAGGCCAATCACTCTCTCTCAGTCTAAGCTACCTTACAGGGTTGTTGTGAGGGGAAAGAAGCATGTACAACAGTTTGAGCTCCTTGGAGGGAAAATGGGGTTATAAATATAAAAACAGGAAGTAATGTCTAAAAAAGCCTACCTGCATCCAAATTGTACATGTGCACATACTAAAGGGTGTGTATGCATAGTGATCCTGTCTAGGCATGAGTTCCCTGTCATGCATATAGACTACATGAGTAGGCTTATTCAGACATTATGTTGGACCAGAGGGCATAATCTGACTGTACCCTCTGTATGTAGAAGTCCTGTCAACAGTGCTGTCAACACCATCAGGATTATGGTCTCTTCTGTTATTTACTGGTGCAGTTCAATGTTTCAGGAAATACTGATAACATAGCTTATACACATGCTTTTGGCTGCATCGATTGCAAGAGACATTACTAGAACTATTAAAGTGACACATAGTGACAACTCTTCTGAATTGCATAGGAAATATTGACCAGTCCCACTGGAAGCAAAACCAAAACCAAAACCCCTAGTGCATCCTCATAAGTGCAAAAAAAAAAAGTCAAAAGAAAGCGCAGTCACAACAGCAAGAGAGCTTGGACACTGATTGCATTTTACACTCATTTTCAATCCCATTTTGTATTATCATCACTACATTCACATCACCATAGCCTTTCTTCCTTTAGCAGATTAATCAGTTCCCTTCTCCCACTTTTGCCAAGAAAGTGACAGCTATTATCTCAGCCGGGGATTTTTATTTTTCTGGTGTAATCAAAGTCCATAAGCAATCTCACAGCAAAACATTAAGAATATACAATATAGCAAGAATAATAAAGAAACCTCACATTGTTTTCTCTGCTTTTTTTAATGAAAGGGGGGAAAGTCACTCTTCTCAATAATGGCTCCTTGATACTTTCAAAGTTATTTTTAATCTTGATGATTTTAGAGCTTCACAAGAACAATCATCCAAAGTGTTAAAACAAAATTCACTCAGAAAGTACATTTTCAAGAAAGTAGAGACCAGGTACCATAGGAAGAGTAACGGGAAGTGAGGGGAACACCCAAACAGTTGAGGCTGATCCATTAGGGCCAATGGGTTACCACCCCGCCAACCTCAGCCTGGCCTTAGTCAGCCCCCACCAGCCTGCCTTCTTACTTAGACCCAGTCCAGTCGGTGGAAATGGCTGTCAGCTCCTCCTCCTTACCAGTAGTGTAGTGGCAAATTCAGAAGTGCAGGGTCCCTTCATGTTAATCACAGCCATGCCCACTCCCCATTTTTTGTTTTGCTGTGGGGTTGAGAATGAAATCCTTGATAATGCCGAGGAATCAATAACCATGAAAAAGGAGAGTGTTAGCTACTGAGAAGAGTCTTCTCAGTGTTTGACTCACCTCCTTTCTCTCTGATTGGCTCCAATCTGCAGGAAAGGACAAGGAAGCATGGTAGAAGACCAGTGGCGTCAATAGGGGGTGTGGGGGGTGCGGACCACACCAGGTGACACCATCAGAGGGGGGTGACTCTCAGCTTTAATTTTTTTAAAAAAATTAAGTTTCTAGGTGGTCCAGTTCTCGAGATATACATAAAAACATCAGCCACCCCGTTAAAACTTTTTTTAAACTACTGTATAGCACTTCGTAGCTTTAACCCCGCCCCTTCAGGATTGCAGCCAATCAGTGAAGTGTTTGTTTGACCTGTGGCAGTGTCTAGTAAACCTCATTGCAAGGCCAGAAAATGGTGGTTTCCCCCCCGTTTATCTGAAAATCTAATAAATTGGGTAAGTATATATATTTCAGTTTTTTCCCCTCTTGTGTGTAGGAGTCAGATCCTGGGCAGTGTTTTCAAAACCTTCCCAATACTTGCTTTTGTGGGGGTAAAAGCATTGCTAATCCCATATCTCCAGAGTAAATCCCATTGAATTCAATAGGATTTACTTTTGAGTAGACATGGTTATGAATGTGCTGAAAATCAATGGGACTTTGGAGTGAATGTAAAAAAGAATTGTGTTGGTGTTGTCTTTCTGTACCCTCCCTCCTCCAGTCCTATTTTAAAGCAAGTAGGCAGGGCTTACTTAGGTATTACAGTTTTTATTCTGTAGGAAACTAATACTGATTTTTAAAAAACTAATACTGATTTTTCTGCAATGACCAACTGGTTTGACAATAAACTGTTATATGGGCTGTATGTATTTATACATCTGCAGTGTGTGTTTGTAGTCTTTCCAACAACCCTGTGAGGTAGGGTTGGAAACCAAGGCAGCTCACAACAAGAAATAAAGCCATTTAAAATCCAATAACCATAAAGCAAGAATAAACAGTTGGAAAACAGCCTAAAGAGGCATGATTCTGAATTTTGGGTTGGGTGAATGAAGTTTATTTATTTATTATTTGATTTATATCCCACCCTTCCTCCCAGTAGGAGCCCAGGGCGGCAAACAAAAGCACTAAAAGCACTTTAAAACATCATAAAACAGACTTTAAAATATATTAAAACATCTTTGAAAATATTTTTTAAAAGCTTTAAAAAAACATTTTTTAAAAAACAAAGAAAAGGCTTAAAAACATATTAAAAAGCAATTCCAACACAGACTCAGACTTGGATAAGGTCTCAACTTAAAAGAACAAGTTGAAAGAACAAGTTCCTTATCATTTGAGGCTGTAGTTCTCTGCACACTTCCCAATTTGAGTAAGCCCCATTGAATACATTGGGACTTGCTTCTGAGTAAACAAACATTGGATTGCACTATAAATATATTTACAGATTGTGTAATTCATAAACATATTTGAGAGTCATGTTTATATAAATATTTCTTCATACTGTGTCCCAATAAGTATTTGATTTCACACTATGGTTTTAGATGATTTTTTCCTCTGCATTTTAAGTGTGCCCTTCTTCCTGGGGGTGGTCATGGTTCTCTGTTGTTTTCATCCTGAGGGGAGGATAGGCTGAGAGATGGTGAGTAGCACATTTAAGGTCTCTTCACCTCCCCCCCCTTTTGTATTTGTATTTATTTTATATTTCTCCAATATCTTCCCCTGGCTGTTTTTATGTATTTTAAATATTTTTAGATTAAATAAATAGGAAATCATAATTGTGAACCTCCCTAAAAGCAATTTACCTATCCTTATGTTTTGGCAAAGTGATGGTGTGAAGGCATGCTGTTAGAACAAGAGACCATGTTTGAGGCATGTTATAAGGTGTTTGAGGACTTTGTCACACATTACTTTTTGAGACCTGTAGATTCATGTCAGAAAGAACATGTGCACGTATTGAATGGTGGCTTGGGTGCTGTTTTTTCAGTCTAAGCTGCATGCGTGGGGAAGGTGATACATCATCTGGCAGCTAGCTTCATAACGTGAGAATGAAAAACATTTGGATCACCATTCACTTGTTTACTTTTCTCACTATTGAGACCACTTCATATATTACTTTTTCATACACAGAAATTTAATCTTTGTATAGGAAAAAGTATTTTGTAAAATGTGAAGGACAGTGGCTGCCCAGTCAGTATAACCACTGTACAAGATCTACTCAGCCACTGTAATTACCTTTATTATTTATTTATTTATTTATTTATTTATTTATTTTATTCGATTTATATACCGCCCACAGCCCAAGGGCTCTCAGTTTTGAGTGCCCTTTTGTCTGGGTCTTGGTTCAGGTGTGTATCCAACTTTGATGTGCTTATGGAAGGGGTGTGCAAGTAGTGCCCCCCCAAGTGTGGAGGCTTGGACAAACATTGTGTTATGGAAAACCAAAGTCTGTGTGAAAGTACATATTTGGGAATGCCATCAGTGTAATCCTAAACACATTTAATAAATAATATCGAACCTGCACATCACAAAATATATTACGGTCATGTCCATAAGCACCAGGAGGGTAGTCGCCCAGGGGATCTTAGTCCCTCTGCTTTTTTGGGAGCAGGGTCCCTATGTCTCCAAGCATCCTACAGTCAGCATGAAAAGGGAGTGTGTTAGTCACTGAGAAGAGTCTTCTAATAGGCTTCCTTGCCTTTCCTGCTGATTGGAGCCAATCAGAGTGGCAAACTTGCCATTCTTAGGCAAGGCAATTGAGCGGGTGGTGGCAAAGCAGTTGCAAGCGCACTTGGAGGAAGCAGATTATCTGGATCCATTTCAATCGGGTTTCAGGCCTGGACATGGGACTGAAACAGCATTGGTCGCCTTGGTAGATGATATGAGGAGGGCATGGGATAGGGGCGAAGGCACCTTCCTTGTCCTCCTCGATCTCTCAGCGGCTTTTGATACCGTTGACCACGGTATCCTCTTGGACCGCCTGGAGAGGTTAGGCGTGGGAGGCACTGTATTGCAGTGGTTCCACTCCTTCCTCTCCAGTAGGTACCAAAGAGTAGCATTGGAGGAGGAGGTTTCAGACCCTTGGCCTCTCACTTGTGGGGTGCCACACGGTTCCATCCTCTCTCCGATGTTGTTTAACATCTATATTAAGCCGCTGGGGGCGATCATCAGGAGATTTGGGCTGCAGTGTCATCAGTATGCGGATGACACACAGCTCTATCTCTCATTTAAATCTTTACCGAGGCTGGCAGTAGGAACCCTGTCCAAGTGCCTGGAGTCGGTGAGTGGCTGGATGGGGAGGAATAAGCTGAAACTGAATCCAGACAAAACTGAGGTACTGTTTGTGGGAGACAAGGGAAGGTTGGGGGATATAGACCTGGTGCTTAATGGGGTTTGTTTGCCCCTAAAAGACCAGGTCCGCAGCCTGGGGGTCATCCTTGATTCCCAGCTGTCCATGGAGGCTCAGGTTTCGGCTGTGAGCCGGGCGGCGCTGTATCAACTCCATCTGATACGGAGGCTGTGCCCCTACCTTCCCAACCATCTGCTCCCACCAGTAGTACATGCCCTGGTCACCTCTCGCCTAGACTACTGTAATGCGCTCTACGTGGGGTTACCCTTGAAAATGGTCCGGAAGTTGCAACTCGTACAGAATGCAGCGGCTCATCTGATCAAAGGCAGCCGCCGGCAGGATCATATCACTCCAGTGTTAAAGGAGTTGCACTGGATACCGGTTGCTTACCGAGCCCAATTCAAGGTGTTGGTTTTAACCTTTAAATCCCTATACGGTTTTGGACCAGTCTATCTGAAGGAGCGCCTCCAGCATCGGCAGGGATGCCGCTCAACAAGATCAGCCTCAGAAGACCTTCTCTTGATCCCACCGGTTAAAACAGCTAGGCTGGTGAGGACCAGAGGGAGGGCCTTTTCAATAGTGGCCCCCACCCTATGGAATTCTCTCCCAAATGATCTCCGCCATGCCCCTTCTATGATGAGCTTCCGCCAGACTTTGAAGACTTGGCTTTTCTGGCAGGCCTTTGGAATGGGTTAAGTTTTACTGTTGGGTTCTTAAATTTTAATTTTTTAATGTTCAATGTATTTTATCTTGTACATCGCCCAGAGTGGCTGGTCAACCAGCCAGATGGGCGACTAATAAATATAATATAAAAAAATAGATAAAATAAAAAGGAGGTGAGTCAGCCACTGAGAAGACTCTTCTCAGTTGCTAACGTTCTCCACTTACATGCTGATTGGCTCCTAGATCTCATTCTTAATCTAGGAGCAAAAAAAGGGTGTATGTGGCTGCAACTATCATGAAGGGACTCTGCACTTCTGAATTTTCTACTAAACAACTGATAAATACCTAGGTAACTTTGTGTCTGGAGACTTATTATTAAGAATCACTTTCCATAATTGTAGGGACGTATGTCCACACGCATGCATCCCAGGCACCTAAATGTGGGGTGAGAGCAGCATAGGGACATAAGCAGATGTCTTATACCAGGGGTTCCCAAACTTTTCTTCTACATAGACCACTTGAAAATTGCTGAGGGTCTGAAAGTATCTGAAAATTTACTATGGGCATATGCAAGATAATTAACTCTCATTAGTGATAAGAGCAAGAATTTGGGCTGTGCGTATGATATTGTAATTTAAAGGTGTAATTTTAATTTTGCTAGTTGTTTATGTCACTACTATTGCCATTACATTCAGTGATATATGGGAATTACGATTTACGAGTAACATTAGTACAAAAAACATTACTAAGGATTCTGTATGGTCTGGTACAGGAGGAGGTCCATGGGGGTGACACCATGAGTTACCGCACCGGGTGACACCAACCCTAGTGACGCCACTGTAGAAGACTCTTCTCAGTGGCTAACACACTCCCCTTTCATGCTGATTGGCTTGTAGAATACTGGAGACATAGGGACCCTGCTGGAACCCTACTCCCAAAAAAGTAAAGGGTCTAAGACCCACTGAGACCCTGCACAACTACACCCCTGCTTCTTAGTCTCGCTGTTGCCTTTATAGAACTCAGCAGGGAGGAGGATGGGAATAAAACTAGAATTAACTGGGCCTGCCTGCCACTGGCTCTGGCCTCACTACTGTGGGCCACTCTGCCTTCTGCCCTACCTGTCCCAATGGGCACTAGCCACCTCTGCAGGCACATATTCCCTCCTCAGACAAGTAGCTTACTCCCCACCTGCCTACCCAGTAGAAATATTCACTGAAACATAAACGAGAAAATAAAATAGGGCTGCAACCTGAGGCATGTTTTCTTGGAAGTTAATTTCATCAAGGCTTGGGGGGGGAAATACTGTATTTATTAATTTATATATATGTGTATATGTGTGTGTGTGTGTGTATATATATATATATATATCTCCTGCTTTTTCCCCACCAGATGGGCTCAAAACAGCTAACAAGGTAATGTGTATTATGGACAGGATCAGAGTGTTAATGTCATATACTCCACTGAAGCTCACAATGCCCCAGCCCACCCCCACCCCCAGCCCACCCCACCCCTACTCCTGCTAATTTACTTTGTCCCTTTTGTACCCCCTGTAATATTTTTTTCTGGTGGTACTACTGTCATCCAGATATTTCAGGCACTAGCAATTGCCAGCCTTTCCCAACCTTTGGGTCCCCAGATGTTGCTGGACAACAATTCCCATCATTCCTGACCATTGGCCATGCTGGCTGGGACTCATGGGAGTCGTAGACCAACAACATCTAGGATCCCAATGGTTGGGAAAGGCTGCTTTAATCCATTCTTCTTTGTCACCTTGCAGGGAAGTAGACTCCCAAGCCTAACCAAGCAGCATCATGGATGAAACAGATGCCCGCTGAGACAGCATTTATTACAGTTTATGAAATCACACCTGTGCTCTCCTGTGCTTTCTCAGCCTAGAGCCCTCATTGATTATACCTATGTGACTGAAGGCATAGGGCTGTCCACAGGGCTCTCAGGCAGTCTCCCATCCAGGCACTAACCAGACTCAAAGCAACTGACCTTCAGCAAGGTCCACATGTCTTCAGATATGCCCTGGGCAGAGGTGTGGCTAGGTCCTTAAAAGAATTATGGCACAGATCCAAGACACACATTTGCTTAAAGTGTACATATGCTAATTTGTACATCTAGAGACAAATTTATGTCAGCTTTCAGAGGGAAAGCCATCTTGCAAGCAATGCAATCTCTTTTTTAACAAAAAAAATTAAGGGGAGAAGGGGCAGGAGATCAAGGATCACACCCAACAATGCCCCTGGCCCTAGAACCAATATATTGCCATCATGGCTTCTTCATCAACCACTGGGTCACACCTGCAGCTTTGCCCTCTTACCCACCCACCCACAAACCTCTACTTGTGTCACACCATCTTTTTCCTGCAGCAATTATGGGCAACTAGGAACATAGGAAGCAGGCATATGTTTTTAAATTGCTTTTTTAAAATGTGTTTTTTAAATCTGTATATATGTTATTAATGTTTTTAATTGATGTAAACTGCCCAGAGAGCTTTGGCTATGGGGCAGTATACAAATGGAATAAACAAACAAATAAATATACTGAATCAGACCATTGGTCCATCTAGCTGAGACTGAATATGCACCATACATTTAAAGCACATGACTTCCCCCATAGAATCCTGGGAACTGTCATTTTTTAAGGGTGCTGGGAATTGCATCTCTGCGAGGAGCAAACAAGACTCCCAAGGTTTCTTTGGGGGAAGTCATGTGCTTTTGAATGTATGGTGTGTGCACATCCTCAGCGTGGTCTACATTGACTAGCAACGGCTCTCCTGGATGTCAGGCAGGGAACATTGCCAGCCCTATCCAGAGATGCCAAGGATTGAACCGGGGACCGTCTGCATGCAAAGCAGATGGTCTGCCACTGAGCTACTACGACCCTTCTGTAGCTCTCTGTGTCTCTAACTATGGTCCCTGTGGTGTCATGGCCCACCCAGACATTTAGTGTTTTGAACCACTTTCTCCTTCACATTTTTAATGTAGAAAAGTGGGAAAAGAAGCAACAGTGATGTGAATGAGCATTCTGGCTGATACGGGCTTTACATGTGCATGACAACCCAATTAAAATTATTGCCTCGATTGGGATGGCCTGAAGCTCAGGGGCAGAGCTCCTGTTCTGCCTGCAGAAGATCCCAGGTTCAGCCTCTGGCATTTCCAGAGTAAGCTGCCTGTCTGAAACCCTGGGAAGCCCCTGCCAGCCAACGTAGAGCATAAAGAGCTAAAGGGAGCAACAGCCCAGATCTTTAGAACACAGTTTCCTATGAAGCGAGAAATGTTTTAAACCTCATGTGTGAAAAAGGCCTTGAGGGGAACCACAAGCCTTAACAGTTTATACTCCTGTTACCAGAAAGGTATGCAAAATACCCTCCCACACTCTGGTGTCCTGTACTAGAGAAACACTGCAACAACAACAAAATTGCAATGAAAAGAAAAGCTCTAACAAAACAACTGTCCGCAAGACTGAGAAAAACAGCCCGACTCGCTTCTCAAGGAAGGAAATTATTTTGCAACTGTTAAGAAACAGCAAATGCCACACTGGAAACTGACAAATGGAAAGTCTTTAATACAACGCAGGCCTTCAGAGCTATTTTGGAAGCAGCAACTCAGCATGCTAGTCAATAAGACTTGTAAATCCATCTGCAGCATCTTTAAGATCAATTTCTCTCGTACCTTCTTGCCTAAATGTACTAAGACATGCTTATCCAGTGTTGCCTTAAAAATAAACTATTTGATCATAGCAAAACACTGCCCAGCTGTCTTATAGACACACTTTGTGGCTACAGCTAGTATATTTCAAGTCCCTTTTGCATTGAATATTAGGAATAATATAAGTACATATTCCTGTCTTCTTCTTTTTTATGACAGCTGGGGAAAAGGCTGATGCAACATCCTCTGGTTATCATTAACCTAGCAAAGTGCATAATCACTCTTGTGTTTGTTCTCTGGGGAGGAATCATAGTTCATAGTACATGCTTTTCATGCAGGAGTACCCAGGTTCACTCCCCGGCATCTCCAGCTGAAAGGATCAGAAAGGAAATGATGGGAAAGACCTGAGGTTCTGGAGTGCTGAGGCAAGTAGAGAACACTGGCTCTAGATTCACACTTTCCAAAACAATGTAAGAACTGAAACACAGCCAGCTTTCAAATCTACACTTATCCAAATTCTGCAATTCAGTTCTCCAACCAAACAAGGCATATTAGTACAAAATGTGCATAAAAATGAATATATTCATTATATACAAAATGCATCATATTAGGATGAATTACTTGCAAAAATGTGCACATTGGTCAGAACTGAAGGGTGTTCTCAATGAGACAGCATTCTAATCCAAGCAGGGGGTGCTAGGCAAAAGTTCCAGTTCCAGCAAGGCAATGTCAAACAAGGCAAGGTTCCAGTCCTGATGATGGAAGGTCATGGTATAAAGGGGTATTTTTGTGGGGGGGGGAGAAGGTTGCCTACAATACAGAACTCCCTTAAGCTGTGTATCCCTGTATGCACATCCAATGTCCATTGAGGAAGTATTGTTTAAAAAGACAAAGCTACAACATATTGTAGAAGAGCATTTCAAAACAGCCTTCTTTGGGTGTTTCGGTTATGTGTGGAGTTAAAGAGGGGAGGGTATGCATGCAAGCACTGCCCCCAAACAGAACCAGCCAATGCAGTCCCACTCTCCCACTTTGAATTCAGCCTGCCCGTGGAGGATAAAGGCGAGGACAGGACTACCATCTCTGTAATGGAGTCAGGAAATCCTATTGCCGCTATCCAAACAGAAACAGTCACAATTCCTCCTGTTTAAATGTAGTGACTGGTGGGTTGCATTTAAGGAGAAGGGAAGTATTCAGGGACTATCTAAGCCATGTTACCTTCTGCTAGAGAAATCTGCTTCAGTCACATCCTGTCCTCGGAGGATGCACGGCTGAAAGTGTTTTTCCTCCTCTTTTGCTTTGTTGACAGTGGCTTCTGCACCAAGCAGCAGGGTCGCAACAGCTCATCAAGGCAATTAGGGGGCTCTGGTGCTCACTAGGGGGAAATAAGTTCCAAGGTGCACCCTAAGCAGCACACTGAGTTTTATGCCATTTCCTATTTTGTCTCACATCACTTCAGAAAGTCCTTGAGTAGGAGCCTCGTGGAGAAAGACGTGCAGCATGCTCTCCAATTACTTTGTGTATTTGGTGGCATGCTGCAGCTGATGCACACTAATGCTTCAGAAGTTCATCCCCCTCAAGGTTTTGAGTTTTTAGACTGCTCTGTGTATGGGCCCATTTTCCATCTGTGCCAGACAAAGCTCCAGCCACAGACAAGGAAAGCTAACAGCAATGCACATTGAAATTAATACAACTCAGGGAGTGATGTGCCAAGCTCCAGACTAAGCTAAGGCTAGGAGCATCATGGAGGTAATGATCTTAGGCCTCCAGGGGGGAAAGCACAACACACACAAAGCTTCTGTCGCACCTTAACCTGCAATGCGTTGAGAACCCTTCAGCATCTGCTTGCTATCTCTGATGCCAGTAGCGTATGAGGCAAGCTAAGGGGAGGGGGGGAGGCAGGATGATCAGATTAAACAGAGAACATTGATGAAGAATGAGTTTCTTAGGACTTGAAAGCCGTATCCTGAAAGGTCAAAGGAGGGGAATCATTTTTGTATGGGGATCATATTGTCACACTCAGGGGCCATTCTCCAAACCAGATTATTGTTGCACATTAAGAATGTGATGAAAGGATTCATGCTGGGCCAGCATTATTGTTGCACGTTAAGAATGTGATGAAAGGATTCATGCTGGGCCGGTCCAGCTCCACAAGCATCCCAAGAAGCCATTTGTGGTGGCAATGTCCTTTGGAGCATCCATGAAGCTACTTATGATCCAAACGGTGTGCATGAACACAAACACATGCAGATCCCTTGCAAAGTTGTAAGGAATGCTGGGTCACACCCTTCAGATTCCATGGCAGAGAAAAATGTCTCCAAGATGGCATTGCATCCATGCAGACTTCAACAAAAGAGTTGTGTGATCACCCCACCACACGCGTAACTCATGAATCCACCCACATTGATTATGCCACTGATTCACAGCCGTTTTGTGGTCGTGTGCAGAGTCACATTTGCCATGTTATTGTTGACCTTCCCTTGGGAATAATGCATAGAAATCTAGGATCTGAAGAAGTTAATGCTTATGTCCAAACACAACTCATATACACTCAACACATGCTCTAATCTATGTCCCCGTCAGGTGAGGGCCAGTGCACCAGACCATCTTGGTCATGACAGAGGATGTCTCCAAAATGGTTGAATAGGCAATAAAATGGCAAATGCAGAGTGATGTAAGTAACTTTAAAGTGATACACATTACAACAAACAAACAAATAAAATTGCATAATTGCTGACGGTCTGAGCTGACAGTCACTGAACCATTACTGAATAGGAAAGGATCTTGGAGCTCAACAGCATCTGGAGGCTAGAGATTCCTCCCCCCCCCCAAGCTGTAGAGTGTACTGAACTAGAGCTTCCCTGGTGGTGGTGGCAGACAGCTACAAACTTCCATTTCTCACAATATGCCTTGCTTAACATCCCTCCAGGGCATGATAGCTTCCCAATGAACCTACAGTGTGTGTGTGTGAAATTTACAAGAAGGATTCCAATTCCAGTGGCAAATGTAATGTCTAGAGCAGCCTTTCCCAACCAGTGTGCCTCCAGATGCTGTTGGACCACAACTCCCATAAGCCTCAGCCAGTATTGCCAATGGCTGAGGCTGGAGTTGTGGTCCAACAACATCTGGAGGCACACCGGTTGGGAAAGGCTGGTCTAGAGTACTTCTCAAAACAATCAAAGCAACATCTAGATGTGGTGCCAGGGTATAGTCAGAAAGTGAATAAGGTCTCTGCCATTGTCAGTGCCAGGATGGGAGATGCATGTATTTATTTATTTAAGTCATTTCTATACCGTTTATTTTGGGCAGTTTACAACCTAGATTGAAGCATCAAAGCATCAAAGACATCACAAAATATTAAAAGAAAACATAACAAATATAAGCCACATATAAAATGCACATTCGAAGCAGCATAATTAACAAAAAGAATACTTTTTACACTGTCAATTCATCTTATACACAACCATTACAGATAAAAATCAAATACAAAAATACAACAAATCCCCCCAAATAGCATTGTTAGTAATAAAAAACTGGGATAGAAGCTGCAACACCCCCCATATGCCCACAGTAACTTCTCTCAAATATGTCCTTAGCAGCTCTTCACATCCAAGCCTTACTCTGATTCATTCCTACTAACCACATACCACTCCCTGCAGAAGAAAGGTGGGATATACATGTAATGAAATAAATACAATGGGGAAAGTAGAGCTTTTGCAACAGGCTGCTTTGTGGTAAAGACAGCAACACGTCTTGCTGCGCTACAATTTATTTAAGGTCTAGAATATTTATTTACATTTAATTATTTTTCTACTTACATTACATTTAAATACCTGTATTTGCATAATGCATCACTTCTCACTTAGTTGTATAGATTCTGAATGTGATGCTGCTTGCATCTAAAATTACGTTGCTGTGAGTGCCTTTCTTTGACCCTGACAAATCTAACTCTCTCTTTCTCCTGTTCCCCCCTCAAGCAAAACTACCTTTCAGCCTTGACATTGATGTCTGTGCCAGTGGCATGCACAGATCCAACATAGCGCAGATCCAACATAATCATCCATGGAGAAAACCTGGAAAAATGAAGCAGAAAAAGAACAGATTTAAAGAACAATCTCTCCATGCTTCCCTTTGCTGATTTCTTGTAAAAAAACAATTTTGCTAGTTTTCACATGATGCCAGCAGTTTTGTTTTGTTTTATTGCAACCTGCCAGATTTGCTAGATTCCCATATAGCTTTGAGCAAGATGCTCAGGAAATGACTCCTTTAGTAATAACAATGAACTAAATTGCATATGATTTCCTAGTACAAACAGTTCTCTGCTCAGAAGTACAGAAGAGAAAAACTTGCTCATGAATCTAGACATCAGTTGGTTCAGAGCAGCATTTCTCACATTGTTGATACCAACATACCTTTGTCTTGGATCAAAGTGTGAGGTCTACTTTACTCACCCTCTCAGGGCTCTTCCAGATGACCCATTCATCCTGATTTGTCTTCACGCAGGTTGTGCAGAAGTTATACGACATCCACTTTCTGATTTGGTTATGTGACATTGCATCAAGAGATTGCACTGGAAGGCGTGGGATAACATTTTCCCATCACTTTGCTTACTGCAAAAAAACCCTCCTCAGTGGGTTTATTTTGTAAGAGCACCCAAACCGCTTTAATTGCACAACCTCAGTTTGCTGGTATATATGATTGAATCACATCTGCAAAATAGCTTCAGTCTCAGATACATATATAGAGTTACATGCTCCTGGTTCCCAGGGCAGTGCTTATCCAGGTTTGGTTCACTTTGGAAGGAGGGAACACTGGAGACGGAGGGTGTTTTCTAATATTTGAATTTATTTACAGATGCACAAAGTGAGCGTAGGTGGAGACAGACAGCTTAGACCAGGGACAGCTTAAGCAGTGGCCTTCCAGATATTCTTGGACTACAGTTCCCATCAGTCCCAGCCAACATTGCCAATGGTCAAGGATTATGGAAGTTATAGTCCAACAATATCTGGAGAGCCAAAGGTCCCTCATTCCTGGCTTAAACACTTCTACCAGCAGCAAAACCACTGCCCAATATCACCTCCCTCAGAAAGGCAGCCCCAAAGGTTGCTTTCCAAAACCCTCCCCCTTTCTGTCTCAGTCTCACTTTAATTCAGGGGTGGTAAACCCTTTTCAGCCTGAGGGTCACAGTCCCATCTGGGAAACACTCTAGGGGGCACATGCCAGTGGAGGGCGTGGCCAGAGGCAGAAGTGGGTGGAGCAACTAATGTAACTATTACCTTTGTGCAGTAGGCTAGTTACGCACTCACATCCCTCTGTCCTCCATCTAGGTGAACAGGAGGCATTATAAGTATCCTGCCAAGCAAAAACATGCCCAGTGAGGGTTGTGGTGTGGAAGAGAGGGTGTGGCCTGGGGACAGTTCCAAGGGCTAGCTAGAAAGATCCGGAAGGCTGCATTCGCCCCCCAGGCCTGAGGTTACCCAGGCCAGTTCTGACTACAGATGTTATACACAGAGATCTTGATTACATTATCGTCCTTAACTTGGGGGGATAAAGGTGTACCATCTAACCTCATCTCCTCCAGGATGGGTTTCTGTTATTTCCTGACCATTGGAACCCATTAAGAGAAATCCATTCTGTCCACCTAACTGGACCATATTGATTTGAGTTTGTCCTTTGTCTACTAGCCGCTGCTTTTACCAGTCTGTTTTTTCCCTCCCCAAAAATACTGATATTAATATCAATATATTGAAAGGAAATATTAATAGCTGAAAAGGAAATGTTGATAACTGAAAGGAACACTGATAAAATTATCATTCTTAATATCAATATTTTAGAGGTGGGTTTTTTTAAAAAAAATCAAAAATAGCTGTGGAGAATCGCTATATAAAAATCTGATTAGCAATTATAGATAATAATCAAATTAATGGAAAATTCCATACCAAATCTGAATTGGGTGGAATTCTAGCACATCCCTACTCTCAACATTTGGATTTGGATGTCCTCCTTTCCTAGCCTGATAATAGTTCTACCATTTCCCCATGTGGTCTCCATCAGGGAATCATGGTGTGTGTTTACTTCCTTCCTCCCTGCTCACATATCAGTAAAGAGAGAAGCGATCAATGGTGCGTGAGGCTTCTCCTCCACAATGGGCACAGAATGATGAATGCATCTGACACAGGGGTTTAATTGGTCAAGGCACAATTCAGCCCTACTCATGGCACATGGTTTGGGAATCCCTAGTCTAGAGTTACATATCTAAAAGAAGATAAATTTGATGTTTAAAGAGCGCTGGAATCGCAGGACAGTAAATGTGAAAAGATGGCACAAATTTGCCAGGAAAACAAGGACATACTGCTTTCAGTATAATGGGGTGTGTGTGGATTCCCGTTGCAAAAACAGTGCAAGCTTTGAGTTTTACATCTCACAAAAGTGAAGGCCAGTTTTAGAACTAAATGTCAAACTAGAGATTACACTGCAGGAGTAAGAAATGGTCTCTCAGCATTGTTTTAAAGTGAAAAGCAGCTACTGGAGGTAATGTGTTTGAGTAATGGGGAGGGGAGGAATCTGCTTAACCCTTTCCCCACCAACTGCTTGCCCACTCAAAATCCCCTTCCCAAACTGCTCCAGGGAAAATATGGTCTGCTAGGAAAGAACTAAGGAATCCCCCCTCCCCAACTTCTCTTCTCTAACTCATAACCTTCCACCACAGATAGTTTAGATAGTTTGGTAGACAGTGCTGGGAAGGAGTCAGTGGTCGTGGTGCATGTTGGCACCAACGACATGGGGAAATGCAGCCGTGAGGTCCTGGAAGCAAAAGTTAGGTTGCTAGGTAGGATGCTGAAAGCCAGGACCTCCAAGGTGGCTTTCTCTGAAATGCTACCAGTTCCACGCGCAGGACCAGACAGACAGGCCCAGCTTTGCAGTCTCAATGCGAGGATGAGACGATGGTGTCGGGTGGAAGGGTTTGGATTTGTTAGGCACTGGGGAACATTTTGGGACAAGCCGGGCCTGTACAAAAGGGACGGGCTCCACTTGAACCAGAATGGAACCAGACTGCTGGCACTTAAAATTAAAAAGGTAGCAGAGCAGCTTTTAAACTGACTGAGGGGGGAAACCCGACAGGAGCTGAGAAAGGTCCGGTTCGGAATAAACCTCCCCCCTGGGATAAAAACCAAAGAAATGATGAAATTTTAAAAGGGGTAGGCCTAGAAGTAGGCATTGTGAGAGCAGGGGCACAGGATATAAATTCAGAAGAGCAAAATTACCACAGGCCAAACCACAAGTGCCAAAGACACTTGAAGAGAGACACTGCTTACAAGTGCCTGTACGCTAATGCTAGGAGCCTGCGAACCAAGATGGGAGAACTGGAGTGCTTGGTCTTAGAGGAGAGCATTGATATAGTGAGCATAACGGAGACCTGGTGGAATGGAGGAAACCAGTGGGATACGGTTATCCCTGGATATAAACTATATCAGAAGGACAGGGAAGGACATATTGGTGGCGGAGTCGCTCTATACGTGAAAGAAGGCATTGAATCCAGCAAGCTCGAAACCCCAAAAGAGGCAGACTCCTCCACAGAATCGTTGTGGGTGGTGATACCGTGCCCCAGGAGGGACTTAATACTGGGAACGATCTATCGTCCCCCTGATCAAAATGCTCAGGGAGACCTTGAGATGAGATATGAAATTGAGGAAGCATCCAAACTAGGAAATGTGGTAGTAATGGGTGACTTCAACTACCCGGACATAGACTGGCTGCATATGTGTTCCAGTCATGACAAAGAAGCAAAGTTTCTAGATATTCTAAATGACTATTCCCTAGACCAGTTGGTCATGGAACCGACCAGAGGGACGGCAACCCTGGACTTAATCCTCAGTGGGGACCGGGACCTGGTGCGAGATGTAAGTGTTGTTGAACCGATTTGGAGCAGTGACCACAGTGCTATTAAGTTAAACATACATGTAACTGGCCAATTGCCAAGAAAATCCAACACGGTCACATTTGACTTCAAAAGAGGAAACTTCACAAAAATGAGGGGATTGGTAGAAAGAAAGCTGAAAACAAAGTCCAGAGGGTCACATCACTCGAAAATGCTTGGACGTTGTTTAAAAACACTATATTAGAAGCTCAACTGGAGTGCATACCGCAGATCAGAAAAGGTACCGCCAGGGCCAAGAAAGTGCCAGCATGGTTAACGAGCAAAGTCAAGGAAGCTCTTAGAGGCAAAAAGTCTTCCTGCAGAAAATGGAAGTCTTGTCCAAATGAAGAAAATAAAAAAGAACACAAACTCTGGCAAAAGAAATGCAAGAAGACAATAAGGGATGCTAAAAAAGAATTTGAGCTGTACATTGCTAAGAACATAAAAACCAACAACAAAAAATTCTATAAATACATTCAAAGCAGGAGACCATCTAGGGAGACAATTGGACCCTTGGATGATAAGGGAGTCAAAGGTGTACTAAAGAACGATAAAGAGATTGCAGAGAAGCTAAATGAATTCTTTGCATCTGTCTTCACAGTGGAAGATATAGGGCAGATCCCTGAACCTGAACTAACATTTGCAGGAAGGGATTCTGAGGAACTGAGACAAATAGTGGTAACGAGAGAGGAAGTTCTAAGCTTAATGGACAATATAAAAATTAACAAATCACCGGGCCCAGATGGCATCCACCCGAGAGTTCTCAAAGAACTCAAATGTGAAATTGCTGATCTGCTAACTAAAATATGTAATTTGTCCCTTGGGTCCTCCTCCGTGCCTGAGGACTGGAAAATGGCAAATGTAACGCCAATCTTCAAAAAGGGATCCAGGGGGGATCCCGGAAATTACAGGCCAGTTAGCTTAACTTCTGTCCCTGGAAAACTGGTAGAAAGTATTATTAAAGCTAGATTAACTAAGCACATAGAAGAACAAGCCTTGCTGAAGCAGAGCCAGCATGGCTTCTGCAAGGGAAAGTCCTGTCTCAGTATCTGAGACAGAATTCTTCGAGAGTGTCAACAAGCATATAGATAGAGGTGATCCAGTGGACATAGTGTACTTAGACTTTCAAAAAGCATTTGACAAGGTACCTCACCAAAGGCTTCTGAGGAAGTTTAGCAGTCATGGAATAAGAGGAGAGGTCCTCTTGTGGATAAGGAATTGGTTAAGAAGCAGAAAGCAGAGAGTAGGAATAAACGGACAGTTCTCCCAATGGAGGGCTGTAGAAAGTGGAGTCCCTCAAGGATCGGTATTGGGACCTGTACTTTTCGACTTGTTCATTAATGACCTAGAATTAGGAGTGAGCAGTGAAGTGGCCAAGTTTGCTGACGACACTAAATTGTTCAGGGTTGTTAAAACAAAAAGGGATTGCGAAGAGCTCCAAAAAGACCTCTCCAAACTGAGTGAATGGGCGGAAAAATGGCAAATGCAATTCAATATAAACAAGTGTAAAATTATGCATATTGGAGCAAAAAATCTGAATTTCACATATACGCTCATGGGGTCTGAACTGGCGGTGACCAACCAGGAGAGAGACCTCGGGGTTGTGGTGGACAGCATGATGAAAATGTCGACCCAGTGTGCGGCAGCTGTGAAAAAGGCAAATTCCATGCTAGCAATAATTAGGAAAGGTATTGAAAATAAAACAGCTGATATCATAATGCCGTTGTATAAATCTATGGTGCGGCCACATTTGGAATACTGTGTACAGTTCTGGTCGCCTCATCTCAAAAAGGATATTATAGAGTTGGAAAAGGTTCAGAAGACGGCAACCAGAATGATCAAGGGGATGGAGCGACTCCCTTACGAGGAAAGGTTGCAGCATTTGGGGCTTTTTAGTTTAGAGAAAAGGCGGGTCAGAGGAGACATGATAGAAGTGTATAAAATTATGCATGGCATTGAGAAAGTGGATAGAGAAAAGTTCTTCTCCCTCTCTCATAATACTAGAACTCGTGGACATTCAAAGAAGCTGAATGTTGGAAGATTCAGGACAGACAAAAGGAAGTACTTCTTTACTCAGCGCGTAGTTAAACTATGGAATTTGCTCCCACAAGATGCAGTAATGGCCACCAGCTTGGACGGCTTTAAAAGAAGATTAGACCAATTCATGGAGGACAGGGCTATCAATGGCTACTAGCCATGATGGCTGTGCTCTGCTACCCTAGTCAGAGGCAGCATGCTTCTGAAAACCAGTTGCCGGAAGCCTCAGGAGGGGAGAGTGTTCTTGCACTCGGGTCCTGCTTGCGGGCTTCCCCCAGGCACCTGGTTAGCCACTGTGAGAACAGGATGCTGGACTAGATGGGCCACTGGCCTGATCCAGCAGGCTCTTCTTATGTTCTTATGTTCACAGTGGCTTTTCAATTAGAAAAGGAGAAGGAACACTTCAGGAGACTAATACATGCATCTGCCATGTAATGACTAGTTTGGCACTGAGTCACTATCTACTGTTTGTTAAATAGTAGCAGTGAATTTCTTTGCTCTCCTTGTTTTTCTTTCTTTGACTTGTTTTGCTTTTTTAAAAGGTCATCACGGAGCTGTATGAACTTCTAGAAATGTTCTTAGAATGCGATTAGGCTAAAAGTGTTTGATAACAGATGGTTTAAAAAAGAAATAAGCACTAGCATCACATCTCTTGTTGGTGTACATCCCAACGGTAATTGCAAGTACATGCTGTACCCTGGCACTTTTCTGAGCCAAGACACAAGCAGATCTCTTATGGAAATGGAAGGGAGCAGGTTCATGCAGAAAAATAAAAAGAAGCTGTTGGGAAAGTCTTAAGATTTTGGAGTGGGGTGAAGTGTGTTAGGACTGGAAATACTACAGATTACTACTGTTACTAATTCAAACAACAACAACAATAGCAGTAACAATGGTATGGAGACAGCAGATCCAATGAATTTTTTTTTATATAGTCCAAAAGCCAATTAATAAACATGAGAAACAGAGAACACCCATAATCAGAGATTTTACATTCAGGTTGCTTCCAGATGATCTGTTTAATGAGCATTCAGCTTGAGTTGTTTGAGGAGAGATTAGACAACATTGGCTATTTAATGAGCATTCATCCTGATTTATTTCTGGAGAGATCAGACAACATTGCATCAAGCATTATCCCACACTTTCTGGTGTATTTCCCATCACTTTCCTAATCGCAAAAAGTCCAATCTTTTGGGGAAGCGAGTTTGTTTTGCAAGAGCTCCAAATCAGCTTTAATTGTGCTGCCTGAATTTGCCAGGATGTGATTGAAGAATAGTGACAGACTGGAAGCACCCTCAATCACTTTCTATTCATGTAAGTGACCAGACCAGCCTGCCTTTTAATGCAGTAAGCTATGTACTAAATATATAATTTCTAACATATGAGCAAGTACTATCAATGTCAAACAGATGCCAGGGAACAAACACCAGGCTCTAAAATGTGCCCGATACTGCACTGAGCCTTGCTGTTGATCACAGGTTCTGGTGCTAAGCAGTGATTGCTCTGCAACAAATCTCCAGTAAGACAGAAACCCTCTTTGTACAAAAGACAAACCTCTCAGGGACATGGCTCCATGTTAGTGAGGCAGTGGAATCTGCTCCAGGTTTTAGTCTGAACTTTCAAGGAGCTGTCCAAGGTGCTGGATCTTTATCTGGTCCTATCCCATGGGCCAACTTTGACAGGTGGGTGGGACAATCCACCTGCCAATCACATGTTGTCACTATGATGTCACATTATTGACAGGTGGGTTACAGGCATCAGCTGTGACACAGAGTGCTCCATCACACAGTGATGAAGAAACAGGCACTTGTTTTGCCTCACTTTAAATGGGGAGACTGCTTCAAAGAGTTCTTGCTTTAAGACAATCTCTGCATTCCCATGGTCAGCTACAACTGTCTTAAAGTAAGTGCTCTTTGAAGCCGTGATCTTTAAAGGGGAGGGGGGAGACTGCTTCAAAAAAGGCTGCAAGATGCTTGAAGACAGTCCCCTGCTCCCATTTGAGCATGAGGCGTGGAGACTGTCTCAAAGCAAGGACTCTTTGAAGCAGTCTCCCCTGCCTTAAACACTCCAGTGATCTTTTGTGGGGTGTGAGGGGGAGAGACTGCTTCAAAGAGTGCTGCAACGCAAGTGCATGCTTCTTTATTGCTGCTCAACAGAGCAGTCCCTGGCTGCTTTCACACATGGGGTTGATTGCATTAGTTTAACATATTAAAAAGGTAGTGCTTCTGCCCAAACTTCTAAAATTCCTTTCACACGACAGTATCTGTTGTATTACAAAAATTACTTTTTCAGCTGATATACTGGCATTTTTTGCAACTGTCTTTCACATGGCTGCAATGAACAACATCTTGTTTTAGTCCCTCGCCCATTATACACATGCACATTGTTCCCCACTGTGTAGGAGGTCTAAGATCTCATCCCGTCACCATGTAAGCCCTCTCCCTTTAGAATCTGACTTTTAAAATTATTTTAGTTGTATCAACACAGGTGTGTGTGTGGGAAATACTGTGGCTATCTGTGCCTATGCCAGAATACCAGTACAATTTTCATCAGGCAAAAAGACCCCCACACAACTAAAGGGCGGGAATGCACTGCATGCTGGGATGCCTGTCATGTGAGCGGCTGCAGCTAGTGCAAAACTCCCACAATCTTTCAGGTTCCCAGCCTTGCAAACGGATTATTTCTGGTATTATTTATCATGAAAATTTGAGCTAAATTTGCGTTATATTCCACTAGAATTCCAGAATTAGCTTGTACGTCGTGTGAAAGGTCAAATATAACACGCAAATTACCAGGTAAGAAATAGAATAACAGAATAAAGTGCAGTGTGAAAGCAGCCCCTGAAAGTAAAAGCTAAGGACTGCTCTTTCATGTAACAATATAAGAAAGGTCTGCTTGGTTTTGCTCCACACACAGTGAAGGTATGCAGACCCAGTTTTTTGGAAAGCCCAACCTGTGCTGATCATTTTTGGAAGTTGAAGGGATCATTGCAGAGTAGGCTTTCCAAGAAAGTCAGCTGCTGTCACTAGTGACATCTGCTGATGGGGATGTGGGTGGTTTGGAGAAAATGGCCTTGGAGGCAAATTGGCCCACGGGCTGGAGATTCCCTATCCCTGATTTAAAATGCATGATTTTCCCCAAAGAATCCTGGGAATTGTAGCTCTGAAAGGGGTAAGCTACAGTTCCCAGCATTCTTTGTTGGAAGCCATGTGGTTTAAATGTGCTTTTAGAGTCCTCTGACACTCTAACTACTACAGTGTGCTCACTTTGTATAGCCGTTACTCAACGTAAAATTAGAAATAAAAAAAGATGAAGCTAAGAAGGGTTAAATACTATTTTTCCTAGAAAGATTAGATAGCTAACAATGGTCAGAATACAGCACAGAGTAAAGTGCATTGATTTTAATTAGCTTTAGCATACTTAACTTTCTATGGGTTTGTGGTCAATCCATTTCCAATGCTGTGATGGAAAATTGACGTATTTTGTACCAAAAAATAAATAAATTGCAAAGTGAAAATATAGCAGAGCTAATCCTGTCATGATTGCCTGCAGGTAATAAATTTGGAAGTTGGTAGAAAATTTCAAATTGAGTTTGAAGGTTCATTCCCATCCAGGCCTTAAATGTAACAGCCTAAAGGGAGTGTTGCTTGAAATTTCAAATCATACCAACCCTAATGAAGGGCTAGACGTGATCCATGGGAAAAGGTCAGAAATGCTGTAAATGGGATCAGGAGAAAGCTTTTCACTGCTTGTTTTACAGCCCGATGTATATATCCTATTTCACAGGGCATGGGGAGCATTTCTAATTCAGTTCTGTTCCAGAAAGTGCAACAACTGTACACAGATAATTGAAAGAAAGCATATATTGCAAACTGTGCTATAAGGGCCCTCTAGGAGAGAAAAGCCTTTGAAGGAAAGAATGCATGAATTATTAACTCTTTCTGTCCCTCCATCACCACCACTTTAAGTAGGTTTTAAAAAGATTGGTCAGATTCATAGAGGAACAGTGCAATCCTATGCATGTTTACTCAGAAGTAAATCCCATTGTATCCACTGGCTCTTGCTCCCAAGGAACTACATGCATGGGCTTGTCTCCCCACCAGTCATTTAAGGAGGATAGAGTTATCAATGGCTACTAGCCATGATGGTTGCATTCTACCTTCACAGTCTGAGGCAGTATGCTGGTATGCCAGTTGCTGGGAATCACAGATGAGGGCAGTGCGGTTGTGCTCACATCCTGGTTACAAGCTTCTCATAGGCATCTGGTTGGCCACTGTGAGAACAAGATGCTGGACTAGTCAGGCCTTGACCTGATCCAGCTGGGCTCTTATATTCATTTTTGGGGATCCTTTTGTGCTTAATGAAGACCTGATATGGGCTGCATACAGATGCAGACTAGGAAAGATTTCTGCTTAAAACACTTGTTGGAAGAGGAAGATCTTCAGTAGGTGCCGAAAAGACAACAGAGTCAGTGCCTTGTCTAACGTTTAAGGGGAGGAAATTCCAAAGAGTAGGTACTGCAACGCTAAAGGCCTGATTCTATATTGTGTGGAACAGACCTCTTGATAAGATGGTATCTGCAGGAGATCCTCATCTGCAGAGTGCAGTGATCAACTGGGTATATAAGGCTGCGACGATATTTCAGGGATCCTCTTATAGGGTCTTTGAACACCAAAACCAGCACCCTAAACCAGCACCTTAGTCCAGTAGCTAACTTCTTTTAGCAGCATGTTAACATGTTAGCAATATCCTACCCCCAGTTAGCAGTCGAGCTGCTACATTTTGCACCAGCTGCAGCTTCCGGACCAACCTCAAGGGTAGCCTATAGACCAACCTATAGACTGCATTGCAGTAATCCAGCTTGGAGGTTACCAATGCATGGAGAGTGGTCAGCCTAGCCCGGTCCAGAAACAGCTGCAGCTGTCTTACCAGCTGAAGATGGTAAAAGGCACTCCTAGCCACTGAGGTCACCTGGGCCTCTAGCAACAAAGATGGATCCAGGAGCAACCCAGACTATGAACCTGCTCTTTCAGGGGTAGCATGACCCCAACCAAAGCAGGTAATTGACCAGACTTGGGAACCACCACCACCACCAGCCCAGCCCTGTTATTAGCCTTTCTAGTTAGGTGGGGGAGTCACATTTCTAGGTGGGGGATTTAGGGGGGAGGTGCATAGCACCAGCCAACCCCCCCCCATCACTGGTAGAGAGGATGTGAGGGCCATGCCAGGGGAAGGAAAAGGCAATAACCTTCACCCTTACTCCTCATTCCCTGCAGAGAGTTGGTTAACTTACCTAATCAGCTATATAAACGTCAAGTTAACAGAAAATTTATTTAATATGAACATCAGGAATTAAATGAAAGGCATTTTTTTTGTTTCATAAGGAAAAAAGATGTTAAGGATACAGAAAACAAGGATACCAAAATATCAAAAGGTGTGAAACAAAACAAAATAGTTTATGCTATAACTAAGAAATTAAAAACTAGTGTGGAGCTTAGAGTATTCTAACCATTCATGTTTCTCGAACCATTCTTGTTGGAAATTACAGCCCTCACTGTTCTTTGAGTATGAATGAAGTTTAATCTGTTGAATTGTCTCGTCCTTTTTGAGATATTTCCAAGAATAAATTTCCTCCGATATCCAGCTCACCAAGTTGCCTCAGAAGGATAACATGGTCAATGGCATCAAAAGCCTCTGAGAGATCAAGTAAGACTAGCAGGTTGCACTCTCCCTGCCCTTCTCTCAATAAAGATTGAGAGAGATTGCCTCCATCAAGGCAACCATAACCTGGCCTGTTTCATCCAAAAGTACTTGCAATTTTTGCCACACAACCCTCTTGATAACCTTCCCTGAAAAGGGTTATTTGTGAATGGATGGTAGTTGTCACAAACCAATGGGTCCAGGGTGAACTTTTGTAGGAGCAGTTGGATCAGTACCTCTTTCAGGGTGGTTGGGACCACATCCTGGATCAATTCAGTCACACTACTCCATGGCAAGGTTAATCAGCCAAGAGGGGCAAGGGACAAAGGAACATGCTGCTGGCAGCAGCATCACAAGCACTGTGTCGACATCATCAGGCCACATCAACTGAAACTGATCCAAGAAGTTGCAGTGGACATTGCACTGGACACATCACTGGAGACTGCAGTGGATGTGGAGTCATGATTCCTATGGAGGTGAGCAACCTTCCCCTCAAATTGCCTTGCAAACAACTTACAGTGGGCTTCTAAAAGGTCTAAATCTCCATTCCCTGGAGCAGATGTTAACCCAGACCATATGAAAAGCTCCACTGGATGGCTACTTGTAGCTGTTGTCCAACCTCTTCCCTCATCCTTAGTTAACTGGAGTACCTAGGTGCTACACAATGGCAGATTTTTTTTCATCCTTCCAGCTGCTTACTGAGGTAGAAAGGCAAGAGACATTGGTTTATATTGTATGCTCCTGGTAAGGGAATTTCTGCAATTTTTACTTTTATTTATTCAGACCATTTTTGCACTGCTTAACATTTTAAAACATTTAAGTGGTGTACAATATAATTAAAGACAACATAAGACCACAGCATAAAATCATTAAACATATAATAAAAAACACAAACGTTAAAAAATACAATAGAATTGGCCTGCTATCCTGTTTCTGGATTTCCACAAAGTAAATCAAGCTAAAATGATGTGCCCCGACTCAGCAAAGACTTAGGTACACTGGATTAGTGGAACTTAAATGTGCATAACTGTGCATTGGATTGTGATCCTAGTCTTATAAAATACCACAGATATGATGAGCAATTATAATTAAATAGTAGTTCTCATAGAATGTGTAGTAATATAATATAAAACATATGAAGGGTAGGCCAGCATAATGCAGAGGGTCTTTATTATCGTCCCTGCTGCGAAACTCTGTGGCTCAGTGTTTTAAGTTTCTGTGAACTTTGGTATTTATCATTTAAAACCAGAGGGCAGTTTTCTGCACTTGAGGACTGAACATGACTGCAGCCTCTTGGCATCAAACAACAAAGAATGCCATTTTTCCACACAAAAAAACCAAACCTAGGTTCAACATTTGCCTCTGTGTGCGTTTTATCTAAGTCCAAGTGTTTGCAGAGAGAGCAGAGTAAACCTTCCTTGGGGGATTATGTTGCTATTTGGCTTTATATTTTTCTCAGTGCTTCCAATAAATCATGAACTTCTTTGGAGATGTTAGAGGGCATTCCTTTCCTCAACCCTGTCAATAATATACACTACCAGTCTCCCTATCTCTTCTCCTCACATACGCTCTCACTCGATTAGTTATGTTTCTTTTGAGTGAGAGCGTATGTGAGGAGAAGAGATAGGTGTGAACCATACACTTGATTAGTGTATAGTTCACACCACACACGTAGTTTAGGAGAGCTTCATTAGGAAAGTGCTGTGTTGTGTTTCCTCCATTATCTTCCAAGACAAGAGGTTTCCGGACTGATAGTGATCACCTTGTCCCATTTTTCAGGAGAGGGGAGGTTATACTTTGGGACTCACCTTTCACATTCACCACTAACCCAGAAGTCTGATGTGAGACAACAGAAGATCAGAAAGATGAAGTAAGCAAGCTGAGAGATGTCCCTGGCATGAACCAGAGTTTTAGTTAAGAAAATGGAAAGGAGAGACTAGGGTCACATCCATACATTTAAAGCACATGGATTCCCCCAAAGAATGCTGGGCACTGTAGTTTGTTAAGGGTTCTGGGAACTGTAACTCTGTGAGGATAAACTACAATCTGTCCCCAATCTTGTACAGATTTGATGGCAGACTAAATATGGAAAGGAAATGAAAGATATTATATAGCTGGAAATGGCATTTGTCTGCCGCCCTCAAAAGAAGGGGCCCATCATGGTAGAAAGTCAGCAAGACGACTAAAAAATGGGGCAGCACCAGAAAGCAAAAAAAAAGGGGGGGAGGATGCCTCTCATTGACCACACAAGAGGTATCACTGTGAAAAAACATATATAAAGAATGCCTGAAATATTTTCCCAGCATCTCTTCTGGGATTCTCCTCTACCATTTTTTCCCTTTGGAAGGCCAACAAGGCCATCAGGGCATATCTTGTGGAGGAGCTTGGGAATCCATCATTACACACAATGGAAGAAAGAATGCACAACCTGTACCCAAAAGTTTGATTTATTTTATTTATTCAGCAAAATTTATATACTGCTTGCTTGAAAGTAATCCTCTAAGTGGTTTACAAAGGACAATCTAAAACTGACATTTAAAAATACCGATAAGAACAAAGATGAAAAACAACTTGGCATAAAATTTTATCAAAACAATACAATACATGTCTGGGTAGGCTTGCCGAAACAAGCATGTTTTCAGCAGGTGCTGAAAACAATATAGCCAAAGCCCCTGCCTGATGTCAATAGTTCTAAAGTGTATGTGCTGCCAGATTGAAATACTGATTATTTGCAAGTCTGGCATGAACATTACATGGCACTTGTAAAAGTGCCAGTTCTGCAGATCAAAGTGGTCAAGTGTGCACATATGGTGTAAGGAAGTCAAGCAAGCACTGGCAAATATTTGCCCCGTGATGGTCAGAGCGCTTGTCTCTTGTGTGGTGGCACAACTCAGAGAACTGATATGCTGGCTATGTCCAGAATCCAGCCTGGATCCTGAATAGATGCTTCAAGATGGCAGCAAGGAACTAGCCTATATGCCACCATCCAACTGTGGCCAAAGAGAGGAACTACAGGGAGACTAGCCACAGCAGGTAAGGAAACATCCTTGCTGATAGGGCAGAGAGACAGCTGATACCCTAATAAAGGTTTTCAGATTGGCTTGCTCACTGGTCTCTTCCTGTCTGCAGATTCCTTTTGCCTCATCCCATCCACACTCAGTGGTACAGAAACTGGGTCTGACAGGCTGGTTCACGGAGCAGGAAAATGTGCTGGAGGGAAGGGAATTGCAGTTAGGAAGAGTTTTCCCCCTGGAAGAGCGGGGGAAGAGACAATGCTCATCAATTCTCATCAGTTAGAACCATAGCTCAGTGGTGGAGCACATGCTTGACATGAAGAAAGTCCCTGGTTTTGCTCCCCTGAGTCTCCAGCTAAAAGGCTCAGGTGATGGGAAAGACCTCTGTCTAGGACCCTGAAAAACTGCTTCCAGGAAAAGCAGACAGTACTGAGCTTGATGGACAAACGCCTGACCTGAGATAAGGCAGTTTCCAATACATATTATCAGTAGGCTTAACAGATGTTACCAGAAAGAAGCACAATGTTGGCATGAATAGGATCTTCTGCTCTGAAAGATTTGTATCCAAACTGCAATAAATTAAAGTAGAGAAACCCCCCTCCCCCTGGTCTGAACTGATACCATTTGGCTCAGATGGTGTGCAGCCTTTTGCTTCAGCATATGCTG
This sequence comes from Rhineura floridana, assembly GCF_030035675.1. Lineage (NCBI taxonomy): Eukaryota > Metazoa > Chordata > Lepidosauria > Squamata > Rhineuridae > Rhineura > Rhineura floridana. The sequence goes on along the minus strand of NC_084480.1, from coordinate 39,742,192 downwards.
GTGCACTCTCCAGGAAAATGATGCAGGTTGGAGGATGTTGAAGAGATGCCTCACATTGGCCCTGACCCTCAATAAACCACCAGTGCAATCATGCAATAAAAGACAGATTCTGGGAGGCAGCATCTGGAAAACGAAGATGGACATGCTTATTTAGGATATAATTCTCCAGTGTTTTTCTTAGTGTTTTCATGCTACAGAAAAGGCACCCAAAAAAGACTACTTTGTGCTTTGCCAAGCTGCAAAAGATGCTGCACTGCATATGTGTGTGTGTGTGTGCCTTTGCCTTCCAAGAGTCTTTTCTGCAAAAACATAATGGAAGTGACAGGCATTTTGAAATCTTAGAGGAAATATTTTGACAGAAGTTCAATAGAGAGAACCTCAAGAGATTCTAAAGTCATGATGTTGCCTGAGCCTAGATGACTGTACGATCATTTGATCTACAAAACACACACACAAGGATTGTTTTTAAAAAATTAAACAACCCTCAACAAACGTTATCAGCTTACTAGTTCCATTCTTCCAAATTGGCGGTATTATTTTTTCATCCATATACTCCAATTATTGCTCTCATTTAAAAAAAAGATACAAGTAAAAACCATGTGTTTAACACAACATGTAATTTGGCTTGGTCAGCCATGTTTGAGGCTGTATTGCCATTGGTATAAGGTTTGTTGTTCTGTTAAGACTTTGATGCATCTGCCTAATCCCCGACTCTGAGAACAGACTGTCTGGGAACTAAACTACACAAGTATATAATATGCCCCTTGTGTGGACATAATCATTATATAGTTTTGGCACTAGGTGGCGCTGGACTTAATTGTATCTGAGTAGAGTGAAGAGTTTCCTATCACTGCTCTGTTCTTGTTGGAGACAGACAATAAAGTTATTATCTAGCTTCCTGACCGGTATGTCCTCTAAATGTTCCACAAGCCAACAAATAAAGAATATTATACAGATAGCTAACACAGGAAGGCAGAGGACACTCAGAAAGACAGGAAGCTCCCTTATAACGAGTTAAATGATTGGTCCATCTAGCTCAAGATTGTCTACACTGACTGGCAGCAGCTCGCCAGGGTTTCAGACAGGGAACATTCACAGCCCTACCTGAGGATTCCAGGGATTGAACCTGGGACTTTCTGCATGCAAACCATCTGTTCTGCCACTTTCTTTGCAAGCATGCATATGCCACATTTCTATATGAGAGTACTGTTATTTATTTATTGCATTTGTTAGTTATTTTTTACCAAAAAAAAAGTCTCAACGCAACTGATCAAGAAAAAGCATTCAAAGCAGTTCAGGGCAGATTTTTTTAAAAAAAATGTCAAAGGCGATCTTACAACAACCCAAAGATAGCAACCTTTATGATGGGCACCTTTGTGTACATGGCCCAGCAAAGAGAAGTCTCAAAGGAGGTTCCCATCCGACATTAGAAAAAGGAGTAAGACAAAGGGAAGGAGACGCAAGGGTTAATAACACATACATTGTGAACAAATCCAGCTGCAAGATTACAGTATGGGAAAGCAGGAGAAGGAGAGGAAAGAGGCTTTGTGACAAAGTAGAGTTTAAAAAAGGGTGATTGGAAAAATGAGAGTGAAGTGAAACAACATAAGTGTTCTGGGAGAAAGTTGCAATTATAAAAAGGCACCAAGGGAGAAGAGGTGAAGTTGCTGAAGGCAGTAAAGAGAGTTGGAAGTGAATTAACACTGATTGAGTTAAGACTGGAAGTGGAGACACAGGTAGCCAGAAGAGCGCTGGCAAAGTATTATTAAAATTTCCAACCCACCCCATCTTAGAGGAACAGGGCATATAGCTGCAATTTTTTTAAAAAAAGTTACACAGATTAGGTGAGGCAAGGCCTGATCTTTGAATGAAGCCAGTGGGAAGAATTTCAGAGAAACTTCACAATCATCACTGCAGGACAGAAACTAGATAATTTGGAGGAGCATTGTCTTCTTCAGGTACCCTTAGGGTCTGAAGTAAGGCAGTGGTGGCAACAGTAGCTCATAGAGCCCAGGAGACAGATCAAAGCCATCACACATCTGTGCCCACTATCAATCTGATGCTCCCCAACCCTTGCTGATCAGCCACACAAGACCTTCTCTCAGTCCCACCAATTAAAATAGCAAGGCTGGTGCGGACTAGAGAGAGGGCATTCTCGATTGTGGCCCCCACCCTCTGGAATTTCCTTCCTTTCGACCTTCGCCATGCCCCCTCCCTGATAGGTTTCCGCCGAGCCTTGAAGACCTGGCTGTTCAGGCAGGCCTATGGGATCCCTGGGGTGGGTTAGTTTTTAACACTGTTATTAATCAGAATTGTAGTGTAGTCTAATTATTGATTGTGGCCCTCATTGTTTTATATTGTATTTTATTGTATTGATGTACGTCGCCTAGAGTGGCTGTTAATTCGGCCAGATAGGCGACTCATAAATAAATTATTATTATTATTATTATTATTATTATTATTATTATTATTATTATTATTATTATTATTATTATTGCTGATGCCCTGCCCCACTCCACCCAGTCCTGGTGAGCAACAGTGCCACCGCAATTAGGAGAGCAGGAGAGCACAGCAACGGCATTCCATCTCAAGGGCCACAACCGGGAGCCACCGGTGTAGGCCAAAGAATGCAGGAAAGCCAATAGTAGCCCAAGATTGCCAAGAAGTTCCAAGCAATGCAATCTTGGGCTGCTATTGGCTTTCCTGCATTCTTTGGCCTACACCGGTATATATATATATATAAAATCAGGAGATGATGCAACAGAGATTTGCTCCATCACAGGCCAGAGCCAGACTACAGACTTAAAATACTTCAGTAGCCAGAAAAGCTGCTGAGCTTTGCCATATTTGCCAAGGTGTTAATGCCTTGCTATGTCAAACACTACTTCCGTGGACTAATTCTGTACATGAGGGACAGCAAATCTGTGCCCTCCAGATGATGCCAGACTACAACTCCCATAATCTCTGAACATTGGCCATGCTGGTGTAACCCCTATGGGTTATAGGTTTGGTCCAGTGGGTGGAGAAACCTTAAGGAAGGATCGTACTTGGGAGTTTGAGACTAGCAAACGTGAGGGCTGAAGAGAAAAGGAGCTGTTATTGCCAGGGAGTAAGGATTAGGCCCTTGTCACCTTGAACTAGGTAATGAAGTTTTAAATTATGTGTGTAAAAGGGAATGGAAGAGTAAAATCTTTCTTTTTTTGTGGCTTTATGTATTTGAATTCATTTTATATTTTATTTAGGGCTTTAAGATTGTGTATGAGAAACTTCTGAACTTTCTCTCCTGGACCTTCTACAAGCAACTTCTTCATTGATACCTTGCTGGATGCATAGGACTTTGGGGATTATTATGTTATGAAGACATATGATATATTCTGTTGGCATATATTGTGTTATGTTCTTTTCAATTATTACTTAATATATATATAAAAAAATTGTAATTGTGTTTGCAGTATTCATTTCAAAGAGCCCCATAGGACCCAAGAAAGAGGTACACTGGCTGGAGCTGAAGGGAGTTGGAGGCCAACAACTATTGGAAAGTTGCACATTCCCAATCCTTGCTGTACAAAGTTGCTGGATCCATGAACTTGATGTGATGGATATCATAAGAGCCTAAACGCTCTGAGGGTTCCTCGTGTGGGGCATCTCAAATAGGGCCCAGAAAGTTCCTTGTCTGCTGAGGCATAGTAGGAAACTGTGGAGAGGATCAGGCTTAAAGCAGCTGGTTTCCATAACCTGGAGTGGGGCAGCTGTCAGATTAAGCAGGGCAGAACTAAGTATGTGGTCAAACACAGGCAAGGGTGGAGTCCCAGAGGAGCAAACAAGAGGACCAAATAAGAATGAAAGGGGCCACATAGTCTACCCAAGGCAGGGGTTGAGTTCCAGTGAAAAAGAGGCCACCAATTTGCACAAAAGGTGCTAATCTATAGGTATAGATGCAAATTTAGAAATAATTTAGAAATAATTACTGTAACTTAAATAGAAATACAGTACATCTCACCATAGTGGGAAAGACTGAGACCAGGTGACCTACGTGCTTGGTCAGTCTGCTGTCCAGGTGCTAACTGTTGATGGGAGACTTCAAGATCCCTGTACTCCTCTCTATATCCTACTTGCCTTGGATGGGGCAGCCCTTCAAATAGAGGACATCTATAAAGTAGGACGCTTAGCTGCGCTAGTTCCAGTGCAGCAATCAAGGCCTAGGAAAGCTAGAGGCAGATGCACCCTCTCTTGATTTGACTGTACAAGATCCAAGGCAGGAATTGGAGAGCAGAAGGTCCAATATCAGGAAGTGGCGCTCTTGGGCAACTGCTGAAGCCCCAGAAAAGCCCTTCCCTTATACCTGTCCTCCTCCTCCTCCATTTTTTGAAAGACAAAATGAATGCTCCAATCGTTCAAGGGGATTGGAAGCTGCCATTTTAATCCTCCTACATGCCCTGCACCAATGCTACATTGCAGACTTGGGGAAATTCAAATGGCAGCTGCTAGCCACCTAGCACTGATTAGAGCGCTGCTGCTGCAGTTCATTGCCAGGTAAGCCCTCCAGAGCTCATTGACACAGAAAAGGGCACACCCAAGGGCATTTTGCCAAGAGCCCTCTCACACCTGGAGCTGGCCCTGATGAACAAGGCAGTTAGGAAGTGAGAAATGAGAAGCAAACTCTGAGGTTAGGGCTTTATAGTACCTGGTGGACAGGGGATGGCCCTTGGGGTCAGTGGACTAAGTACCCACCAGGCTGGTACTGCAGCCTAGATGGCACCCTAGAAACACAGAACTCAGTTTGCCAGACAGAACTCAGCGTGGTCCAGGCAGGAGAGCACCAGTGCCTGATTGCTGGGAGACCCAGTTTAAGACCTTCCTATTGCACCTTAGAACAGCCCTGCTGGATCAAACCAAAGGCCTATGAAATCCAGCATATTCTTCCCAAGGGCAGCTGGTCAGATGCCTACAGGGAGCCCACAAGCACAAAATGAGTGCAATACCATTCTACTGTCTTGTGTTCCCCACCAATTAGTATTTAGAGGCAGACTGCATCTGATGCTGGAGGTAAAATACAGCCATCATAACTATAGCCATTCCCTATAGCAGATGTGTAGAACCTTTGGCCTGCCATATGTTGCTGAACTACAACTCCCATCATTCCTGGCCTTTGGCCACGCTTGCTGGGCCAATGGGAGTTGTAGTTCAGCAACATCTGGAGAGCCAAAGATTCTCCACACTTGCCTTAGAGGAAGTGGATGTCCAGACATATCCCCTCCCTCTCTCTCTCTGTACTTATACGGCATTCTTTAGGCAATTTTTATTTATTTCCATTATTTATATTCCACCTTTGTATTCATATGCTCAAGGTGGATAACAATATAAAAATTTCATAAAGCAATTACAACAAATCAAGCAGAAATCTCTGTGCCTGGAAATCGGCAACAGCTTCCATCCATGTTATGCAGCACTGTTTTATTATTTAAATTTTAATAGAGTTTTAACAATTTATAACATCAGTCGTTCCCCCGCCACCCAGCATCAACTTGCCATCACTCTTTCCACCGCACCCTAAGTATAAACTATTTAAAAAGGGAGGAAATTACTATCATTTACATATGCCGGTGCAAATCAAGGGGAGAAACCCTTGAAAATGTCTAGAGAAAGTCCTGGCAAATGCAATGAAAACCAACCAATTAAACATGTTCTTTGCAGTCTGATCCAATAACCTCCTACCCCAGGAGTAGCCAACATGGTACCCTCCAGATATTGGGGACTACAACTCCGATCAACCCCAGGCAGCATAGACAACAGTCAGGAATTATGGGAATAGTAGCCCACAACATGGAGGCAAATGCTGAAGACTCACCTCTTTACCTCGGCCTTTGACACCTGAGATGGATATTTTTAGGACCCACCCTATTTTGTGATTCTGGTTATTTTTATTTGGTTTTAGCACTGTATTTTAAGGTTGTTGTAACCCACCCTGGGATCTCTGAATGAAGGGCAGGCAAATAAATGCTAAGAAGAAGGACATCTGGAGGGCATATATTGATGAAATCCATGACGAAGGGATGCTGCTGTGTCCTCTTTGCACTGCTTTGCCTTCTATTTTGAGTTCGTGATCCTCAGTTCTCCCAAGAATAAGGCACTACATCTCTCTGTGCTTATTAATTTTACATGGCACTTTGAGACAAGTTAATAATAAGATCCAAGTCAGTTGGGGAACTATTTGCATAGATGAGAAACCAACTGTTAAGAGCTCAACCTCGCAGGGAAAAGGCAACGCTTACCCATCTATGACACACACACACAAATTGCAACCAAATCTCCCTCTGCTTTTTCTGAAATGCAGTTCTGGTACATGGGAACAAGGAAACTCAATAATGTATGAGAAACTTAATCATTAGGGAGGGTTAAACACAGTAACAACAACAAACAAACACCACCTTACTGTAGTATAATACCTGAGCATCAAACATCAGTCAGGGCAACGTTATCATCAATGCATATCAGAGACAGAGACACTTGTTGGTCACGAATAGCATGGGAAATCATCTAATGGTCCTTCCAGATATCCTTTTAATTATGCATTCAAGATTATTTGTGCTCATGATGGTAGCAGGGGCTTATTTGGGATCTAGCGTTTACACCTACGAAAGTTTCAGGGCGGACATACTGCTTCATTTCTAATCAGCATCTGTCTCATAATTTCGAACGGAAATCCTGAAACTTTTTATATCACAAATGTTCTGAGGTTTTTTTTGTTCTGGGTTGGGTTTTTTTGGTCCAGCTTTGTTGCACTGCAGGGCAGGAGTGCTTTTCCAGATGGCAATCATGCAATAAAACTCGGGAAGCGTCACAGAACAACTAATGTAACGGAATAAGGTGTAGACGGTCCAGTATAAATTCACCACTAATGCACTGTTATTGCCTCAGTGGTGTGTTGCAACATACATCTGCAAAAACAACAGCAGCTTCGAGGGCCCCTAAGGCTGAAGACAGATGTAAGATCAAGAGAGCCCACCATTAAGTCTGAATTGTCAGAAATATAGCAATTGAACTCTGGCTGGTCCTGTTTGCTCGCTACTTCCCATTACTGTTGCCACCTCCTTTGGCTGCAAGATGCTCTGTTAGCATTCCCCAGTCAAATGAGGACAAACAGACATTAGGCGGCAGCTGCAGTGGAAAGAAACAATGGAACCAGTGCAGAGGCGCTAGAGTGAAGGGCCAAGCCAGCATTTGATTTGCTGGAATGACTAACAGTTCAGGTTTGGAAGCAGGCTTGGCACACGTCTGAATACATGCTCAGAGTCCTCTTTATTGTTTGCATCTGTCTTCAGCTTCTCATCACAATCCTCATGGATTTCAGTGGGATTTCCTTTGAGTTAATTGTGCTTAGGATTGCAGCATGTCCATCACAGCAGCATCAAGTGCTGACCAACATCCATGAATAAGTCATCAACAGATCTTGGCTACAACTCATCAAGGGTTGTATTCAACACAGCATAAGCAGATTGTTCCATCAGCACAAGAATTTCTCTTTGAGCAACAGAATTATCACCCCCTCTCCTCCCCCTATGCATGCCCAAAATTTGTTCAGAGGTTCCCCCAACTCTCCAGAGCAGATTTGCAGATGATGTGGGGCATGCATGCATGGAGGAGAGGGGAATACCATTGCACTAGTGCTAACCCTGATGCTAGCACAATTTTTTAGTTGAGTGATGTGGAGCGATGACAAATGAATGATGAACATGCACACTTGAACCAGTTCCAACAGAGTAATGTTATCCCAACTTAACAACCTCTGGGTGGGACAGGATTGCGTCTAATGCCCCCTGCACAAATGGAGCCCAAAGATATGCCAGTTTAGGGAATTGTAGGAAAAGAATTTCACCAGTGGTACCGACTGCAAGCAGAGCACCACCAGTCCAAGGAGGTGGGGGAGGAACTGAGGGTCATGGGGCAGGAGAACAGAGTTTAGGCGAGATCATGTGGTTCCCAAGGGCTTTATGCCTATAAAAGAGATGATGATGATAATGATAACTATAATGATGATAATAAAAATCCAAACTGCTTTAATTGATATTTATGTTGATTCTTTTCTGCTGCTGGTATTTTAATGTGCTATTTCTGCTGACTGCTTTTACACCTGTATATATATTGTTTTGATTTGCTGCTATGATGACTTTTATATGTGCTATTCTGTTTCAGATGACTTTTTAAAAATTATGTTATGATTTGTAATGATACAGATTGTCTTTAACATGTTGGGAGATGCCTTGAGAGAATCCACACTATAAACAAGCACTCTAATAAGCACAGTGACCCTTTGTTGCAATTGACTACTCATTAGTCATCTGCACTAAGCTCATATCTCTCAGTACTCCACAAGCAATCTTCCAACACTCACAAGAGGCAAGGTCATTCCCTGCTACCAGTGCCATGCAGACCTCAAGCAAGGCCACCTTTAAGCAGCAGAACTTAATTTAAACCTAGGAGCAGAAGATAACATTGCCAAAACTGCTGATGGAAGTGACGTGAATAACGATTTGCAATGAATGATGTATTCAAAAATCTAACTCTTGCCATGAATTAGCCAACTGACTGCCAGCTGAATTGCCATTTCTCAATAATTTATCTGGGGGCATCATTAGCTGCTTCAAGACAAGATCCCCCCCCTCGAGGTAAGAGTCCCTGCTTAAAAGATTACATCCTATCTGAAGAGGCAATGCACTTTCAGCAAGAGCCTATGGGGATGGGAGGCCAGAGAGATTATTTTTCCATAAGGCCAAAGCAATCAAAAGCTGCATCCTGATTTATTTCCAGAGCAGTATTTCCTGACATATTGGTTTATTTGTAATAGCTTGTCCTCTCCTATGATTAGTCTTCACATCACTTATTCTTTATTAATTTCATTTGTTGGTCGCCTCATACCCAACGGTCTCTAGGTGACTTACAACAGATTTAAAAATACATTACAAAACAGATTTTAAAACACAATATAAAAACTTCAAACCCAAACAAAGTACAAGGTAAACCTAAACAAAGACAGCACACCACAAGGGCCAAAGGCCTGAGTGAAAAGGAAGGTCTTTGCCTGACTCCTAAAGATGGATAAAGAAGGCGCCTGGCATGCTTCCCTGGGGACAGCATTCCACAGCCAGGTGGTCACCACTGAAAATGCCCATTCTTGTGTTGCCACCCTCTGAGCCTACCATGGAGGCAGAGCTTGGAAGATTACTTTTAAAAAGTAATAAATTACAGTTACAATTACTTGGCCAAAAAAGTAGTAATTACAGTTACAATTGCAATTGCTCTGAAAGTAACTGATTACTTTACTTTTTCTCAAAAGTAATCACTACAATTACATTTCAGTTACTTTTTTTAAAAAATGCCTACAAGGTGCTGGCCTTGGCTGCTTCACATCTAAGTAGCCTAAAACAATATTAAAACTAAACACACACACACAGCGGGTAGTAGAAGGGTTCAAATCCCCACATAGCCATGAAGCTCACTGGGTGACCTTGGGCCAGTCACTGCCTCTCATGAAAATCCTATTCATAGGGTCACCATAAGTCGGAATCAACTTGAAGGCAGTACATTTATTTTTTATTTTGAAGATGATGATGATGATAATGCAGCATTTCAAATTAATTCTGTATAACAAGCATTCCATGCCAAGCTTGGAAAACCAAGGAGGAGGTATAAAATTTAGACAAAAATACTTTTGCCAAAATGCCGTTTATCCTTTATATCTATATCTATAATTAACAATACAGCTGAATGATGTATGTAAAGTATTTTTCTCTTTCCCTTTTTTATTAGTATTTTAGTACTACTGCTAAAGTTCTGATGAAACAACAAAGCATTCATTAGCCAAATTCAAATGATTAGAACACATCACATAAATTCCACTGAAGTTGGAGTTTTTGCCATAGAAAAGGCAAAAAATACATACCCTATGATAGCCCAATAGACAATCAGAACTAATATAAAACCCTATTGCTTCCCATTTGCAAATGTTGCAAGATCTAAGGTAACTCTAGATCATGTGAGTTCAGGTGATGCATGTTATGTAAATTTGTATAGATATTAGCAGAGATTGTCAACAGTCTGAGATGTGTGTGTGCCAATGTGTGCGTTTACCTAAGTGGCAGGCTTTTACCCTGCACTGAGATCACTGAGACTTAAGACTTAGTAAAATAAGAAAAGCTATTTTATTTATAGAAATACATAGTAGATAGGAAAGGCATACCTAGTTCTAACTAACTTGGAGGTGCAACACTCAGGTTTGGGAGTTGCCCTCATGGCTCAGGAGGGAGAGAGCAGAGACAAAGGTGTCTCCTCTCTCTTGGATTACTTTATTGCTTAACTGCATTCTTTGTTTGCCTCTGTAATTCTCACTTTTTTTACCCACTGTTTGAATGCCTTTTGGGAATGCCTACTGATTATTTGTTATCATTTTGGGCTGATTACCTTCAGCTATTATCTCACCAAAGTTGCATACACATGACAGATTTAAAGCACATTTCCACCACCACCCCAAAAAAGAATCCTGGGAACTGTAGTTTGTTATGGGTGCTGGGAATTGTAGCTCTGTGAGGAGTAAACTACAGTCCCCAAGATTCTTGGGGAAAAGCCATGTATGGTGTCTACTGGGAGACTCTTATGGATTTATTCTATACTCCCAGAAGTAAATCCTATTTACTGCTATGGGAATTACTTCCAAGTAAGTATGCTTGGAATTGCAGCTTTTAGGTCATGCTTAATAGCCACCTTGTATCAAATTGAACAGTTTCCAATCAGATTTAAATACTAACCACTTAAACTGGTCAGAGTGTCACTCCCTCTATTTCTGAAGCTCAGGCTGGAAGTGTTGTTGCTTATGTAGCCATGGTATCACCATCCATACCACACATAATAAGGAGTATGAGTGGGCAAGAGGGAACCCCAAGTGTTGCAGAATACAAAAAAGTGAAAGAGAAAACAGAAAGGGGATGACTCCCCAAACAGCCCAAATGAGTACTGAGCATGCTCTGTTATGGAATGCTCAGTGGCTGTGTGAGTGAGTGAGTGAGTGAGTGAGTGAGTGAGTGAGTGAGTGAGTGAGTGAGTGAGTGAGTGAGTGAGTGTGTGTGTGTGTGTGTGTGTGTGTGTGTGTGTGTGTGTGTGTGTGTGTGTGTGTGTGTGTGTGTGTGAGAGAGAGAGAGAGAGAGAGAGAGAGAGAGAGATGTCTCAGCTAACAGAAAATTATAGAACAGTAGAGTTGGAAGGAACCTTTAAGGTCATCGAGTCCACACCCCTCCTCAATGCAGGAATCCAAGTTAAAGCACACCTGACAGGTGGCTGTCCAGCTGCCTCTTGAATGCTTCCAATGTTGGAGAGCCCACCACTTCCCTAGGTAATTGGTTCCATTGTCATACTGCTCCAATGACTGACAGTCCTTTTTTGAGTGTTGAAAGGTGTTTCAAATAAAATTCTAACTTTTATAATAGTCCAGATTTTTTTAATGTCCATATGATTGATGGGCAGGCTGGAAAGAAAAATGACTCACTAAGGCTACATCCACACCAGACATTTATTCCACTTTAAACAGTCATGATCTCAGAATCCTGGGAAGTGTAATTTGTGAAGGGTCCTGAGAGTTGTTAGGAGACCCCAATTCCCCCCACAGAACTCCAGTCACAGAATTGTCTGAGAAGAGGGGCTGACTGTTAAACCACTCTGGACATTGGCGCTCTGTCGGGAGAATAGGAGTCTCCTAATAACACTCAGCACCCGTCACAAACTACACTTGCCAGGATTCTTTGGGGGAAGTCATGACTGTTTAAAGTGACATAAATGTCTGGCATGGGTGTGGCCAGAAGGTCATCCAGCGAGTTCATGGCTGTGGTAAGATATGAACTCAGAACGTCCCAGCTGCACCCAGCATGGAACTACACTTTCAGCAGCAAATACCAGAAAACCAACTAAATGTGTGCTGTCAATGTGCAAAGCATTTGCTGGGGTGCATTTGGGTAGGTGAAGCAGGAGATAGATGGAAGGGGCTGTTTTCCATGCCTGCTACTTTACCAGTGCAATGCCCCATATTTTTCCTTATTGACCTCCATCAGCTAGGGGAAAGTGGCCAGGGAAGGGGTTGCAGATAAAAAGTTTCAGCAGCAAATTACCCCCTCTCATCACTTCTCCCTAACAAAATGCCCCCCACATCAGTAGCAGACACCAGCAGGGAAGTTCTTTTTTGAGTTGTAATTCAGCTCTCATTCTGTTAATTCCCAAACTACACCAGTTGTCATTTTGACCTACATGCATAGGGAGAAAGACAATGTAAAGGGTGTGCACAAGGGGGAGGGGATGACAAAGGATTTAGGACTTAAAGATTTAATATTCCATGAGTAGAAAAAAATACCCTATGCAAATGTCTATATTATTGCAGAAAAGTTCAGTTCTACATATGTTTGCCATCTTTTCCTCAAGCACAACTGTTTTTGAGATAACAGTCTTATTCTCTCTTGCTCTTCACCAAAAAGCCATGTTAGTTGTCCAGTATGTGAAATGACTGCAAGCAGGTGCAGCCCAAGACATTTTGCTACTTGAAGCAGAAGAGCAAATGGTGCCCTGCCCCCAAGTCAAGGTCATAGTACCATAGCTTGAAAAGTTATGTTGGCATTTGAGGCAGAAAATCTCACAAGTACTTCTTCCTGACAGTAAATATACAACAACCAAAAATTAAAATAGCTAACAATTTGTTGCATGGTGCCCCAAATTAGTTGCTTGGGGTAGTCATCTCTTGCTGCCTAGTGAGAGTCGCTCTATGAGAGGCACCTAACTGAAGCAAAACACACAAACAGAAGTATGAGACTGCACCTACCTCCTATGCTCTTGCCAGTTCCCAATTTTCACCCTCTCTGGAGGGGTGCAAGGACAAGCGGAGGGGATGCAAAGAGGGTGCAAGGACAAGCGGAGGGGATGCAAAGAGGGTGCAAGGACAAGCGGAGGGGATGCAGAGAGGGTGCAAGAACAAGCAGAGGGGATGCAAAGAGAGTGCAAGGACAAGCAGAGGGGATGCAAAGAGGGTGCAAGGACAAGCGGAAGGGATGCAGAGAGGGTGCAAGCACAAGCAGAGGGGATGCAGAGAGAGTGCAAGGACAAGCGGAGGGGATGCAGACAGGGTGCAAGAACAAGCAGAGGGGATGCAAAGAGAGTGCAAGGACAAGCGGAGGGGATGCAGACAGGGTGCAAGAACAAGCAGAGGGGATGCAGACGGTGCAAGGACAAGCTGAGGGGATGCAGAGAGGGTGCAAGAACAAGCAGAGGGGATGCAAAGAGAGTGCAAGGACAAGCAGAGGGGATGCAAAGAGGGTGCAAGGAGAAGCGGAGGAGATGCAAAGAGGGTGCAAGGACAAGCGGAGGAGATGCAAAGAGGGTGCAAGGACAAGCGGAGGAGATGCAAAGAGGGTGCAAGGACAAGTGGAGGGGATGCAAAGAGGGTGCAAGGACAAGCGGAGGGGGTGCAAGGATAAGCAGAGGAGATGCGAGAACAAGCAGGGGGTGCCAGGAAGAGCAGAGGGGGCGGGCGAGCAGGCTGAGGGAGGCAGGATGAGCAGGGTGGAGGCAGGGAGAGTAGGCTGGAAAGAGTAACACATACACTCACCTCCACAGCTCTTCACTTCCATTCTGCTGCTTCTGCCTTCTACTCCTCCTTGCCCTCCAGGCTGTCTGACTCTCCACTTCCTCCCTCATGCCTCCATAGAGCACGAGGGAAGAGCTAAACAGCGCAGAAGCCCAGTTTGAGGCACATATCTTTCCTCCACCATTCCACCAATCACAGCAGCAGATGATTTCCCCTGCTTCCCCCCCAGTAACGTCCAAATGTAACGCAAAAAAGTTACATTTGCAGCTCAAAAGTAATGAAATTACCTCTCATTCTGTTACATACAAAATGTAACGAAGTTACCCACTCGTTATGCAAAATAGTAACAAATTACAAGTAACTCGTTATTTCTAACGAGTTACTTCCAAGCTCTGCATGGAGGGGGCACACAAAGAAAGGCTTCTGATGACAAGCACAGGGTCCAGGTCAGTTCATACTGGGAGAGGCGACCCTTGAGATATTGAGTCCTGAGCTGCATAGGTTTTTATAGGTCAAAACCAGCACTTTGAATTGAGGCCAGAAACTAATTGGTAGCCAGTGCAACCATACCAGAACTGGTGTTATATGTACCAACCAATTTACCCCAGTCAGGAATCTGCCAAATTCTGCACTAGCTGGAGTTTCTAAACTGTCTTCAAAGGCAATCCCACATGTAATGCAGTGCAGTAGAGCACAGACACCCAAAGTTAGGCTATCCCTGTTCAGATAGGGGCATAGCTGAGCTGATGGAAGGCACTCCATGCCACTGAGGCCACATAAACCTCAGGCAACAGTAATGGATCCTGGAGTACTACCAAGCTACATACTGGCTCCTTCAGAGGGAGTGTAACCCCATCAAGAGCAGGCCACATCCCCTCCATCTGGTCAAGGGAACCACCCACTAACAAACTTATCTGGATTGAGTTTCATTTTATTGGCTCTCATACAGTCCATTACCGAGGCAAGACATGGATTTAGCACATCCACTGCCACACCTGCAGATGTAAAGAAGAAATAGAGCTGTGTGTCATCAGCATATTTATTTATTTATTTATTGCACTTATATACCACCCCATAGCCGAAGCTGTCTGGGCGGTTTACAGCAATCAAAAACATTAAAACAAATATACAATTTAAAACACAATTTTAAAATTTAAAACAATATAAAAACAATTTGAAACACATGCTAAAATGCCTGGGAGAAGAGGAAAGTCTTGACCTGGTGCTGAAAAGATAACAGTGTTGGCACCAGGCGTGCCTCATCAGGAAAATCATTCCATAATTTGGGGGCCACCACTGAGAAGGCCCTCTCCCTTGTTGCCACCCTCCGAGCTTCCCTTGGAGTAGGCACCCGGAGGAGGGCCTTTGACCTTGAACGTAGTGTACAGGTGGGTTCGTATCAGGAGAGGCGTTCCATCAGGTATTGTGGACCCAAGCCGTGTAAGGCTTTATAGGTCAAAACCAGCACCTTGAATTGAGCTCGGAAACATACAGGCAGCCAATGCAAGCAGGCCAGAATCGGTTATATATGTTCGGACCGTCTGGTCCCTGTTACCAATCTGGCCGCTGCATTTTGCACAAGCTGCAGTTTCCGAACCGTCTTCAAAGGCAGCCCGACGTAGAGTGCATTGCAGTAATCTAATTTGGAGGTTACCAGAGCATGGACAACTGAAGACAGGTTATTCCTGTCCAGATAGGGACGTAGTTGGGCCATCAACTGAAGTTGGTAGAAGGCACTCCGTGCCACCGAGGCTACCTGAACCTCAAGTGAAAGAGATGGTTCTAGGAGAACCCCAAGCTACAAACCTGCTCCTTCAGGGGAAGTGCAACCCCATCCAGGACAGGTTGGACATCCACCATCCGGTCAGAAGAACCACCCGCTAGCAGCATCTCAGTCTTGTCTGGATTGAGCCTCAGTTTATTAGCCCTCATCCAGTCCATTGTTGCAGCCGGCACCGGTTCAGCACATTGACAGCCTCACCTGAAGAAGATGAAAAGGAGAAATAGAGCTGCGTGTCATCAGCATACTGATGGCAACGCACTCCAAAGCTCTGGTTGACCGCACCCAACGGTTTCATGTAGATGTTGAACAGCATGGGGGACAGAACTGACCCCTGCAGAACCCCATACTGGAGAGTCCAGGGTGCCAAGTAATGTTCCCCAAGCACCACCTTCTGGAGGCGATCTGCCAGGTAGGAGTGGAACCACTGCAATGCAGTACCTCCCACTCCCAACTCAGCTGACAACATACTTCAAAACTCCATATGACTCCATTCAGCAGTCTCATGTAGACATTAAATAGCGTGAGGAATAGAATTGAACCCTTCAGGACCCCACACTGAAAGTTTGACTGAGCTGAACAGCATTCCCCAAGCACCACCCTCTGAGAACGACTATCCAAGTAGGGCTGGTATCACTGCAACTAACTAGGACAGCTGCTCCAGAAGAATACCATGGTTGATGGCATCAAAAGCCACCGAGAGATCAAGGAGAAAGAACAGGGACACACTCCCCCATCTCTTTCCCAACATAGGTCATCATACAGGGCAACCAAGGCAGTTTCTGGGCCTAACTCCTAATTGAAATGGATCCAGAAAATCGGTTTCATCCAAGAGAACCTGGATCCAGTCTGCAACCATGTGCTCAAGAACCTTATTCAAAAAGGGAAGATTGGCAATTGGCCAATAATTATTCAAATTTTCTGGGTTCAGGGAGGGTTTTTAAAGGAATGTTCTAACCACTACCTCCTTTAAACAGGCAAGAAACACCCTGTCTTGCAAGGAGACATTAATCACCTCCCTAGCCCAGCTCACTGTTCCCCCTCTGCTATTTTCTATCAGCCATGAGGGTCAAGTGTCAAAAGCACAAGTGGTTGTCCAGACCGAACCAAGCATCTTGTCCACATACTTGAGCCTTACTAACTGAAACTCATCCAACACAACAGGACAAGACAGTGTCCTGGACACCTCTTGAGACTAATCTGATATAACTGAGGTCCTGGAGGATACAAGCAATTTTCACCCTCAAAATGCTTTGCAAACAAGCCACAGTGAGCCATCATTGGCTCCACAACCTCCTGTGGACCAGAGTGTAAAAGGCCTTGTGTATGATTGGGCCCAATTCAAATATGGCCTTTACTCTGGAGCAAAGAGGCACAGGAGTATACTGCATAATAGTTAAAATAGTTCTAACCCACATTGGTGATGCTTGCTTTTACAAACATGGAAAGCATCCAAATGCTGTAGACATAACTGGATGTCTTCATGTTTGTAGTATGAGCAGGAATTTCTTTTTTCTTGTTTTTATTTAGAGAAATTACATTTTTAAAAAAGAGGAAGCAGCCAAATGTTCTGCCACAATCTAACCGCCAGTACACTTTAAGCAAGCCCTGCTTGTTTGTTTATGTGCTTGCCTGTTTACTAGCTTTTATGAATTTATACCACACCATGTAAAATTATTTCCAGGTTGGCTTACAAAAATCACACTAAGGACCAAGTAAAAATCAAACATAACAAATAGCAGAATAAAAGCAGTGATTTTCCCCACCACATATTAAACAAAAATAAAAGTTGTTAAAGCCCCTGTGTTTTTTTAAAAGGTGTTTACCCAAAAAGGACATTGGAGTGGGACTCCCTGGGGATAGCATTCTATAAACTGAGTGTCATAACTGAGAAAGCTCTCCTTTCAGTTGCCACCCATCTGACTCAGATAGATGGAAAGCCACCAAAGATTATCTGACTGTCCATGTAGTAGGCTCTTGTCAGAGTAGGTGAATAAGCACCAGCATTTTGAGTTGTGCCCCAAAACAGACTGGGAATCAATGTAGTTGTTTAAGTTCCCATTTATGTTCCCATTTTCCCAGTACAAGTTACAAGCATCAGTAAGAAAAGAACCAGTGTGGCAAAGTCATTAGTGTGTTAAACTAGGGCCTGGGAGATCAGGGTTCACATCTCCATTCTACCATGAAACTCCCTGGGTAACCTTAGGCCACTCACTGTCTCTCAGCCTAACCTACCTTGCAGAATAAAATGGAGAGAGAGCTCACTGGAGGAAAAGTGGGATATAAACATACTAAATAAATAAATACCAAAGATTACAACTGTTGCTTCTTACAGCAGCCGTTTATGCTCCTTGTCTCCAGATTTCAGTCAAATGATTTCAGCCCCACTCTTCATGAAGCACTCAAGATATATCTGTTGACCCAGGCCTTCTCTAATTTGTTGAGATTTTAAATTGGGTTGCAGTCTTATACACACAATTAGGGTTGCCAAATCCCCTGTTTTTGCCTGGAAACCAGATTTTTTGTGTCATCTCCAGGTCTCCAGGTGACTCACGTTAATCTCCGGAATCTCCGTATTCATTTTTTTAAAAAATGTTTATAGGTGGTCTGGTTCAAGAGATATACACCAAAACATCAGCAGCCGCCCCCTGCAGCTTTTGTTAAATGAACTCATAGCTGGCTGCTATAACCCCGCCCTTTCAGGTTTGTAGCCAATAAGTGAAGTCAGGGTTGTGATTGACAAGGGATGTGTTGATCTCCAGGCAAAAACTAGAACCCATTGCAAGGCCAAAAAACTTGTTTTTTCCTGCTTGTCTGAAAATCTCATAAATAAGTTTATAACTTTCAGCAGTAGCAAAAATCTCTGTGTTTAGGAGATATAAATGCCATTATAATGTGTTATGCTTTTCTAATTATGAGGAGTCAAACAAGTTTAAATTTTCCTGGGCTGTTGAAGAGGGCAATTCATTTGTCTAATTCATAGCCTGTTTTGAAAACCTTCCCAATATGAAACTTTAATCCTTTACTCACTTTTCTGGGAATAAAGCTGCAATGCTAATCCCACAAACCAGAAGTAAATCCCAGTGAATTCAATAGGACCTACTTCTGAGTAGACATGGTTAGGATTGTGCTGTAAATTAATGGGACTTTTGAGTGAATATAGCAAAGGATTGTGTTTATGTTGTAAATCTTTCTCTCCCCCTCCAATCCTATTTTTAAAGCAATTAGGCAGCTCTTGCTTAGGTGTCACTGCTTTTATTCTGTAGGAAACTAATAATGATTTTTTTTAATGTTCTGCAATGACCAACTGGTTATGACAATAAACTATTATATGCGGTTTATGTAATTTTACATCTCCAGTGTGTGTGTGTATGAAATCATTCCAACAATCCTGGGAAGTAGGGTTGGAAACCAAGCCAGCTCACAACAAGAAATAAATCCAGAAATAAAACATCTTAAAGTGTTATGATTCTGAATTTTGGGTTGGATGAGTGAAGCTCCTTATCATTTGAGATTGTAGTCCTATGCACGCTTCTCTGATTGAGCAAGCCCCATTGAATACATCAGGACTTGCTTCTGAGTAAACATGCATAGAATTGCACTGTAAATATTACATGTTGTGTAAATAATAAATATATTTGACAGTCATGCTTATATAAATATATAAATATTTCTTCATACTATGTCCCGATAAGTGTATGATTTCACACTATGGTTATACATTATTATTTCCTCTCCATTTTAAGTGTCCCCTTCTTCCTTGGGGTGGTCATGGTCCCCCTCTGTTGCCCTCACTCTGAGGGGCAGATTAGGCTAAGAGATGGTGAGTAGCCCATGGTTACCCAGTAAACTTTGCAGTGGATTTCAATTTTAAAAATTAATTAAAATGATTTATATGTAGGCAAAGCTTATGAAATAATGCAGATCCACATAATACATTTAAAGCACATCCAACATGGATTAAAAGCACATGACGTTCCCTAAAGAATCCTGGGAACTGTAGTTTCCCCCTTGCAGTTAGAGTTCCCACCACCCTTAACAAACTACAGTTCCCATGATTCTGTGGTGTGATTCATGTGCTTCAAATGTGTGTTGAATGTGCTTTAAATGAATGGTGTGGATCTGCTCTAGGTATGATGTGCATTCATTAGTGAACTGAAATAAACAATTTTAAAAGATACTTCTTTAACCAGGGGAAGAGCTGTACCTCAATGATAGGGCACATGCTTTGCATGCGAAGGTCCAAAATCCAATCTCTGGAAAAGACTATTGCCTTGAATCCTGGAGAGCCAAGGCTAGTCCATGTCATCAGTACTGAGCTAGATAGTAGCAAATGACATGAGCTGGTATAAAATTGGTTCCTTTGTTCCTAAAAAAGGAAAGAGACCCAAGGGCCACAGTGACTCCAACATTTATTTATGTATTTTATTTACAAAATTTATATACTGCTTTGTTGTAAAAAAAAAAAAACCTCAGAGCAGTTTATAGCAGGTGAGAAAAAAATAATACAATGCAATTATTGGCAAAAACAGTTAAAGACAGGTATTTAAAAACATTCAAAATAATGAAACCAACAATGAGTTAAAAACAGATAAAAAACATAGTCGCTTCTACATGCCTGGGTAGGCTTGCTTAAACAAAAATGTTTTTAGTAGGTGCCAAAAAGAGTACAATGAAAGCGCCTGCCTAATATCAATAGGCAGGGAGTTCCAATGCATATGTGCTACCACACTAAAGGATTGATTTCTTACAAGAGCAGAACAAGTACTGTGTGTCACCCATAACATGGAAAGCACTCCTTGAAAATGCCTGGTAGCAAATCAGCAACCGGTATATATTTCAGAGCAGAGGAATTATGTGCTGATAGGGTCTTGCTCGTCTCAGCAATCATGCCACAGCATTCTGCACTAACTGCAGCCCCCAGGTCAGGTTGTGCTGCATGGGGATTTCTGTGACTTTGGCTGACTGGCTACCAGGATTTTTTTAGTTTTCCTTAGGAACCCTGACTGGTTGTGGGATGCTGAGTTTTCTGCCTTACTCATAGGAACCTTGTTGTGGTTGGAATGGTATTGCATTTAAGAAATCGTCACTGTCTTTTGTTTTTCTATTTGCATTTTGTTTATATCTGACCTTACTCTCTTATATCCATAGAATCAACAGCAGTGTTTCCATGTGCTCAGCTCAACCCCCTTAAACCTACTGATGATGCACCTTGTTGTTTGCATGATGGTTTGTTTCTTGCGCAATGGTGGTAAAAGAGAATTCACATACTGGGAAATGTGGCTTCATCTGCTGTTGTTCCCAAACTACTGCCAGTGAAGGTAGACCAAACCATGTGTGTTTTCTCTCTGTCAATTATTACTCACTGGAATTGGGTTGGCTGTCAAAGTGAGTTTATAGCAGCCAACAAGGTAGGCAGAAAAGGGTAGAGAATCTTCTTAACTCTTACTACTTTCTCAAACCTCTCTCCACAGAGAAGGTCAAGTCTGTAAGGAAGTTTGGAGCAGCTACATTAAATGGCAGTGAGGGCATTCCAGGTAGGGGATTGCCAAGCCTGCTTTCATATTGATATCTTTGCAGAGGATCCCTAGTCAAGCCTTACCAACAGCACAATCCTAACAATATCTACTCAGAAGTAAGTCCTGTCAAGTTCTATGGGGCTTATTCCCTTAGTAAGTGTGATTAGAATTTTAGCCTTCCGGGGCATCCATCTTTATTCCTGAGTGCTCACATCTAACATCTCCATGACACTAGGCTCCCTTTTTCCTATAATGGCTTTCTGGTGACTGGCCTGGCCTGAAGGCACTTAAACCTTTCTTAGCAGAAGCAAGTAGGCTAGCTCCCTAAGCAGATGAGGAGGAATGATCCCATCACTTCAGCTGCACCTGAGAACACCATCTTTTACCTAAGATTTGTATCTTAATTTCCAATCAGAATTTTTGTTTGAGTGGTATGCTCCAAGTAATTGTGGTTGATGCTTAATGACATCACTGGGGCACATCCCTGTGACATTACTAAGGCCTGCCCCTGAAATCTTAGGGTTTGGGATGCTTCTGATCTGGCAACCCTATACAGACTCCACCGGGGAGTAAGTCCCATGGAACTCAATGATGCTTGCTTCTGACTAAACATGTACAGGATTGCACTGGGGTTAGTATTGCACAGGGGTGCTGCCCTGCCAGCAGAGTGTGCACTTCCACCATGGAGGCTCCCACTGGGGTGGTGACAATGTTCCCACCAGCTGTAGGCATCAAACCTGACATTCTGCACATGGATCAGAGGTTAGCCCTGTGCTCAATGAATCCAACAACACTTTATTCTCCAAAGCAGCTCCAAGATCAGACCCCCATCCATTATAGCCTGGAACTGGAGTAAATAATGTCCCCATTGAAACCAGGGGGAGAAAGGGGGGAACAGTGGATAAGTTTACCCCCACACAGACATATCTCAGGCAGAATAAGCCAGCAAGATTTTTGAAGTGGCAGTAGATTTGCTTCTTTGCACACCCACCCACCCACCCTGCCCCACTTAGGATTGGACTAACAGTATCTTGCTTTCTCCATCGTCTGTCATTACCTCCCTTTCTTTTCCCCTATGTACCTGTTTATTCACATTGTTAACCTGTGTAGGCAGGATTATGTTAAGCATAGCTGTATAGAGTACAGCACCTTTTTTTTAGGTGCTTATGAAATATTGTTGTTATTTAGAGTTGCTAAGAGACACAAGCCACGTAGATGGTGAGTTTTTTCTCATTATGTCCCAAGCTCCATAACACAACAATCCACTGTGTTTACTGCAGAACTGGGCTTAACATAGCCCTGTCAGACTCTTCTCCCTAAAGTGCCATGATTTTTCATTGACAACAATAGTCATCTTAGGCATGGAGAGTCAGAAACTTTCAGACCATGAGCTAAGACTTTTTCCTTTTAAACGAGAACTCTCCGAAGTCCTTACCATACCAAATGGCATGACATCATAACTGAAGGTGGCTTGTCCAGGCCCAGATCCCTAGTATCTGACCCCAGCCAGAGCTCAAATAACCTTAATGCCCATGACCTTTCCTATCCTGGGTAGCAGCGAGCCATGAGATTTCATCCATTCCCCACCTTTCTCTTCCAAGGCGCTGAGGGAAGCATACATTGTCCCCACAATTCTGTGAGCTAGGTCAGGCTTAGTGATCGTGACCAGCTCAAAGTCAGCCAGCAACCTTCATGGCTGAGCTGGGATATTGACATGAGTCTCCCCCACTCTCTAACCACAATACTTTCTGGCTTTCATTGAAATTGCTCACTAGGGTTGCCATCCATCCTTTCTGGGAAAAGGCAGAAGAATCTAAAAAACATACATGTGGGATTGTGCTGATTTGCTTTCAAACTTAAGAACCTTTAGAACAGGGGTCGTTAGCCACCAGTTTAGGGGCCTGATCCAGCCCCCCAAGCCAATTTTTCTCCCTCACCCCAAGATCCAATCTATTTTCCTGATAGTGACAATTTTTTAAAAAAAAATTAAAGTGGAACAGAACAGCACTCTGGGATGGGTGGATCCCAGCATCTTGATGGGGGTGTAAATTGGCCATTCCGCAGTAATCAGACTGTTCATTTGATGAGCAGACAAGGGGAGATAAGCCCCCTCCTCAGCTGATCTATATGGCTCAGCTAAGGAGAGTGGGCTCTCTGCCTTGTGCCCTGTGAGTATACATGCCAAAGTATTTATGAGTTAATGTGGGGTGGGCACACCCACTTTTGGCCACCACCACCCCACCGGCCACGCTGCCCTTTGGGGTGTTGCAAAAGATGATGTGGCCCTCAGACCAAAAATGCTTAGCAATCTACTCTAAAGACTTTAGCATTATCGGAAGCGTTTGCAGACCATAGAAAAGCACTATGGCTATTAAAGGGAGTAGGGGAGAGTTTGTGCTGTAGCCATCAAAGGACAAGAAGATCCTTTGTCTAGGCTTCTTCAGACCTCAAGCAGCTTCTTCAGGGTGCACTGATGGCTAAGAAAACATGCACTTAAATGCACACTAGGTTTATTTTATTTTATTTTATTTTTATGGCTGGTGGATATGCATATCCTACACTGCTGTGGGAGAGTCTGGAGAGAAACAGTTTGTCAGTTCACATTAAGACAGCAAATGGGACTGAAAAATCTGAGTATTTGCAGCTAGCTAAGCAAGGAGGTGGCTGGAGTCCAAGACATTCTGTGGCTTCCTGCTCCCTCATGCTCAGGTGGTAGGAGTGCTTGAAGAAGTCATTCTTTGGAAATTTAGTACAAACTTACCTGACCTTTGTTACCTTCCTCAATTAATGTGCAGATTGGAACTTTGTTACCCATCACTTCCAAATGTTCCAATGCATTTCTTGGCTCAAAACATGCATATTTTGAGAGAATATACATCATAAAATACATACTGAAATGCTACTCTTCTATATAATTTTTTTTAATTTGCGGATTGATGCAGAAACAGGACAGAACATATGGTAGACACTAAACACATGCAAAAATGACCCAGACCAGAAAAAAACTGATTCACCCATCCCTACTTGTAAGTTTGTAAATAAGCAGATATTACCATGGGAGGTCACCAAGCTCTACTAGAGTTGCCAGGTCTCCGGTTTTTGCCCAGAGACTCTGGATTTTTGGGGTCCTCTCTGGGTCTCCAGGTGAGTCATCCCCAATCTCTGGACTCTCAGCTTTCATTTAAAAAAATAAGTTTCTAGGTGGCCTGGTTCAAGAGATATACACCAAAATTTCAGCCACTGCCCCCGCAACTTCTGTTGCTCATAGCTGGCTGCTCTAATCTCACCCTTTCAGGTTTGTAGCCAATAAGTGAATTCAGGGTTGTGATTGACAAGGGATTTGTTGACTTCCAGCAAATAGTGAGAACCCATTGCAAGGCCAGAAACCTGTTGTCTTTTCCTGCTTGTCTGAAAATCTCATAAATTGAGTAAGTTTATAGCAACCAGTACAGATGTCAGAGCAGAGGAATTATGTGCTGATAGGGTCTCGCTCATGTCAGCAATTGTGCCACAGAATTCTGCACTAACTGCAGCCCCCGGGTCAGGTTGTGCTGCATGGGGATTTCTGTGACCTTGGTTGACTGGCTATTAGGATGTTTGTAGTTTTAGTTAGGAACCCTGACTGACTGTGGGACACTGAGTTTTCTGCCTTACTCATAGGAATCTTGTTGTGGTTGGTATGGTATTGCATTTAGGAAATCATAACTGTCTTTTGTTTTTGTTTTTCTATTTGCATTTCATTTATCTCTGGCCTCACTCCCTTATATCCATAGGAGCAACAACACTGTTTCCATATGCTCTGCTCAACCTCCTTAAACCCACTGATGATGCACCCTGTTGGTTGCATGACGGTTCATTTCTTGCCCGATAGTGGTAGAAGAAAATTCACATACTGGGAAATGTGCTGTTTTTCAATTGCTGTTTTTCCCAAGCTACTGCCAGTGAAGGTAGACCAAACCATGTATGTTTTCTCTCTGTCAATTATTATTCACTGGAATTGGGTTGGCTGTCAAAGTGAGTTTATAGCAGCCCACAGGGTAGGCAGAAAAGGGTAGAGAATCTTCTTAACTCTTACTCATTTCTCAAACCTCTCCCTGCAGTGAAGGGTCTGTAAAGAAGTCTGTAAAGAAGTTTGGAGCAGCTACATTAAAAGATACGGGCATGACATTCTAGGAAGGGGGTTGCCAAGCCTGCTTTGATATCAATATCTTGGCAGAGGATCCCTAGTCAAACCTTACCAACAGCACAATCCTAACAATATCTACTCAGAAGTAAGTTCTGTTGAGTTCGATGGGGCTTATTCCCCTAGTAAGTGTGCTTAGAAGTGCAGCCTTCAGGGGTATCCATCTTTACTCCTGAGTGCTTCCATCTAACATCTCCACAACACTAGGCTCCTTTCTTCCTACAATGGCCTTCTGGTCTGGCCTGGCCTGAGGGTACTTAAACTCTTCTTGCCAGAAGCAAGTAGGCTAGATTAAATGTTCCCTACCCAGGCTCCCTAAGCAGGTGAGACAGAATGATCTCGTCACTTCAGCTGGACCTGGGAACATCGTAGCTAAGATTTCTATCTCAGTTTCCAATCAGAGAAAATATTTTTGTTTGAGTGGTATGCTCCAAGCAACTGTGGTTGATGCTTAATGTATCATGCTTAATGACATCATTAGGACCCACCCTATGACATCACTGGGACCTGCCCCAAAGACTAGGGGCCACTCCTGAAATCTCAGAGTTTGAGATGCTTCTGATCTAGCAACCCTACTCTGTACTTCCATTGAAAGTGACCATGTACATGGCTTACTTATTGAACCTTGTACTGTTCTAGGAAATGGGAAGCATAACTTGCTATTTTACCTCCAAAAACATTACTCTGCTTATATATTAGCACTTTCAGCAATGTTAGCACTAAAAGAGGAACACTTATAGGCCACGAAAGACTAGAATGGCATGAAGAAGTGACACACTTCACTTGAGGCCTAGTTGATTTTTTTTCAAACCAGCACTTGTATTTTTTAAAGCCTCAGTGTGATTCATTATTGCAGCACCCCCATTCACATCAGCATATTTAAAATGTTTCATCTTGTCTATTATAGGCCTCTATCTTTCAATGTTTGCTAATTCAAGCTGTAAAAGATATTGTGCCAACATGCACAGATTCAAGTCACTAAAAAGAAAAGTATTTCTGAAACAACACAAAAGATCAATGTGCTGTTATTGTCTTCACGACAGGCATACCTTTCAAAACAAAGAAACAAACAGTAAATCTCTCTCTCTTTTTATGCATAAAGTTCCAGATTCAGCGCATGGCATCATTAGCTGAACTGAAAGACTCTCAATACCCAGTCAATTTATTTAATTATTTGGAGCATTTCTATCCTGCTTTTCAGCTAAAGGGTCTCCCAGAGCAGTACCAACAAAAATGTGTTAATCAAAGCACCATTCTACCCCTGCCCTGAAGGTTTTCTAGCCATGGATTTGGAGCAAAGTATCATCAACATGTTGATGACACTCAGCTATATTTCAGTGTAACATCTGAGTCCGGGAAGACTGTTCAGGTCCCCTAGACCAGTGGTTCCCCACCTTTCTGAGTGCAGGACCCCATTTATGAACTCAAAACTTTGTGATCCCCATATAGTAAGTTTAGTCTCTGTTAATTGAAAAAATACATAATGAAGCATTAAATAATGTCACTTCTTATTCATCACAAAAACAAATATGATGATGATGATGACAATATTTTTTACCTCCCTGCGCAGGTTACAGCAATATAAATAACTTTTAACAAATTTTGAAGGAAATGAAAGAAAGGAGACAGAAGTAAACCACCCAGAATGGTGAACAGAGCCGGGTTGATGCCAGGGCATTTGGACTCTGGTTTTAAGTGTTCCACCTGTATACAATAATGCCTCCTCTTCAGCACTCGGCTCAGGAAGCTCTATATGACAATAATAATGATACATCTAACAGACAGAATGTCAACAGGTGAAGTTTTCCCCATTACTGTATTTCCATATGAGAAAATGCTTGATTTAATTTGTTTAATTTCTGCCTGTCACACAGCTCTTAAAGGCACAAGAGCCCTGCTCTCCCCCTATACCAACCTTAAACCATGCAAAGAGTAAAAAAAACAACATTTAGGCAACGTAACATATTTTAAAATATTTTAAAAATATATTTAATATGAACATATACAACTGTATAAAATACACACTCAAAGCCTTGATAAACAGTAACAAAAATACACTGAGCGTGTACAATTTCATATTTTTAAAACTTACTTTACCCATCTTTTTTTCCCCTCACTGCCTTGGGCAATACCTCATATGGCTGTTGCACCAATGAATTCTATAGGACTTGCTTCTGAGTAGTCCTGGTTAGGATTGTAGCCTAAGTCCTTGTATGATAGACACAAAGTTTTACTTCCTTTAACCAGAATGATGTATCTTTGTACTATAAAGACCCATGTTCCCCCTCCTCCCGGCAAAAAAAAGTAGTACAGCTTCATAGTTTCAACAGAATCTTAGTCTGGTCTGATTACTGAAGTTTCATATACAGTACCTGAGAGTAACCCTCATAAAATATGAAGAGACTTAATTCTGTGTAGACAAGGTCTACACAGAATTCTCCCTGATGAGGTGCGCCTGGCACCAACACTGTTTTCTTTTCGGCGCCAGGTCAAGACGTTCCTCTTCTCCCAGGTATTTTAGCATGTGTTTTTAAATTGCTGTTTAAAAATGTGTTTTTTTTTTTTTTTTTTCCAATAATTTTTATTCAGATTTTCATAAAACATACAAGACAAAATCATAAAACATTCAAAGACAAAAAACAAAATCAAAAATAGTTAAACAAAAAGAAAAAAAGAGAAAAAAAAAAACAAAAATAAAAAATAAAGAGTAAAATATTGACTTCCCATTTGTCAAAGATCAAATCAGTTATAAGTCTATAATATATAACAATCCTGTCTCTTAAGTCATATTATAAAATCACTTTCCTCCAGTAGTTATCTTACTTAATCATCAAATCTCATAAACATTACTTTATTCTTTCCACAAAAAGTCAAAGAGAGGTTTCAATTCTTTAAGAAATATATCTATCAATTTTTTTTCCAGATAAGCATATCGATTAATCCATCTCATTACTAATTATGATAATCTTATTGTCATAACCATAGTCAAAATAAACATTTCAATTAATCCATCACATCAGAATCTGTTAAGTTCAATAATTTCAGTAGCCATTGTTCTATTATCTCTATTAGTTCCATTTTCCATCTTCCATCTTCAGTAGTCTTGTTAAGTCCAGTAATTTCAATATCCAATCTTCCATTATCAGTATTCCATAATAATCTTGCTGTCAAAGCCATAGTCATATAGTAAGAGTCTGATGGGAATTACCTCTATCCCAAATATTTTCTTGCCATCCATTCTGAATAGGTTGCTGAAATACTGCTGTAAAATCATATCTCTGTTCTTTTTTTCAAAATGCACTGGGTCATCTCTTAAAAGTTTTTCCATTGTCACATGGCTGCAGTTAATTCCATAGATTTTCTCTATATTGGGCTCCATCACATCATTCCAGTCCAGAAGATTATCCATGCCATTGATAACTTTATCTCTAGAATCTTCATTCATTTCTTCAGAGATAACATTGAGTTCCAAACAATAGATTTTATTTCTAAAGTCCATAGACTCCAAATCTTGTTCCTGTTCCACGTTGGTTCCAATCTCCGGGATCTCCTCTCTCACAGGGACCCCTATTCCAGTCTCCAGGGTCTCCTCTCTCACAGGGACCCCTGTTCCAATCTCCGGGGTCTCCTCTCTCACAGGGACCCCTTCCAGGGTCACCTCTCTCACAGGGACCCTTATATCTTTAATCTCCTGCTTCATTTTACTCAATTCAATTTTCGTTATCTCAATCTCATCCATTATTTTCTGAAACATAGTTATTTCCAGATTTTCAGCCACTTTCTTAATTGCCATTTTAAAAGAAAAATATAGGAAAACCACTTCTTATTTCAGCAACAATTGGGTTAATACTCCAAACTTGGTGACATCACAGTATAAACAGTGCAGACAGCCTTATCTCTCCAATAGTTAAGTAAACAAAATGCAGTTCCCAGGATCGAAACAATTAATGGCAATCGTCAAGAAACAGATTCGTCAAAATAAAATAGACCAAAAAGAGAGTAGTCTCAAAACAGTATAATATTTTTCAAAATAAAAATCTGGAATAGAAATCCCTCTTCTGTGTATATCTTTAGAATGCAAATCCAGGACAGCTTTTTGCAACAAAAACAGAGATAAGCTATTAATTAGTGCGTAGCAGAGAGAAGTTATGGCTCCCCAGTGAGATGTCAAAAACTGATCAATCTGGCAAATCTCTTTTAAACAGCAACAATTTAAGTCAAGTAAAAGAAAAATATAGAAAGAAGGGTGCTTGCCTGTTAGTGCGTTCTCTCTTAGAAGATAAGATGAACGTTCGCTTTAACAGATAGAGCTTGCTGTTGAAAATCCGTCCCACCTTCGTCGGCTGGACCTCGTCCCATAAATTAATGAGATCTGGTCGTCCCAACAAAAATAGGCTTTGAGGTTAATCTCTTCGTTTCTCCCTACCCGGGAGAAGTTTAATCAGTCAAAAAAAAAAGAAAAAACTGACTGATATATCTGAATAAGCTTCTTTTGAGGCAGGAGCCCGTCTCAAAAGCAGGCACAGGCTAAGTCACCCTTCCCGGAAGTCAAAAATGTGTTTTTAAATTTGTATGTTTGTTTTTAATGTTTTTAATTGTTGTAAACCGCCCAGAGAGCTTCGGCTATGGGGCAGTATACAAATGCAATAAATAAATAAATAAACAGACATGTATATATTGTACTATAAGTTAACTATACAGTGAATTTTTAATTAATGTCCAACTGTGCATTTGTGGGAGAACATTCCAGGATTCCGTCCTCTTACTTTTGCGGCAGGCAGATGCCTCCTAGGATCCCTCTGTTTCTACAGGCTGAGCTAATCAGCTCAATTGATCTTCCCTCACTGCTGCTGACAAAAGCGGGTGGGGGCGGGAGAGGTGCTGGAGCTTAAATAAGTCCAGCTGGCCCCTTCTCTTGATGTAGTCCCTTGAGTGCTGTGCTGCTCAGTTGTGTGTGGCAGGAACTGACTGGGCAGGCGGGTGGGCAGGCAGGCTGGCAAGGAGGGAGGGAAGGAGGCGGAAGCGGAAGCAGCTGCAGCTGCATACACATACAGTGCAGGCTCACAAGTTGGTGGTGCAAAGACCAGCCATTAATTATTTTTTCAAATGAATAAATAATTCTTCGCATGGCTCTTTGCGAGTTCATAACCCACTTGGGGATCCCAACCCCCAGGTTGGGAACCACTGCCCTAAACTGATGCCTGGATGCAATGGTAGGCTGGATGGGAGACATTAAATTGAAGTTGAATCCTGACAAGATGGAGGCCCTGTGGGCTAACGGTTCCTGGATCCAGGAATTATGTTAGTTGCCTTTTCTGGACAGGGTTGCACTCTCCCTGAAGGAATAAATGTGTTGGGGGGGTACACCTTGAACCATCACTGTCATTGAAGGCTTAGCTGCCTGCAGTTGCTAGGGGTGCCTTTTACCAATTTCAGTTGGCATGGCAACCATGATGTGTGCATGTGTATGCGTGTGTGCACCACCAAACCATCCTCACTTGTGATCATCCTCTAGCCTTTGGATCAAGGGGGCTTACCATGAAGGGCTTCCGCAGATGACCTTAGGGAACAAGTAGACATTCCGTAAAGTACTGAGGTCCCAAGGCTTACGGATCTTTACCATTCAAAACCAGCACTTGATTTGGGCCTGGAAACAAATTGGAAGCCAGTGTAGGAAAGAAAGGATTGGTGTGATGTGTTCATGTCTGGTCCTTGCTTACACTCTTGTTGCCATGTTTTGCATCAGCTGAAGTTTCCAGACTGCCTTCAAATGCAGCCTCACATACAATGCATTACAGGAAGTGAAACAGGAGGGTATCAAAGCATGGATCTGTGAAGGCAGGCTAACCCTCTCCAGATAGAGCTGCAGATTATGGTAAAAGGAACTCTGTGCCATCGAGGCCACTTGAGCCTCTGACAACAGTGGATCGAAGAGCACCCCCAAGCTATGCACCTGGTCTTTCAGAGGTACTGCAACCCCCCCCCATCAGAACATGTTGAATCTCATTAATCCAGGATGTGGGACCAGCTACTAACAGAAAAAAGGAGATGGCAGCAACTCAGGGTAACCATAGCAGGGTAACCATACAGTAGATCTGAAATTTCTTTGCACTAAAAGTGGGAAACTAACATTTCAGATTGTGTGGTTTTGCAGCACAAGTAGCAGAAAAATGAGATTTGGTGTTCATACACCGCCATCCATCTACAGGCCGCTTTTCAGAGTACTGTATGTAATTCAATAAATAAATGTAAGCAAAGGGGATATGTTTGCATTCAAGAGTCACAAAGAACATATGCAACAAAACACAGTTACAGGCAATTTGGTTTTTGTTTCAGTTGTGGGTTAGAATTAAGGGGTCGTTCCAAAGGCTTCACACTCGAAGCAGGGAGAAAAGGTGTCACAATGCAGAAAGGGAGTTCTAAGGGTGGGAAAGTGGGGAGTGCATTGCTGAAGACAGTTTGCGAATCATCTTGCTTCTCATGGCTTTTCCTCTTGTGGATGAAGTGAGCCCAGTGGGGAGAAAGATGGCTGGGAAAAAGAGATGGGGAGGAAAAGATGCAGGCAAGCCGTGCAGGCAGGTTGAGCAATCCCACCAAACCCTTGGGGCTCTTTGACAGTGCAATCCTGTACGTGTCTACTCAGACATTAGCCCTATTAAGTTCCAGTATTACTTACTTCTAGGTAGAGATGGAGCAGGGTGGGGAGCATTGGTTCTGTTTGATTTTAATACAAACCTACTGAATTCACACTGTTCAAAACAAAACACTACTATCTTTCAAAATCTGCACTTCTCCAAATTATGCCGTTTCCCCAACCTAATAATGTGTACGAAATGAACATATATGGGGAATGTGTACATAAAATGCATATTGTTCTGAAAATAACAGACAAAAATACATTACATTGGTGGAAATTCTTTGCTATTTTCTATATTTTACCTATAAGTTTGGCTAGGAGATACTGCCCATGGTAACCATGACATTAATAACTGTGAGGGTATGTGATTGCTTTTAAGTGATATTAGATATACAAAATGTTTTTAGTTGATTTTTAAATGGTTTTTAAATGTTTTAAATAAGTTTTAATTTGATTTTAAATTGTACTGTTTTAACATTTTTATGCTTGCTGCCCTAGGCTCCTTTGGGAGATTTTAGGCAAAATTCCATTCAAAAATGAGTATATTAAGAAATGGCACTAAAATGCTAACAGGTTTTTTCATGGGGACTTTTTAAAAAACAGATTTGCAAACTGATGGAAATGCGCCAAACTGAGCTCAGTATTGGAAAAATTAGAAACCGGGAGCAACAGAAACTGACCGATTGGTCAATCCCTACTCCCAGTTGAACATGCATAGGACTGAAGCCTAAACCACCGCCCATCCTTTCCCACTGTACGCTTCAGTTTAAAGGCATGAGGATCTCACTGCCAAGTGTAGTTTGGGCTTTATACACTGCTCATGGTCAAATTAGTGTTGAATACACCCTAAAACCCCCTTTTTTTAACATATGCTTGCTGGTAGTGAAAGCACTGATCAGCTGCTGCTTTGGTGTCACTTTTTTCGTAGAACCACACCCCTTCCTGTTAACACTGACACTTTAATATAGCCCATCAGTTTTGGCTGATGGCATCGCTGAATGCAAATAGAGTTCAGCTATACATGGATTCCCATGAAGGATTCAACATCACATGGTGAGACTGGTCATGCAAAATTGGTAACCCTCTACAGGTGTTCCCTCAAAGATATGGAGAGCAGTGATGGAAGATGCAACAGTTGAGGCCAGCTAGTGCAACATAGTCATGTAACTATAATTTACATGAAGGTGATGCCCAAATAGAGCTCTGGTGCAGGGATGGCTAACTTAACCCTCCAAAGCCTGCTGAACTACAGCTCCCGTCAGCCCAAGCCAGCATGGCCAAAGATCAGGGGTGATGGGAGTTGTAGTCCAGCAATATTTGAGGGCCAGCACCCCTGCTCTAGAATGACAGTAGTGCCTGTTCAGGAAGCATTGCAATCACTCTCTATCAGCTTTGTTTGCCCTCAAGTGACATCATCACATAACCAAATCTGATTGGCAACATGACAATGTCGCTTTTACTGGGATGAAGCAGGGCAATTTGGATAAACAGCCCAAAAGCCCCGCATTTTCTCAAATGTAGACAAGCAGAAGTTGCTTTACGCATATTCTGTGTTTTACCCTTGTTGTACAAAACACAAAATGTGTAGAGCGACTTCTGGGAAAAAAGAAAATAGAGAGCAAGTGTACTTGTCTAAATTTCAGAAAAATGCTTTGCATGCTGTTCCTTTTAGACATTTATTAGAATGCGTAGCTGCAACATAAATATTTCATCTCACTCTGACTAGATATCAGTTGTATTCTTACAGAATAGAACATAACACTAAAAGCACGAATATTACAAACCCCTTAAAAAGGCTTCTGCTTTCTAGAAGAGGGTTTCTGTTTGACAGCCAAACAATTCATAACAACAAAAACTTGGGAT
Source organism: Rhineura floridana (assembly GCF_030035675.1). Taxonomy (NCBI): domain Eukaryota; kingdom Metazoa; phylum Chordata; class Lepidosauria; order Squamata; family Rhineuridae; genus Rhineura; species Rhineura floridana. The sequence goes on along the minus strand of NC_084480.1, from coordinate 39,708,595 downwards.
GCCTTCAATGTGTTCCGCAAGAGCAGACTGCCTTTGTAAGCAGCTTTGATTGTCGTAGAGAAAAGCAGGACAGAAATTCCACAAAACAAAAAGAATATTTAAAAGTATACCTACCTAGCAAGCAAGGAAAACAGTCTCACCACTCTGTGTTAGCTAAGAGTCTTTTATTTTATTTTTCAGACACACTGGGTAAATACAGGCAAACATTTTTTACCCTGCATTCCACAACACAGCATCATCTGATGTGCAGTAAAATCATCATTACCACTTGGAAGAATGATACAAATGGCCAAGATATAAGAAAAAGCCCTCACCCGGGATAGTTCACTGAAAACCTGTGAGGTTATACTAGAGTTCTCTGCTCTGGAGAAGGGCTATAGCTCAGTGGTAGAGCATCTGCCTTGCATGCAGAAGGTTCCAGGTTCAGTCCCCAGCATCTCCAGGTAGGGGTGGGAATGTCCCTGTCTTAAAACCTGGATAGCTGCTGCCAGTCAGTGTAGACAGTACTAAGCTAGAAAGACCAATGGTCAGACTCAGTATAAGGCAGTTTCCTATGTTCCTACTCTGTGTCTCTGAGAGAAAGGTAATCAGATGACAAATGGAGAGAGAGGGTGCCCCATCTTGGTAATATTCATATCAAGAAATAGTTGATTAGGAATAGGCAGATGGACTCTAAACAAGGAGTCTATGTCACTGCGTCTTCACTTAAACTCTTTCAGTTGTCCTATATTCACATGAACAGAGCTGGGCAGTCTTAACTAATTCTGCAGGTGTTACTGCAGAGACAGGTGACCTGTGGCCCTCCAGATGTAATTGGACTCCATCAGCCCCAGCTGGCATGGCCAGTGATCAGGGATGATGGGCCTTGTAGTCCAACAACATTTGGAGGGCTGCAGGTTCTTTACCCCTGCATCACTGGGAAATTCTTGACATGCTGTTTATACCCCTTTGTGTTGACTAACGTATTTCCCACAAGTTCATAACAAAGTAATCTGGGGATCTGAGAAGAGTTCAACGCCTACAACTACCTTTTGCAGTGATCTCCCAAAACCTTACAACAAACGTTTGCTACAAGTGCATGAGATTTGATTGCCCTGGATATGAATTTGGCATCTTTGGGTCCATTTCAAGATACTTGCTTGACCTTTTTTAAGCCTTCCTTCTCCCATAGGAACACAGGAAGCTGCCTTAGTCAGACCATTGGTCCATCTAGCTCAGTATTGTCTAAACTGATTGGTGGCGACTACCCAGGGTTTCAAGATAGGGGTGTTTCTGTAGGCTTCTGTACAGAGCAAAGTTTCCAAAAAGACAAGGAACGAGTTAAAGCTGCACAGTAGCTCAAGGACAGCTCCAAGGTGGGGGGCTGCAGATGGCACAGAACTGAAAGTGCATAAAAACCTTGAGAGAGCAAACGTGTGTGGGTGGGTGTTTCTGTGTTAGTAGAGAGCTAGGAAAGCAATCATGTCTGTATCTATTAGAGAAAATCCTGTCAGTAAAGACTCTTAACTAAAATCGTGTCTGTGTATATCTTTCTGCTGGACATATTCCTGCTGGGCATTCAAAGGGCACAAGGCTGGGCACACGGCAGGCTCACGCTGACAACACACCGCTGCAACAGGGGTTATGGGCCCAGCCTACGGGCCAGTCGAAACCCAGACTAGAGGCCAGACTACTCAGCCTAGAGCAAAGCAACTCAGACTGGAGACACAGCAGCAGAGAGCAGAGGAAGAGTGCTTATTCGTGGAACTCAGTCGGAGAAGGAATAGTGTTTCGCAGTGTTCAGGAGCATGGCAGTTTCACTTTCAGCCAGGATGCCTTTGGAAAGGCTCACTGAACAAAACTATTCCAGTTGGAGATTAAGGATGCAAGCGTTCCTTATTAAGGAAGATTTATGGCAGGTGATTGAGAACGACCCACCACCGGCTCCACAACCAGCTCCGTGGATTCGGATGGAGGAGAAAGTGAGAGCGTTAATCATTTTGGCTGTTGATGATTCTCAGTTGTTGTTTATTCAAGATAAGCCAACGGCTCGGCTTATATGGACTGCTTTAAACAAAGTGCATGTGAGACAAACAGCAAGCAGCAAAATTCACTTAGCACGTAGGTTATATCAGATGAAGCTAACTGAAGACAGGGCGATGTCTGCCCATCTTTTGGACATAAAGAAGCTGTTTGGAGAGCTGCAAGAGAGACATGTGGTGCACACACAGTTGCAGCAAATGTACATCATACTATCTTCATTGAATTCGTCTTGGGATCCGATCGTGAGATCTTTGGAAGCAATGTCAGATGATGGTCTGACAGTCGAGTATGTTTAGGGTAAGATGCTCCAGGAGTGGGAGAGACGACAGGAAACGGCCAAAGGAAGGGAGAGAACTGAGAAAAGAGAATGCAGAAAGCCAAACTTCAAAGACACAGAAGCAAGATCGTTTGGACTAAAAGCCTGTTACTTCTGTGGTTCTACTACTCATTTACAAAGAGACTGTGAAGTGAAGCGAAAAGGACGAGGCAGGAAGCCGTCGTATGTGCAGCTAGTGAGTGCTGACAAATGCAAAGCGAAAAGTTGTGAAAACAGAGACAATACTGTATGGGTTGTTGACTCTGGTGCTACCCACAGTATGGTGAAGGACATAACTTTGTTCAAAACTACAATTCCCGCGAAAGAGGATGTTGTGCTTGCGGATGGCACGCACAGACAGGTATTGGGAAGGGGTACTGTAAAGCTAAGTACTTTGAACACCATAATGACTGATGTATTGTTTGTACCGAGCTTGGAATGTAATGTCTTATCTGTTAAGAAACTGAACGCAATGGGATATGTTGTCACGTTTAGACAAGGAACATGTGAGATACAGAGAGGGGACAAACTCTGTATGAAGGGGTATCTTAGGAATTCACTGTTTTACATGCAATTCAAACCCACAGGATGTGCTACTGTGAGTGCAAACAAGAAGCCTCATGACAAATGCATTCATCTATGGCATAGGAAACTAGGACACATTAGTTTTGGTACTGTCATGAAAACACCCAGTAACAGTGTGGATGTGACACTACAAGAGTGTAATCAGTATGTGGAATGTGATGTATGTAATCAAACCAAAGCCACAGTTGCTCCCATATGTAAGGAGGCAGAGAGTAGCACCAACGCACCATATCAAATGATTCATATTGATCTAGCAGGACCGTTCCAAAGCTCACAAGGTGGTGCAAAGTATTTTCTGGTGATAGTAGACGACTATACCAGGTTTTGTACTGTATATCTGTTGCATGCAAAAGATGAAGCAGAGGGGAAACTGAAACAGTTTGTGAAAAAGGTTGAAGTGCAACATGGTGTAACAATCCAAAGAATACGCTCTGACCAGGGGGGTGAGTTCACTGGTAAATCATTAGAGCAGTATTTGTCAAAGAAAGGGATAGAGCAAAATTTCACAGCACCATTTTCTCCGTTTCAGAATGGGATAGCGGAGAGAGAAAATAGAACACTACAGGATGCAACTAGAGCCATGTTGAGGGACTCTGAGTTACCGAATGCGTTTTGGAGAGAGTGCATGTTGTATGCCAATTACATCCAAAACAGGCTGTATCATAGGGCAATTCAAATGACACCATATGAAAGACTCAATGGGAAGAAACCAAAACTGCAGCACATTGTAAGATTTGGAGCAAAGTGCTGGGTGCAAGTTCCCAAGGGAAAACAGCATGGGAAGTTAGCACACAGAGCACAGAAAGGGAATGTACTGGGATTCCAAAATGCTTACTATCGTGTCTGGATACCAAATCAGAGAAGGGTGGTGCTCAGCAGAAGCATAAAAGTACATGAACAGGATTGGGATCACATTGAATATGTTGATCTTGGTAATTCACACAATGCACCCACAGAACTTGAAATAGAGCAAGAGATACAACAGGAGGAAGAGGAACAACCTGATGTTAGTATGTATGAGAGAGGCAAAGAGGAAACAGAGCCTCAGGTCACAGTAAGACGATCTGATAGAGCAAATCTGGGTAAACCTCCTGAAAGGTTTCAGATTGGTACCTAACATGTGTTAAAGAAAGATTGCCATAACTGTGAATGTGAAAAGCAATGAAATGTGAAAAGAAATGAAATGTATGTAACAAACGAGAATTGTTTATGAAAATGTTTTGTAAACTGTATAAAATGTATGAAATCTTGTCTTTGTGGAAAGGTGGGAGCTGTAGGCTTCTGTACAGAGCAAAGTTTCCAAAAAGACAAGGAACGAGTTAAAGCTGCACAGTAGCTCAAGGACAGCTCCAAGGAGAGGGGCTGCAGATGGCACAGAACTGAAAGTGCATAAAAACCTTGAGAGAGCAAACGTGTGTGGGGGGGTGTTTCTGTGTTAGTAGAGAGCTAGGAAAGCAATCATGTCTGTATCTATTAGAGAAAATCCTGTCAGTAAAGACTCTTAACTAAAACCGTGTCTGTGTATATCTTTCTGCTGGACATATTCCTGCTGGGCATTCAAAGGGCACAAGGCTGGGCACACGGCAGGCTCACGCTGACAACACACCGCTGCAACAGTTTCCCAATCCTCTCTGGTCAGGGATTGAACCTGGGGCCTTCTGCGTGCAAACCATATGTCCTACCGCTGTGTTATGCCTCTTCTACTCAGAATTAGCCGAGATCAAAATCTTCACTATCTAGAAAGAAATAACATGGATAGTAATTTTCGGCAAGGTCTACACTCCAGTTAGAGTAGTTACAAAAAGATACAGTGCATCACCAAAAGAGAGGACAAAAGAGGACACTGAGGAATTATATAGTATCTGCATATGCTAATTTATATGTACAGACAGAATTGCTACAATTTAAATAGAAATACAGTCTGTTTCAGCTGAGTATGAAAGTCTGTGTGACCAGGTGACCTGTGTGCCTGCCTGCCAGTCTGCTGTCCAGGTGCAAACTGTGGATGAGCAACTTTAAGGCTCTCTCTTCTTACTGTTTTCTTATTTTTGAATGGAACAGAGCTTCAAACTGACGACTCTTTCAAATAGAGGTCTGCCATTCATAAAGTAAGACCCATGGCCAACCTATCCCCCAATAGTAATCTAAATTAAATCTAATCTAAAACTAAACAGTCTGTGTTGGAATTGCTTTTTAAGATGTTTTAAACTTTTTTTAAAAAATATGTTTTTAATATGTTTGTAAAGGTGTTATGTTTTAATATATTTTAAAGTCTCTTTTCAAAGATGTTTTAGAGTGTTTTTAGTGTTTTGGTTTGCCACCCTGGGCTCCTACTGGAAGGAAGAGCAGGATATAAATTTATTATTATTTTTATCATCATCATCAACAACAAATTGGTGATAGACTTGCAGCACTCCCTGGGTTTTGCGTGTAATCACCAATTTGATAAAATTTACCCAGGGCTGGCCCTGCCGTGCAGCAGGGTGAAGCAAACTGCTTAAGATGACTGCATTAGTGAGAAAGACAAGGGGAGCAAGGCCTTTTCTGCAGTAACCCTAAAGCTCTGGAATGAGCTTTCAGAGAAAGCATGGCATTGCACGTCTCTCTTAACATTTAGAGGCAAAATAAGACATGCAGATATGTGCAACAAAACCCCAACTTTTTTTTTTTAATTAAGAGCAGTTGTGGAAGGCAGCAGTTTTGAGCAGCGGAGGGGGATTTAAGTCTTTACCTCCTAGTCATTTCCCATCCCTAGTTGCTTTACTTCTCACCTTTATAGGGAGGAAAGGAACTGGGGGATATTTTGAGTGGGAAAATGGTTGGCAGGGGAAGAGTTAAGCACTCTCACCACCAGTTCTCCTTCCTCAAGGTTTATTAAAAATGAACAATGGCTAATGTCTAGTTTGCCCCTTAGAAAAAAAGGCAAGGCTCATTTATGTTGGTAGGCTTTTTAGTATCAGAGCAGTAATTATAAATGGAGGGCTGCGATTGTTCTTGCTCCTCAGTGAATTAAGCTGCTTTTTTGTTTTAAATAATTTAATATTAGCTAATTACACCTGTAATTTGCCAAGAACAGTTGAAGAGTGCTGTATGAAAGTAACACTGAGTATAAGGGGGGCATATCCGAGTATGACAATGTCTGAAATACAGGATTATGAGCTGGGCTATGTGTGAATATAAAAGACGCTATCAGAATCTGCACACTGTGTAAATTATGCAGATCAAGTAAATTTTGATTTGTCAGTCATGGGTGAAACAAAGGGTTATAGACAGCACTGAAACCCCACCCCCAACACTGTAAATCTTGCAGGTTTCTGAGATGTCACCAGGCATTGGTCATAAACTTTTCCCCATCAATAATAGGAACTAGAAACATTTTTTAAGCACAATCCCCCCCCCACTTGAGATTCTTGGGGAGCTGGATTGTGTGCTCAACACCAAATTCAGTAGATTTCTGCACCCCTGAAGAATCACAGCCTAAACACAGCCCCCTTGTCTGCAACAAAGTTCCGATTGATTTGTCTTACTGAGTATGCAGCAATTATCAAGCATGTCCTGTAAAACTTACCCAAATCTGCAATCCTTAATGACTCATCCTGATCAGCTTCAGAAACTTCCCTTTTGCAATGGCTGCTCGCAAAATATAACGGATGTTGAGCAATTTCTGGTGTGCCACTGCCAGTTACTAATATATGTTCTCACAGGGTGGGGGACAGAAAAGCAAATGTGCTGATAAATTAAAAAAACCAAATTCTCGCCCATTGGCAACAGAAGCAAAGTTTCCTGGCTCAGCTGTGCAGGAGAGGAGATGCGCAAAGGGCCGCAGCTATAATGAAATAGGGTGGTTTAATATGATTCAACAGAAAAGGGCAGAACTTAGACAATTCAGCATCTTAACACTATCAGGAGAAGAGCTAATTGTGATGGGATGGCATGTAAGTGGACTGTGCAGACCAAAATCTACCTTTTTGAATGTACTTGGCCAAAAACTCTACAACCAGAATTATACAAACGAGAAATTAGTAAAGCTTAATTTTGTTACCTTTTCCTCTCTTGTTCCTCTTCTCTCCACTCTTTCCTCCCCTTTGTCATCTCCTCCATTTCTTATAATATACATTGAAGCTCCCCAGATTAGGAGACCTCTCATTTTTCAGAACTAGCGATGCCTCCAAAAACTGTATTGGTCAAAATGCACACTCTTCACATGCAAGAAAGAAAGCAGATATAGGAAAGGCCGTAACTCAGGGGCAGAGCATCTGTTTTACAGGCAGAAGGTCCCAGGTTCAACCCCTGGCATCTCCAGGTAGGGCCGGGAGACACTGTAGAGCTGTTGCCAGTCAGTGTAGATGATACTGAGCTAGATAGACCTACGGTCTGAACTGGTATAAGGCAGCTTCCTATGTTTCTATGTACCAAACAAAGGGAAAGGAAGGAAGGAAACTTCTGGCCAGGAATATATAATATATTTTGAACAGGGTTCTTCCTCAAGGGAATTCTTGAGCAACAAGTGTCAGCCTTGTATCTGCACACTTGCACACCTGGAGGTTTCATTCCTACACTCATAATGTGTTCCCAACCGGTTGTCATTCCTTCCATAGTTCTCTGTCTCAAGAGTGTAGTCCAAGCTGCAGAAGAATTCCACCCCCATCACCACAACCTGGCCTAACATCTAGAATTGTGCTGCAGCAGTGTCCGAGGTGCCATGGACCACGGTATTAGTTTCCAGGGCACCTGATGACAATGCTAAATCAGATGGCCTGGGAAAATTCAATTTCCCCTGGCGCCTGGGACCCTGCCATAGCTGCATTCCATGTGAAAGGGAAGGAGTTTAGGATCTTCACTGTTTGGAATGGTTGGGTGGAGAGATTTGGATCCCTCCTGCGATGTCCAAAATGGGCTCACAATGTACCAAGCTATTTCCCAAAGTTTTTGGGGAGTGGGAGATAGCTCAGTTTGTTATGTGGAATTCAATACATTGTGGAATGAGGTGAGGGAATGGCCACCAACACTATAAATTGGTGGAGAATATTAAGTATTCCATTTCAGTCGGGTTTCAGGCCTGGTTTTGGCACGGAAACAGCCTTGGTCGCCCTGTATGATGACCCCTGTCGGGAGAGAGACAGAGGGAGTGTGACTCTGTTGATTCTCCTTGATCTCTCAGTGGCTTTCAATACCATCGACCATGGTATCCTTCTGGGGAGACTGGCTGAGTTGGGAGTGGGAGGTACTGCATTGCAGTGGTTCCACTCCTACCTGGCAGGTCGCCTCCAGAAGGTGGTGCTTGGGGAACATTGCTTGGCACCCTGGACTCTCCAGTATGGGGTTCCGCAGGGGTCAGTTCTGTCCCCCATGCTGTTCAACATCTACATGAAACCATTGGGTGCGGTCATCCGGAGTTTTGGAGTGCATTGCCATCAGTATGCTGATGACACACAGCTCTATTTCTCCTTTTCATCTTCTTCAGGTGAGGCTGTCAATGTGCTGAACCGGTGCCTGGCTACGACAATGGACTGGATGAGGGCTAATAAACTGAGGCTCAATCCAGACAAGACTGAGATGCTGCTAGTGGGTGATTCTTCTGACCGGATGGTGGATGTTCAACCTCCTGGATGGTGTCGCACTCCCCCTGAAGGAGCAGGTTTGTAGCTTGGGGGTTCTCCTAGAACCATCTCTGTCACTTGAGGTTCAGGTAGCCTCGGTGGCATGAAGTGCCTTCTACCAACTTCAGTTGGTGGCCCAGCTGCACCCCTATCTGGACAGGGATAACCTGTCTTCAGTTGTCCATGCTCTGGTAACCTCCAAGTTAGATTACTGCAATGTGCTCTATGTGGGGCTGCCTTTGAAGACGGTTCGGAAACTGCAGCTTGTGCAAAATACAGCGACCAGATTGGTAACAGGGACCAGATGGTTTGAACATATAAAATTGATTCTGGCCCGCTTGCATTGGCTACCTGTATGTTTCCGAGCTCGATTCAAGGTGCTGGTTTTAACCTATAAAGCCTTACATGGCTTGGGACCACAATACCTGATGGAATGTCTCTCCCGACATGAACCCACCCGTACACTATGCTTAACATCCAAGGCCCTCCTCCGGGTGCCTACTCCGTGGGAAACTGAGATCTGGCAACAAGGGAGAGGGCCTTCTCAGTGGTGGCCCCCAAATTATGGAATCATCGTAGTGACAAGGTGCGCCTGGCGCCAACACTGTTATCTTTTCGGCGCCAGGTCAAGAGTTTCCTCTTATCCCAGGCATTTTAGCATGTGTTTTTAAATTGCTTTTTAAAATGTGTTTTTAAATTTGTATATTTGTTTTTAATGTTTTTAATTGTTGTAAACCGCCCAGAGAGCTTCGGTTATGGGGCGGTATACAAATGCAATAAATAAATAAATAAATAAGATTGTCCTCTTTTTCTGAGGGATTTAAAAAAGGCAATTGTAAACAAACTTCTCTGAAAAAAATCTCTTCTGAGAAATTTCATCTAAGGTCTAGTATAATGAAAGAGCCAGCAACAGGGCTCATTCCTTCACCACGTTGATGTGTTGAACTTGAACTGTTGACATGTTGAACTTGGGGGTAATGCTAGGGTGGCCACTTCCATGTTGACAGAAAAAGAGGAAATGAATCACCAAATGAGAGGGCAAAAGAGGGTGCAAATTTGCATAAACTTTGCATATGCTCTTTAATCTGTATAGATGTGAATTTAGAAATAATTACTGTATTTTAAATAGACATACAACACATTCCCAGCATAACAGTGGGAAATACTGTGACCAGGTGCAGGGCTGTTGAGAGGCAGGTATGGGGAATACCAGGCCTTGAGCCATCAAGTGGCCCAGACCCTTCACTTTCATACAAAAAGAAAAAACAAAATGTCTCTACGTGCCCTAGAAGGAAGGATACGAAGCAAAATGTGCAGGCACCTCTCTAAATCATTTCTATGAGATCTGGCAACAAGGGAGAGGGCTTTCTCAGTGGTGGCTTTACAGAGAATGATCAGAGAATGATCTCCCTGATGAGGTGTGCCTGGCGCCAACACCGTTATCTCTTCGGCGCCAGGTTAAGACTTTCCTCTTCTCCCAGGCATTTTAGCATGTGTTTTTAAATTGTTTTTTAAAAAGTGTATTTAAATTTGTATATTTGTTTTTAATGTTTTTAATTGTTGTAAGCAGCTGAGAGAGTTTTGGCTATGGGGCGGTATACAAATGTAATTAATAATAATAGTATTATTATTAATAATAATAATAATATGAGATGAGCCAGGAAATACTTCTACACAACTGATGTTAGGTGAATGTTAAAGAATGCCCCCCCCCCAAAAAAATGGCAAATGCAAAATGTGAAAAGTTTGCAAAGAAGTTTGGGTACGTCTCCTGCTGTGCAGGAGCTGAAGTGCAGGCACTCATTAAGAATTCACTGTATAGTTAATTTACTGTACAGTGGTATGTATGTCTACTTCCAACTGGCATATATCCCAAGCCAAGGGGATACAGGATGTTGCAGAGGAAGAAGAGTGCCAGCATAGCTGGGCTGTGCCAGCAGAAGTCCTCCCTGGGTGCAGCTGTGGAACTCTGCTGCCACTTGGGCACAGCCGGGGTGCACCCGGTGCAGCCAAGACCAGTACAAGTGGAGCAGGCAGAAGACCTGAAAGGGGTATTATGGGGCTGTGTCAGGGCAGAAGTGAGGGAAGGGGGACTTACGCCACATCCTGAGCCCATTCAGCTCAGTCCTGCAGCCCAGAGTCTCGGAAGCTGATACTCCAGGAAAATGGGTAGTGGAAAGAAACATGACTTTCTTTTCCTTCCACCGAGCTCTGCCAGCACAGCCAGCATCCTCCCCTCCCAGTGGCTCCTGAATGCAGGTAGGATGTGGCGGCCCCTTCCACTGCTTTCTCTTCTGACAGCACTACTTCTGCCAGCCTCCGCTGAGTTGGATTGCGCCCTAAGTCTTTGTGTTTAATGCTGCTTTCTCCCAGATGAGACGGTACTGAATTGCTGCTTTGGATTTCTTGTAAGGAAGGGGCTGATAGGTGAGGGGTCAGTATCAATACAAAACAGACGTTAAAGATATTTTATAAAAGAGGGGTATAAAATCAAATAATTTTAACAAAATAAAATTATTAATAAAATAATAAATTATTCTATAACACTTTTGAATCCTGTTTATTATCTTAGTGGTTTTGCTGTTGGGGCAGAAAGTGGGAATAGGTTTTACTTTTTACTGAGCAATTAGAAAAAAGTATTGATTGTATGCATCTCTTTCCTGTTTTACCTGTAAAAGTAACATATTAAAAAGTAATATTTTTTTTAAAAAAATGAAAGCAGATCCCTCTGCGTTCCACAGTCTCCCACTCACAGTGGCTACAGGCCAAAGGTAACTCCTCTTAAAAATCAGTCCCCTAAGCACATTACCCTGGGAATGACCTTAAGTGAACACAAGTGGGATTTATGCATCTAAGTAAACATGCAATAATCAGGCCAGATTAAGATCGGTTGAAGTCTTGAATGTGTACTTACTGGGGGCCCCCAGAAAAACGTCCTATGATCTAAAAAATGCATCATTCTGATTAAAGGAACAAACATTTGATGTCTATGATACAAGCTTGCCGTAGCAGCCATTTTATACCTCCTTCTGTACTTTCACAACAGCCATGTGAGCAACGGCGGCTGGTGGCTCCATGTCAGTGGGGCAGTGGAATCTGCTCCATGGTTTAGTCTGAACTTTCAAAGAGCTGTCCAGAGTAATGAGGCTACTTGAAAGTTTGGACTAAAACCCAGAGTGGATTTCACTGTCCCACTGACATGGAGCCACCAGCTGCCACTGCATGCGAGGTAGGTTAGGCTAAGGGTTGGTGACTGGCCCAAGCTAGGAAGTGAGCAAAAACATTGATTAAAGTGAGTTTACAATGTGAAAACTGCACATGCTCAGAGTATACGTTTTTGTGGCTATAGCAATCAAAGCATGGAGGGTGCGGGGGACATGCCTGCTTTCCTGGCTTTGTGAGGTTTTTTATTTCTAACGTCTCATCACCTCTTTTTGTCTGTGAATGTTATATTACACTGATAGTTATAGATGTTCACTTTTAATACTTTTTTATTTAAAAATATGTTACCAAGTAGTCCAAATATTGTTATTGTTTTTACTCTAAGTTTAGTTATTTGCCTGAGTTAGGGTTGGCAGTGGGGAAGAGTAGGGCTTTTGTGCCTTTAACAGCTGTGTTGCTGGCAGAAATTAAAAAGGGTAAGCCTTTTCTAGTATGGAAATACAATTATGGGAAAAGCTTCACCTCCTAACAGTCTGTTTGTCAGACCTCTTATTACTTGTGTGTGGCCCCAATGAATTTCTGCACGCTCCATCCCCACATGCAAAACAGCATACAAATTTGCATACAACATAAAGTATATACAAATTGTATGCACATCTGTGTCTTTTGAGAGTGCAACAGAAAGCCTGATCAACATATACCACACTGGACCCCCAAAATAACCCTATTGGCACCTGACCAGGTGACCTGTGAGTAAGAGATGGGGAGAAATTCTATTCAGTTTGCATTTAAAGCTGAATAAAATCCACACTTTCTGAAACAATTTGAGAACTGCAATTCAGCCATCCTTTTGCACTTATCTAAATTTTGCGATGAGGTTCTCTGACCAATGTTTACAAAAATGTATATATTTGGGGAAGTGTGCATAAAAATGAGTATCGTTGAAAATAACATACAAAATTGCATCATATTAGGAGAGATTGCTTGCAAAAAAGGTAGTTGTCAAAACTGCATACACGAATGTTATTACGAGAAATTCACACTAAAATACTGAAGAATTTTCATGAAGATTTATATAAAAACAGCAAATTGCTGCAGAAATGTGGAGAACTGAATTTAATGAGAAATTTGAGAAAACTGAAATTGGCATCTCTGCTTGTGAGCCTCTTCAGTCTGCTGTCCAGGTGCTAACTGATGATGGGCAAGTTCAGGGCTTCCTTGTAGTTATAAACTGGACTTGGACCAAACAGCCCTTTAAAGAGAGAACTGTCCTCTGTAAAGCAAGAGATATGGCCACTCTAGGCAATGCTGTTGTATGCAGGAGTTGCCTTCTGAGATTCTGTCAGATGATCTGGAGCTTCGGGAATTACTGAAGATTGTTAGAATGTAGCTCTCACAATGCTATGGCAATAATATTCAGAAGGGCTCTTGAACGAATGGGATACACAGGTAATCTGGCTGACACCAATAACATTTCAGTTGAGAGGGAGTCCTTCCTCTCAATGTAGGGCAGATGAGGAATCTTCTTCAGCTCATGGGTTGCATTCCCTTCTGGGCAACCTTCTGCGGGCCACATGCCAGTGGTGGGCAAGTCCAGAGGCAAAAGTGGGTGGAACTACTAGCAAAAGCTTTTACTTTTGTACACTAGGCTAGTTTCTACACTCACACACCCACCTCTCAATCCTCCGGTCCAGACAAGCAAGAATAATCGGAGTTCAAGGATACGTTGCAGCCAAACATTCAAGGAGGGTGTGAAACAGAGCCACAGGAGACATGGCTGAGGAAGAGTCCTGGGTGGGGTTGGGGGCAGATGGAGAGGGCTGAAGGTTCACATTTGGCCCCCAGAGATTCCTCACCTGTAAGCTGTAAAGGCTTGTTCATGTACTTAAGCAGTAAAAAAGCGCCACAGTGCTTCATTTCATGTTTATATTGTATTTTTAAAAATATGTAATTGAATATTACTTGTAAGCCACCTTGGTAGGATTTATATCCTGAAAGGTGAGATATAATTAAGTGTTTATTTTATTTTTTATTCATCGGAAGCTGATAATCCTTTGTGGAAAAATGGGGAAAAAGGAAGGAAGGATGTTCAAAAATAGAGCTGGCATTAAAGACCACTCATGACAAAACAACTTTTCAAATTACTTCTGGCTGACACTATTTTTAAATCTGAAATTATCAGCAGAGTATGCTTTGCCTAGTGATGCTTCCAGCTACAGAAAACAAAGATACTCCCTCTGAATAATAAGCAAATAAATAATCTCTATCTTTACCTGTGGTTGTAGTGAAAAAAGGGGAGGACTAAAACTGTTGGTTTCCATCCTGGATAAGTTCAAGATAAAAGGTGCTGGTGCTTATGCAACTTCAGCTACAACATTCTCTCTTTGCATTCTCTTGGAGGTGGAGCACTTCCTCAGGTTTCCATGCCCCAAAAGATTCTGTGACCAGGTCAGCACTTAGTGGAGACAGGTAGGTCAATAAACAGCTTTTTTTAAAAAATAAAGACCTTACAAGAACAAAGCTTCCTTGTAGCTAAGCAGAGCAGCTCACAGAGCCTTTTACTTATTCAACATATTCCATATTCCATAGTAATGGAATCAAGTGGGAGTATATCACACCAGCCAGTATCGGGGGTGAGGAGGAGAGAGAAATCAAACTGTTGCATTACAGGTCTCTTAAAAGTACTTTCAATATACTACAGGCTATTGTAAATAAGACTCCCTACCTCTGCCCTATAGTAGACAGACAATTAATGTACACAGTTGCTCCAATGTGAACGGCTTTCTTCATCGCTATTCCCATATGAAACATCGTTACCAACTTGACTTGGTAGAATGTTGCCTTTGGCAGCTGGCAGTAGTGATTGCATGAAGAGATGCCCACTTTTCTTACATTAATGTCCCACCTTTCTTCCATCATGGGAGCCAAGTGGTGCATATGGGTTGTATCCAAGTAAATTATACTCTGAGTAGGCCTGTTGAAATGAATGGACCTAAGTTAGCCATGTCCATTAACGTCAATGGTCTACTCTAAGGAGGACTACCACTGGATACAGCCCCATGTGTTTTCCAATGCATCACCCATTCAGGCACTGAAGAAACCCAGACCTGCTTAGCTTCAGTGTGGTCGTAGCCTTGTGTGCCTTCAGACCATAACTTGGGACCTGAATAGCTGACCCTTAAGATGTGAGAAGTCTTCCTTAAATGCCTAATGTCATGGGAAGTAGCGGCTTTCTTTAGTGACTCCTTTCAAACCACAGATCAGCCTTCCCCAACCTGGTGACGTCCAGATGTTGGACAATTTCTATGATCCCCGACTATGCTGGTATGCGGGCTGGGGCTGACAGGAATTGTACAGCAACTCCTAGGAGGCGCCAGGCTGTGTTAGTTTACCTTACCTTCCTCACACTCACCTACCTGCCAGAAATTTACTTGATAGTCTTTGGGTTGTATCCCATAATGGCTTTGCACTAGCGGAGAGTACTTCTGCTTGGGCAAAGCAAGGAACCCAACTAGCAGTCCTTTCCCCCCCATCCACTGCAGTGCCTCAAATCCCTGAAAAACTGGGCCTGAAGGTCCATGTTGGATGTATGCTCTAGAGTTTGTGTGAGTGATCACACCCACTTCTGAGTCATGCCACTGCCAGCACGCAACACCCAGAGGATTGGCAAACAGAGAATACAGCCCTTGGGCCAAAAAAGGTTCCCCACGCACACAGAAAGAACTATATGAGCAAGGGTTAGATTTAAAAATGGTGCAGGGAACAAATGTTTATGGAAGTCAGACAACAGGATGCTGGTGAAGAGGAAAAGGTACGGCATCACACTTAATATGAAATATTGCACCAGATAAGCAAAGCTGCAGAATCATATTCATTCACCAATTCAATTGGCTGCAACCAGGGGAAAGAACTTTCACTAAGCTGGTGACAAAGTGGCATGACTTTGGACTGGTGGCCAAGATACACACTTGTCTGAACATAGGACAGCTTGTGGTGGTATTACAGCTGCATGAGCTCCAACTGACAGGCAAGCTCTGAAGTCAGAGATATTTATGGAGCACAGTTTCTTAGTGCTGCAGAGTATAAAATGGTGTAGTATCAACAAGGGTGTGGATGGCAGAGCATCAGTATGAAGCAGAAAAGCGCTCTGGCAGACATTCCATAAAAGCAAAGTTCCTGTCTAGTCAAGTTTCCTTTTTCCTTTTTGCAGCTGTTGAAATACCAAGCACAGAAATCCCCTGGACTATTGAGTACTCCTCTCCTCCAACTGCTAAAAATGATGCATGCTTTTCTTCCGTCAACTCATATTGTCATCATGAGATCAGTGCAAGACATTTGGCATTGCAACCTGTTCAAAACATTTGAGGACCCTGGATTCTTGATTGGCAAGAAAGAAATCCATGGATTTTTATTAGTATCTGTTCCTTCCTCCCCATGCACCAAAGTATTCAGCTCAACGTGTCCATTGACCTATGGGGAGATTTATATTGACAGCTGAGGTAGGGGAGCCACCATGGGATTCTATGTATGCAATACCTCAGAAAATTAAATTTCAAAATGATGATTGAGGGTAGCATGGGCTGAGGTGTTCCCTCTAATGTAAATGCAACCCAGTCTCTCTCTCTCTCTCTCTCTCTCATGCAGACAGACAGATACACACTATGCACAAACAAAATCCATTAAGGAAAGGTATCTATTTCACATAAGATTGTTTCCCAGAGATACCAGCAAAATATGAGTAACTGAGATATGTGCATTATCACAAATACTTTTAACTTCTACAGCTTTATCATAAGATCCTTTAAAACCTCTCTAGCTTAGCGCAATCCACAACATACTAGGAGGTAAGCTCCCTGATGCAACAAAGCTTACTTCTAAAACATACCTAGGATTGCATTGTTAATGTTTTTCTGCTATACTTCTCGTTTTTGTAGTTTCGACATACATTTATGCTGACTGCATAATAACGTTTTACTAATTTTGCATTTTAACGTGAAAACAGAAGTATAAAGCAGTGTGTATAAGCACTTATATAACAGAGGTGGGGAGCCTGTTGCCCTCTAGATATTTCAAGATGACACCTCCCATCATCCCTGTCAATCGTCCATACTGGCTGGGGCTGATGAGACTTAGAATCCACCATCTGGAAGAGTCCAGGTTCTCCATCCTTGGCTTATAAGAATATGGATCTTGTGCTTGCCATGTGTGTTTCACAATAAAACCCCACACATAAACAGCTAATCACATGGAGCAGCTTCTACATGGGCTGCTTTACACTTATGATGGCTCCCAAATGCACACTCCAGAAGCATGTAGGGATCATAATTCAGATGCACTCATGCAGAGGTGCTATTTGTAAGAACTAGTTCACACTTATGACAGCCAAAAGCTAGCACCTTGGAAATGGGGGCTGCTGCGGACTTAATGGATGGACAGGTCTCACATGGAGATGCCATTTATGACAGCTTTTGCCTCCATGTTAGGTATCTACACAGGGTTGACTATGAATTGAGCATGCTTGATATGCTTAGCATCATATTTTAAAGGCTTGGTTCAGGGGAACCTTAGAATTTAAACTGGGTGTAACACTGATGTGAGGAACTTAGATGGTTTCCCCTATGAAAGGCTTCATGATAGTCATAAGAACGTTTCAGCACCAATGGGTATTTTGACTTCCCACTCAGATGACAGATACCATAAAGGAGGCCAAAATCAACTTTCAAAAAACTAATTTTAATCAAAACAAAAAAAAATCGATCATTAACAAGTTTATAAAACAGTGATTTAGTTACATAAATAAATTGATATCAGTGTATCAAATCTTAATTACTTTCAACTTCATGAGCATGTTTACATGGGTGATGAAATACAACATTTTTTCCTAGTATAATAAATAAAATGGAGAGCATGAAACAAGTTTTTTCCCTCTAAACAAAAAAGTCTACAAACATACCTCTAGCATGTTCTCTAACAAAGGGAACAAGAGACACGGGACAACTTTTGCACCAAAATGTTAAAAAATTGCTTTAAAAAGCACAAGGGTACAGAACCATCAGCTAAAAGTAAAAGACACTATACTGTAACCAAAGTTGGTAATAATAATAATATAATGAACAGTTTGGTAGTTAGATCTCCAGTTTGGTTATTTTAAAGCATTAAGACAAGGCAAGATAGAAGGCTGCTTTCTTTTGAAGTAATTCTAGAAGAAATGAAAGTATTTTAAAAAACAAAGTAACTGAAAAGAGAACAGTCATACCTACACAACTTTCTGTCCTGCACAAAGTCAATTACCTATGCAGAATATATTTATATATATAATATATATATATATATATGTTATTTGTGCACAAAGGTTAGCTTATTATTAGCTCACTGCAAAGGTGTAATGTATTATGTCAATTGTTTTGGAAAATATTGTAGGTAGCTACAGGTGAACATTTACCGCACAGTCGCCACTTATGAACTAACCACAGTGTGCACGAACCACGTAGGAAACTGGTCGCTTGCAGTGATTGGCTGCCCGGCAATTTCTATAACATCACTGCTTCTGTAATTTGTTGGAATCAAGACCTCAGCTCACCGAATGGCAAGGTGCTACAAGTGACCATCATGTGGGATTTATGCACCCCTACTAAGTTTACAAGTAGCGACAATGTGGTGCAACATTATCTGCAGCTGTGTGCAGGGAAAAAAAAAGGATATTTAAGTTTTCTAGGCTAGGAGGCACAAACCCCAAATCTGGCATACTGTATGTATTCTTAATGCTAAGGCTTGCTGCTCTGGCTGTGTTGTCCCCTCTTGACTAGAGTACCTGTTACAAGTGCACAAGTGTGGATACATACATATCTATATATGCATACACTCGTCTGTATAAATATATATATATGTATAATTTCCCCCCAATTTCCATCCAACAATTCAATCCAAAAGGTGGCTCTGCATAGATGCCCAACATATTAAGTTCATCACCTGAGCCATCCCTGAAGCTAGGCGCACTTGAGTCTTTTGAATACGTTTTCTTGTTTGTTTAAAACCAAGCTACTGCAGCTTCAAGTATTTCGCATTATAGATTTTTTTTTATAAATTAGTTAATGTTATATTTTATTCTCAATATTCCGACATATACTATAATATATATATATATATACACAGTACAATAAATGCTCTCATTCTTTTAATTTTTTTTCCAGATAAATCCCTGAGAATGTATGTTGACAGTCGTTAAGTTTCCACATGCACAAGCATTGTGTGCCATGCTTCTGGATGAACAAGCACTGCAAAGCCACGTGGGTCAGCCTTTGAAACTATGTAGTTATTTGTGTGGTTGGTTCGTTTAAATAAGCTGAAATGTCAGGATGAGTTACAAAGGAGTAAAGCTGGAGCCATTCGAGGTACTTATCACAGGATGGAGGTGTTTGTTTGGTTTTTTTTTTAAAGCCATTGCAATATATTTCTCTCTTTTTTTTGTTTTGAGGCTGTGAACATATACAGAAAACAGGAGAGCTCTGTGGGCTTTTGCCACTTGACAACATATACTCAGTGTAAACCAATTTTTTTTTAAGCCTCTCAATCTCTCATACAAAAAAACAGAAAAAAAGGAAAGGAAAAGACGACGCACACACACTTTCACAACGTGACAATTTAAGTTTTGCAAACTCAGTATATAATTATACACATATAATACCAGCGTGGCTCTGTTTAAGTTAAAAAGGTTACAAAGGCAGGCTCAAGTAAAAACATACCACCCTCCCACTCCTCCCCCAACCCCCACACACCCCATTCACACATTTATTTTTGTTTATTTTTGTCAACCAAACCGTTCACGAACCAACATCATCAGTTTCTTTTTGCCTTTGTAAATTTGTTTTAGGTTGTCAATGAACTGTGTAAACTGAATGTGTCCATCGTGAGCCATTAAGAAAGTCTCGCGGGCCTTACTCAGGAACTCTATAAACTCGCTATAATGCCGGGGACTGATGTGCGTGAGTCGAGAATGCGTGGTATTAATATATGCTCCAATCGTGGCATCCAGGAGTTGCCTTAGTGGGGCTTTGTCCAATGACATAAGCTTACCAGAGTTCCTCCTTCCATGAAGTCCCACCATTCCAGGAGTGGTCAAAGTACATCTACGCAAGATGTCCGACAGTACTGTTGCACATTTGACACTTTTGACCACCAGAGGTATTATAGCCGCAAGTTCATTTTTCCCAAGGGAGTGGCTAAGTGCGCATGCCCATAAAACATCATTAATGGCAGGGTGTGTGTCCTGATTGTAACTCAGGTTGAGATGCGTCATGGCCAACGTGGCCAGCTTGTAGGCCCGCATAGGATAACCACGATGTTCCATGTATCGTGCTATAGTGAAAAGCTGAGTATAGCTCATGCCAGTTGCAGCAGTATCAAGAACAATTTGGTAAGCAGTCTCAAAAGCTATATGATCCTTTTCACATAAAGTCAGTGCAGAGAGGGCACAGTTCTGAGGATCCTTCATGGCACACTGTAGAGCAAGCGTCCTTGCACTGCTGGCAAGTTTCTCTTGCTGATGGCAGTCTAGATGCAGACGGACTATAGTGCTGTTGGACATCACCGTGGTAGCAACAATACTAGTAGCTTCAGTTGGTGTGAAAAGTGTAAACCAGCTTTGCATGATGCTATCCAGTGCATAAACACCTGTGAGGCACAGAAAGATTTTTGTCACCAAGACTGATCCAAATATGAATGCAGAGAAAGAACCTGAGACCTGGGGGCTCTTGTCCTCAACACTCTGTAGAAGCGCCCACCAGTGTCGGTGCATTGAGATCAACATTCAGCTCACAAGTGCAGCAGCAACAGTGCTGAATTCAGAGATCATTTTAAAAACCAAGTTTCTAGCTCTTAGAAGCATGCTGGCAAGACCAGATTAAAAACCAAAGGATTGGCTGAACATGATTTCCGCTGGGACAGACTAGGGCTTCAATAAACTGCAGCTCTATTACTCCCCACGACTAGTGAAAACAGCACCTATGTAAATTAAGCAAATATATATATTTGCATAACTTGACAGTGCAGAACTCTAAACTTTTGATGTGGAATGCACACTAATTAATATAGATGGATCAGGAGTAGTGCAAGCACAATTATTTCAAAGAAGAGTAACTTGGAAAAAGACTGGGACAGCAGATTAGGAGATCAAGCATTCCTTCAGAGACCCAACAATATGTTGCACTCCCAATCTATCACAGCCTACGGGCAACTTTGGTTTTTATTATGTTAGCCTGTACCCCATTTGAAGTTAAGGGCACACCTCACTTGGAAGCTGTGAATACTCCAGATGAACGACACCCAATGAGAGCTCCAGTATAGATTTGCATATCATTACAAAACATTGTGGTGCCATTTATGTAAACAAACTGCCCCACAAGCTTGAGTGGCCAAAGGAAGGCTGTGTAAGGCCCATTCCAAACAAATCCCAACACTTAATGCATATTTTTCCCCTAAGGAAGTAACATCCTTTTACAAAACAAGTCTAAACTGCATGGGCTATAACCCCAATATGAAAATAGAAATCTCTGTCCTTAAGGCAACGTCCTCATCTAGAATCACTACCAGCTTTCATATCTGAAATGTGCAGGTTTCTTTAGTACCCTTTTGTTGCTCCTGTGAGGGTGAACAATGACTAATGGGCTTCATAAATTGCAGTTTATAGGCAGTTTGAGTACCTCATTATTGCTCAAAGTAATTTGCACACATCTGTGCACTCATCTAACCACACCCAGAGGTCCTTATTTTGCTCAGTTGGTCCTGCTATCCTATCCATGTATAACCCCTTCATCCTGTGCTAGGTATGAAGGCCAGTCACTCAGTGCCTGGCCTCCATTTACATAAGCAAACATGACCCTCATTTACAAACTTCCTTGATTCTTGGAGGTGGACTTCGCTTGACATTACAGCTTCCTTATGGAGGCTGTATATATATATGCTAATTTAGTGCAAAATAAAAAAGCAATTTGCTTGCCAATAGTTAACTGAGCAAAACACACTTGCCCTCTAATATCCAGAACTCAATCTAGGTTTCAATTATCTTGGCCAAAACAAACATGCTATTTTAAAAAAAAAGAATGCAAATTTGCAGACGACATCAGTTGATGGGAGAGCAAAGAACAGTAAACATGACAGTTTTAATTCCTAGATGGGGGAAATGCAAACCTGGTAATAAATTATTACATTTTTGCAATGATGGTGGCAAAGATGATAGAAAATTTGCTTGAGCAATAGTACTCACTCATCTTCATAAAAACAGAAACAAAAGACAGAGAACATTTGTTTGATTTTTTTTAGAGAAATTAATTGCAGTCTACATTCCTGTACAATTATGATGGCGGTCAAATTTGAAATATACAAACCATAAAACAGCCATAAGTAACAGATAAACTAACAGTATAGCCGGAGGTGTGGACAAATTAGTTTATGATTGTAGAAGAGACAGTGAAAGGAGCAGAAAAAAAGCATGCATGACTGATGTGCCATTTAAGAGAACACATGGCTCCTCACAACACTGTTATTTAATTTGAACAACTTGGCAGAGAACTTCCTGTTCTTGTGAACCCACAGCCACTGGAACAGCACAGGGATTTCATAAATTACTTCAAAAGGGGGGGGGAGGAGTGCCCTTCCCCTGGTTCCTTGGGGCAATTCCTGTAAGAGTATCTTTTTTCAGCTTCTATGCACAAATTGCTGCAAAGAAATTCTCGCTGTATTTGGGAACACAGCATTCTTGGGGCTGTTTGGGCTCTCCTGCATGTATCACGGACTCTCTTGCCAGGGACAGTTTCTGCACACACTAAAAATGGCTGGTATGGCAAATTCAGTGTGAGAAAAGGTGTTGTTTTGTACACTTAGTTCATGTCAGTGTGACATTATCACACAGAGGCAGAATTCAAAAGGAGCAATATAAGTGTGCAATGTGGAAGCGCCCCACTTTTTTCTGGAAAAGTAACATGGTGAGAATAAATCCAGTAAATACATTATAAACTCTTATGCACTAGGGGTGACCACACTATTTTACAGTGCTAGTTAAATCAGAATTCTTCAGAGGTCAAAGTTAGCACTTACCTACTTCTGTTGCACACGTTACCAACCACCTCACCATCTCTCGCCGCCGCCAATTCAAGGTTGACAACGTCATGCGCATTACCTATTCACAAAAAGGGTATTTTATGGAGATTCAAGACTTAAAATTGTAGTACAGAGCTGTCACAACACAGCACTGTTTAGTCAAAAGGGACACTTTTGGGACTCTCCAACACCTCCATTTCAAGAAAGGGAAGCTTTTCTTACCTGTGAACTTATGTTCTGAAGTGCTTGGGAGAGGAAGACAATACATCCAGAAAGCACCTTCTCTTGACTACAGGCTACCTAACTTCTAAGCTGAGCCCTGGAAGGTGTGGCCCTTCAACCCAATTATAATCTAACAATGTTGACATTCTGAATTTCCCCCAGAAACATCAACTGTCATGCTGCCAAAGAAAAGGAAGGAACAGGGGGTTATTCCCAGTCTTCCTCTTCATATCCCCAAACAGAACTAGGGTGAGAAGATCCTTGGAACAGAAGACATCTACAGGTAAGAAAAAAAGTTCTTTTCTTCCAGAGTGGTGGGACATCCTAAACATTCCGGGTATATACAAGCAGTTACATTTCTAAAGGTAAAGACCCTAAGCTTAAGGAGCATTTACAATCAATGAGTTACAAGTCCTATGGCAGGAAGTGGCAGAGTCAATAGGGGTGCTATCCCTTACCTGCAGATATGAAGGGGCACACAAAGAGATCTCATCCCTTTGGTCTCCAAGGTACTTGTCTAGGGTTGGCTTTTAAAGATATCTGCTGAAATTAGTTGAGAACTATGTTCACCATAGCTTCTAATCAAGGTGGTTTACCAAGAATGGCTGAATACATTTATAGTAACTAAATTAACTTCAGCTCTTGTGGCAAACAACAGCATTACACAAGGGGGATAAATAATCTCCTAGCAATACTCCTACTACTTAACCAGTTCTTCTATCTCTCTTCCTTCTGTCCATTCGTAATAATAACTTCCTCACATTTGGCTTATTCTCCATAGTTTTTACACCCTATGCTAATTCCCTGGTGATTTCAACTATAAGGAAACCAGAGCAACCACTGCAATTGACTTGCTGGGTAAAAGAAAGGAGCTGAGACTAACAGTACAACTCTATGCAGCTGCTGCCACAGCAGCCAATAACGTTTGGCACTGCCTTAATTGGGCAGCATTAACCATTTAGACATTTGCATGTTAGAAAGGAGGTTAGAACATTCCTCCAACCCACAAGTCATGCCACCCTTACCCATAAAACCCATCAATGATGGCAGGGCGCCTATCCCAACAGGTTTTTAAGATGCAATGTGGCTAAAGGACCAAATTGATCCAGCTGTACAGAGTAACCGTAAAGCTCCATAGAATCACACTACTGAAACATGGGATGCAGCTTATGCCTTTTGTGGAGTCCAAAGAAAATTGCTTCTCTTAATAAATAGAACTAAATCTGAAAAGAAGGGCTATTCTAATGCGACAGCTGGGGATATGGGTAGCTAAAGGATTGCATCCACCCACATGAACCGGCCCAAGTGTTGCAGGAGTCTTTCTCTGGACACCACCTGCCTACCTTCAGAAGGTCAGAGCAACTTGGAGGGTTTTTTCAGTTGTGGTACCCTGCATGTGAAAGACCCTCCCCTAGGGAACCTTGTCTTCAGCACCAGGTGAAGACCTCTTTATTTGCCTAGATTACTTTGCTGGCTTTGACTAAAAGTTTTTGGTTTTTAATGCTCAGACCCATTTTTATTGTTCTGCTGAGTTAAACATAATACATAAAGCTGTTTTGTATTTTATTAACTGTTATTAGCTATCCTGAGAGTTTTGTAAACTGAAGGTGTGTGTGTGTGTGTATCGCAAAGAAATAATAAAACAGTAAAATAATAAGTGTTATATAAAAAGACACTTTCAATTGTGTATTATATCAATGATATACAGTATTCCTTATGCAATATCCACAGCCTTTATCTATGTATAAAGATTGTATGGATCAATTAAAGAGTGTCAGCCTGTGTCCTTGTGATTTCCAACACCAACCTGTACATTGTACATTTAAAATGCTTAAGTTCAACCAACAGAACTGACTAGCACCTAAGAAAAGATCACTTAGACTAACGCAGACTAAAACAGCAATTCTTACACTTTCTTCTATCACAGATTGCTATTCTAGTTTGCTTGTCCTTTGCAGACCACCACATTTTAGTTACCGCATGGAAGACTTCTAAGGAACTCAGCAGGTTCTATATTCCAGTGCAGCTGAACTATGTAGTGTAGAAGAGTTGTTTCCTGAACAGCAGTGTTGTGATCGATATCACAAAAACAAACAGAGCAAAATCTCCTTGTTACCTAGAAATATTTAATCTACTCCTTCACTTATTTATTATTTTATTTATATCCCGCCCTTCCTAGGATATCCAGGAGTCCAGGGTGGCATTCAGTATAGCTACATTGGAGTGCACAATGAGTTGAGCTTTAATTTGTTTTTTGTCTTTGGAAAAGTTCTTCAGTTTTTAATGCGTGTCTCATGAATTACCTGGAAGTGCAGTGTTGACTACAATTCATGAATCACTGCATTAGAGTCCTGATACTATGCTGTGGCTTTCCAATGAAGGCAGGATGTCCAAACTTTTGAGGGTTGAGTGTTTCAGTGGTCTAATTCTAGGGCATGATAGAAGCATGTTTCAAAAGCAGCCACATAAATTATACATGCCGTGTCAACCTGTGTGTTTCTTTGCTGCCCACAATAGAAGGTATCTATTGATATGTCATGGCAACTTCTAACAGCATCTTAAAAAAAAAAATCTGTGTGAAAATAATGAAGATTTGCCATTTAAGCACCTCCACCCCACCATCGTGCAGAGCAGTAGAATGACAAGCTCTTATGGACTATGGATTGGTAGGAAAGGTCAGATTTAAAACTAGTTGTGCCAAGAATATGCATTGAAAAACTGATCCAACAGTTTACAGTGTCTTACTGAAGCATTAAAATTGCATTACGTAGAAAAATACCTGAAGACCCAGCTCCAGAGAGACTTTCAAAAGGGTGATATCTGGCAGACTGTCCATAAGTGTTGCTATTTTAAATGCATCCTGGGCAAGCTTAAAGATGTGCGATGAGGAGTGAATGTTTTTCTGGATAGATTCTAACACTGTTTCAAGCCTTCGAACGTCACCTGCAAGGTCAGCCAAAAAAAATGCATCAACACCACCGCTAGTGACAGAAATATTACAGTGTGCCATACCCAAGGCCAACCAAAGTTTCAGAAGTGCATGTGTGAGCAAACAGCTTCTGTGCTATCACCAAGGGGTTTAAGGCTCAGTGTCATCAACATGTGGGTGATATCTCCATACCATCTAAAGCAGATGTAGCTGTGTTAGTGCTGAACCAATGCTTGGGCAATGGGTTAGATGAGAGCCTACAAACTGGAGCTAAAACTTGAGAAGGTACTGTTGCTGAGTGGTTCTCATGTGTGGGATCAAGCTGCACTCCCCCTGAAGGAGGTGATATTTTACTACTTTTAAATACTGTATATTTTGACCAATCAATCATTTTATTGATTGTCTTGCAAATTGTTTTGTGACCACACATTGGAGAAAAGTGGTTGATAAATGCTGGAAATAAATATATATGTAACAGCAGAATTCTTTCAAAGACTTTCTTAGTCAATAGCTACTAAATCCCTCAATATTCTAGACACATGTTTTCTATTTGTAAATTAATTCATCCTTCTACCAAAACAAATATACAAAAATACAAACTATCTCACACATGTGAACCAGAAATAGTATCCAGGTAGCCCAATGCAGCTTTAGCTACTTAGCATTAAAATCTAGGTATTTGAACAACCTTAGTTCTAAATACACAATAGCCTGGCTCCAGCTTTATACTATGGTGTAACAATATGCGTATGAGCCTTGAGATCATGCCCTTCCTTTCTCCAGTCTTCTGCTCCAGCACAGCTGTGAGATCAAATGTTTTTGCTTTCATTTACAACAAACTGCTGTTTAGACTTATGTTTGAATCCTAAACTGTGGCTAATTGGTTAGTCTTAACCATGGTTTCTTAAACCATGGTTAAGACTAACCACAGCTTGACAAGAGTTTAAACACAATGAAAAATATGGTGAGTTAAAATGGGAAGTGGAAACTTCCAGTCTCCTCTTTGAAGCTGCACCAGATGACGACAGGGGAAGGGGGAGCCCATGCACATAATAATAAACTAGGGTTTGCCAAGCTCTTTAGAAAAACTCCCAAGGACACCACACATACTGCAATCAAGCACGCACCACAACCTATTACACAGACTACGGCAGAATGCTTCTTTCAAGCTTAAATTTAGTAGGGGGAGGAACCCTAAGAGCACTAGGAAAGGCCTACGATGGCACATGTATACTGACTGGCATGTTGATGACCCCTATGATAACCCATAGTTTAGCATTAAGATGGAGTAAGGCCACAAAAAACTCATGTGTACAGTCAGCTAAAATAGGTGTTTGCTTAATTTCCAGTATTGTACCTTTGGCTGCAGTTAGCATAGTTGATGCCAACTCACACTGCTGAGATTCAATGTGACTTAGAGTGAACCAACGGGGATATCGATTTGGAACAACTGATGCAATATGATGTGGGCGAGACATATCTCCTGAAGGAGCTGTGGATTCCAATACTAGTAATCTGTAAACAGGAAACACACAAATTGATAATTAAATTATAGTCATGATAAAAGTTGTGCTTTCTACAGAAACACTGCAATATTCAGATATGGTTATTATGGTTAGTTTGTCATTACAAGATTAAGCCTGCATGAACTTCAGGCTCATCTGCTGTGCATCCTCCCCTCCTCCACATGCAGCAGAAGATTGAAAGCTACCTTGGAAGTGAGTGCAGTTCCCTGTTATGTCCCAGCTTGGGGCAGCTGTAGTTTGTTAAGTTAAAGCAAAACCATAGTTCCCGTGAGTTCAGATATTACACGGGTCTGTGGGTAGTTCAAAGGATAGTGGGTATGTGAAGTCTCTTGCATGTGAAGGGGGAGAGCACGTAAGTTCAGTCTTTGTTCTCATAATGGCAAACTGTGATTTGTTATGTCTCAACAAGGTAACAGGTAATAGCTTTTGCTTGTCACACTAAAACATAGTTGACTGTTTATCATGAATGCAGAGATTGTTCCTCCTTCACTTCTTCCCTAGCGCAAGCAACAAGCCACAATCCCTAGCTTACCATTACATCCAAAACCAGGGATTGTGGGGTTTTTTTCACTCAAATAAACCATTACTGGTAAGGCAGACTATGGCTTACTGTGAGATGCCAACTCAGCCTTTGGAAAAACCTGTTTCTCCTACAGACTAAGACTAAGACTTCTACAGACTCTCTCCAGCTATAACAGTTGAAGCCCTTTTGCAATATGTGTGAAACCTATGGCCCTCTTATGCTGCTGAACTCTCAACTTCCATCAGTTCCAGCCAGCATTGCTAACTGTCAGGAATTATGTGAATTCTAGCTCAGCAACATTCAAAGTGCAAGAGATTCCCTATCCCTGACTTAAGGATTTTTTTTTGTTCTTTCAGAATGGTTAAAAATAATTTTCAGGATTTCACTCTTCTCTCAAAAGCATTTCGGAAAATGACTATCCAAGCAATATCAACCTTTACTAATTTCAATGGACCTTGATTGTCTTCTATATTTTAAACCAGATTTAGTCCCCAGACATGAACACAAGATAGTGTTAGAGCACTAGTGGTTGTTAGATTGGTTTGGAAATGTGAGAAGACACATTTAAAACAAGAATGACTGGAAAAATAGAGGGACACTTTCATTAGTCATATTGATGGCATTCAGTAAATATTCAAATGCATTTGAATTTGGTGATGAAATATGGAGCCCAGTAGTCACTTTAAGAAGTCTTTGTCCCTGGCCCATGACCAATTTGAATAGTTAAACCCCAGACTGAGGGCAATATTCTGCCCATTGTAAATGTATTTTATCTTTTAAAAAGGTGACTTATATGAACTGCATGCTTTATTTATACTTTTTAAAAATGCAGCATTTTAAAATATGACAGCCAATTTTATGCAGGAGTTCCACATCCAATATTTAAAGATAGCAATGTTAGCTACTACAGCATTCCAACTGTAATAAGCCTAACTCCTCTTGCTTCTCACTTGCCTCCAATTTCCCCATCTTTTGCATCAAGTGAAAAACTGATGAATGTTTGCGGGAACACACACATCACACAAATACTGAGAGCTGAAAAGCCTCTTTCTATTCATGAAAACACTCCATTGTCTAAGGCCATGAAATCCAAGGTGAAAGCTTATAAGTGGATGGTATGGATTTTTTGACTAGAGAAATAAATGCGAGTTCTACTGCTAATTTTTATATTACATATTATCCTTGAAATATAAAAAAAGACTTTGGTTCAGGATAGCTACCTTTCTTTAGTTACTATGACACTTGTATCGAGATCCTATTCCTACTCTTACTCTGAAACTAGTCCCACTGGGTGGCATCCAATGTTATGTTAGTCACACTCAGTGTAGACCTATTCAAATCAATAGACTTAATTACCTTTTGTTCACTGATATAAATGGTTCTACTCCAAATATGGCATAACACTAAGTACATGAGGCTTACTCCCAATTAAGGGTTGCATTTAACATAGCACTAAAGAGATTATTCTGTCAGCACAAGCATTTCTCCCTTCTCCCTCCTCAGTGTGCTGTTCTGAGGGCTCACCTGGCCCTCTGGAGCAGATCTGGGGAGGTCCTTTGGTGCTAGTGGGTATTCTTGCACTGTCTACCACTGGTGCAATTAGTTAGTTGAATACAGTCCTAAGTGTGCAGAGGGCTGCAATTTGTGTATGCTGATACATTAATATTCAATTTCATTGCCACTCCTGAAATATAGGAATATTTAACTACCGCACTCTAAAACGATGAATTATGAAACTAAAATTCTTCTGTGTTTGCAAAATAATGATGAGATTTACACACCATTCTGAAGATCAGAAAAAGTTTACTATGTTGCTTTCAATTTTTCAAACTGGCAAAACCTAATACATACTTTGGTAGCTTAAATGCAACAACTCTTAGCTCCATCGCTGAGTATATTTGTATTTATTCTTTAATAAAATTAAGGCATTGGTACTTGTATATTTCGTAAACATATCAAGCAGCACAATTTTAAGTTACACAGCAAGTTTCATATTTTTAAAAGTAGTAAAATACGCTCTGAACATATAAAAATATTGCATTCATTTATAGTTCTTCTAAAACTCAAGAGCTCCTCATGCGAATGTACCCAGGAACTTCCTCATGAGCAATGCAGTTTCTGCAATTTGCTCTTCCACTGCTTTGGATGTCGTCTGAAGGGTTCCCAGATTTTCAGAGGCATGGGAGGCTATAGGAAGAGGAAAGTTTCAAAAGCCTCAATGCAAGTACAGAAGCTACCTCCATAACCCTTTGGATGCCATCATAGCTATCTTTAAGAGGTACCAATCCCAAACATTAATCTTAATTGTCATTTAGTTTATCCATATCTTATTTATTTATTATTTATTTAATTTAATTTCTATACCGCCCAAAGCCAAAAGGCTCTCTGGGCGGTGTACATAAGAGTAAAACAGCATAAAATACAAAAACATAGAAATAAATAGCAAACTCAACAGAACAAGTAATTAAATAGTATTAAAATACAATAAAATACAATAGCAGCAGTCCAGCAGGAAGGGTGGTGGTGGTGACAGCCAGGGGAAGCAGCACAGCAGCAGCAGATGACAAGGGGCTCTCCCTCCCTGGCAGCGCAATGTTCCTCTTCCTGCAGGCAGAAGGTCTCCCAGGCCTCTCAGCCAGCCAGCCTATATCTCCCTCCAAGGAGGGACAGGTGGAAAAGGTTAGCCACAGCTGGCTGAGTACCTGGGACCTGGTCCTGCAGGGCGTGGCAGCTGTTAATAGCAGCAGTCCAGCAGGAAGGGTGGTGGTGGTGACAGCCAGGGGAAGCAGCACAGCAGCAGCAGATGACAAGGGGCTCTCCCTCCTTGGCAGCGCAATGTTCCTCTTCCTGCAGGCAGAAGGTCTCCCGGAAACACAAGAAGGTCTTGTGTTTCCTCCAAGCAGATCAAGGCAAGGGCACATTGCTTTCCCCACTCCCTCTGTTTTAGTTGAGAGACAGCAACTGGCCCAAGGTTACCCAAGTAAGCTTTCAAGGTTGAGTGGGAACTTGAACTTGT
This sequence comes from Rhineura floridana, assembly GCF_030035675.1. Classification (NCBI taxonomy): domain Eukaryota; kingdom Metazoa; phylum Chordata; class Lepidosauria; order Squamata; family Rhineuridae; genus Rhineura; species Rhineura floridana. The sequence goes on along the minus strand of NC_084480.1, from coordinate 39,677,600 downwards.
GTCTCCCCATTCTTAGTACAGCACTAATCACTACTCTACGCTAGTTCTCTGCAGTAAAGCTTTAACAACCTTCTGAACATAACTGTTTGAAAGTGGAGGGATACCTCAGCAAGCCCTCAATGTCATTGAAAACATTTTACTATGGAGATCAGACTAACTTGTTCTCTCCAGTGATAAAATCAGATATAATCAGAATTTCAGCAGTATGTGAGGGAGAGGAAATAAAGGACAAGGGGAAAATTTATATTTAAGTATATGCAAACTAGTGGACATAATTTTAGAAACCATTCTGGTGGCAACTGTTTTGCTTTGCAAAGGAAAAGCCTCTGCCTAACGTATAGAAATGAACCAAACCTACATACAGGAAGCGGTTGGAAAAGTTACAATATTGTAACAGAAACAGCTACCCCAAGCTGCTAAGTTATTTTTCCTACTACTACAGACCTATTATTAGAAGGGTCTACCCTGTAATTTACTTGAATGAAAATAGCATGGCTTTTTTTTGCATGAACTCCCTACCATGATGATTCAGAGCAGCCTCAGCATTTGAAAGGTCAAAGAGGTACAGGACAGTTCGAAATGGAACATGAACAGGCAGAGTTCTGAGTGTGCATGTGCGTCTGTGGGATTTTAGCTCCAACATAGTGATCAGTACAGCCCTAGGAATCTGGCATCAGAAGCTTCAAGTTCTACAATAAAGCTTTAGCTGTTATGTAGCCAAAACAAATGGAAAAACAGCTACAACATTGGCAGTGCTGCGGACCCGATTTCCTGATGGCAGCAGCATTGCTGTGGCATACTAGAACGGTGAAGTGGTGGGGCAAGGCAGTGCAAGTGCACCAGCACAGCCAATTCTTCAGCCCCATCAGTGCACCTGTCCTGACTTTACCATCATCACTGGTGCCGGGAGGCCAGGTCCACAGCATTGCCCCTCCTGTCCCAACCTCTATTTGCAAGATACTGAAACAGCTCAAGCTTCTCTGGTTATCTCACCTAACAATTTCAGGGACCCTAATCAAGGGAAAAAAATTTTTCCAGGAAAAATCTGATGAAAATGTTTATTGTTTCCTAATTATGGAAGCATCAGCCTGGTGCTAAAGAATTTGAGTTGAGGCTTCTTTTCAGCATCCCAGTGCAGATCAATTCTCTCAGGATTTCTTGAGGATGAAGACAGACCTAGACTAATCATTCCTATCCCATGATCAGGTTTTAACATATATAGATGTGGTGATACCACTTCAGTGCTTGTCATTCTGTGCTAGCTTCCAGTCTATTTCCAGGTCCAATTCAAAGTACTGGTATTAAACGTTTAAACGTTAAAGCTGTAAGTGGCTTGGGGCCAGGTTACCTGAAAGATCATCTCCTCCTATATATACCTGCCTGGACATGTAGACATTACATGTGTTTTAATCTGTTTTTTGTTTATTGTTGATTTGAATTAATTTTTGAATGCTTTTTAATACCTGTTTTTAAACCATCTTTTATTGATAATTTTAATGTTGTATTTTATGTTTTTTGTAAACCACATCAAGGTTTTATTACAATCAAGCAGTATATAAATGTAAAATAAATATCTTGATGTTATTAACTTGTACAACTGAGGTTTTTTGCAAGGGAATATCTTAAGCTTTCATTTGGCATATACACCTAATTACACAAAGAGTGTCACCATTATCTAGTTCAGAGCCAGCTAACCTGCAGCCCCTACAGAAGGTGAAATACAGCTCCCATCATTCCTGGCTATTGGCCATGCTGGCTTGCACTGAAAGAAGCTGGGAGTTCAGCAACATCTGGTGGGCCACAGGTTAGCCACCCCTGAACTAGCGGTTACAAAAATTATTTTGTTGATATCATTGCAGATAGTTTACATTCCTGCCTTCAATTCAAGGTGTTAGTGTTGACCTTTAAAGCCCTATACGGTTTCGGCCCAGTTTATCTGAAGGAGCGCCTCCAGCGTCACCAATTATGCCGCCCGACGAGATCAGCCATACAAGACCTTCTCTCGGTCCCGCCAGTTAAAATAGCTAGGCTGGTGCAGACCAGAGAGAGGGCATTTTCGATTGTGGCCCCCACCCTCTGGAATTCCCTTCCTTTAGATCTCCGCCATGCCCCTTCCTTGATGGCTTTCCGCCGATCTTTGAAGACCTGGCTGTTCAGGCAGGCCTATGGGATCTCTGGGGTAATTAGCTTTTAATGCTGTTATTAACTGGAAGGGTGGTGTTTAGATTAATTATTGATTGTGGTCTTCATTGGTTTTATATTGTATTTTATTGTGTTATGTACGTCGCCTAGAGTGGCCGTTCATTCGGCCAGATAGGCGACTCATAAATAAAATTTTATTATTATTATTCAGCAATGCACATGACGTTCTAGGAAGTAGTCTAAAGGAACTTAAACTTAACAGCTATGACAACCTGTGTAGCTTTGCTACAGAATTAACTGGATAGAAGGAAGAGAAACAGCTATGAATCGGGAAGCCCTCAGTTTGAATCTCACTTCTATGAACTCTCATTAGGTAGCCTTAGGCAATGCACTCTGTCTCAGCTTTCACCCCATCCATCTGCAATATGAAGGACAATATTGACTACCTTACAGTGTTGTTGCAAGGATTAGAACTAGATAACATATGTGAGGTGTTCTGAACACTTGGAAGTGTTATACAAAAATATTATTACTACTCCTTCACACTGAAGTGGTGCTATTCAGCTTCTACTAGAACTTTTCTACATCACTCAGTTTTATACGGTGCTACAGGCTCTATAGCAGTTTTCTTGCATCTGCTTCTGCAAGAGGTTCCACCAGATTTTGCACAAGTAGAAGAATGCCTTTGAATTTCTCCCATATTTTCTGGCACATTCTAGCTTGAGGAGTGAAACAGCCCTTCCTTGAGCAGAAGATGCCTTCAGCATGTGCAAGGGCATCTATGGCTCCAATGCACAGTGCTTTACATTGCTAGCTTTTGTCCTCACAAGGCTTCTAGTTGTATACCTATCTCTCTTCCCATCAAGTTTAAACAGAGTAATTTACACATAGTTTTTTAAACTATAAGATATACAATGCACAATTAAGATAAATTATGGAACTCTTGCTTAATTTGCATAACTTAACTAAGTTGCAGCTCTCTTATCTTGACATAGAATCTGGATAGCCACTCACAGGATTTTTAATTTAAGTTTTTGAAATGCAGAGTACTTAGCCCTGCGCATGTCATGTACATATTATTGAGTTCTAGCAGACTTTATCCATATTGCAGATTGTGTTACTGTCTCCACTTGCCTCAGCTCTAGTAGATAATTTCTTGGACTGAACAGAAGAATCTTAAGTGAATCAGATGGGTCCCATTTCCACCCTGCTCTTAGTATATGTCAGTTGTGCTCCCAGAGGGCTTCCTTCAAGATATATAAGCTGCAAGATATATAAGCTGTGGTCACAGCTGCCCCAAGGAGTAAGCTCACTTTAGACTCAAGACTCCCTTGGGGCAGACCTAACTCCTTAGTACTGAAAGCAAAAAGGGACTATCAGCAATTTTAATGCCATGACACACCTCATTTAATTCCAATTTTCTATGTGGGAGTGTCCAACAATGTCTGATAATGAAACAGACAAAAGAACTGGACTGACCATTCAGCAGCATAGATCTAACATGAACATTATCCCTCCACTCCCTGAAAAAGGAACACACACAGCTTTAAGTGAACAGAAAGGGTTGCAGATTAAGCAGCCTGGCAGAACAGACTAAACAGACTACAGTGCTGGGATTTACTACCAGCAATGATAAACACAACTGAGTAATGCAAAGGTCTTCCCGTAGAATGAGGAGAGCCACAAGGAGAAAAAGTTGCCATTGTTTTCCAAGTAATTCTGTGTTTGCAAGACTGAAGCATATATAGGTCGTCTTCTTTTCAAGTAAAGGCAATTCTTCCTAGTATAATTTATTACATCAAAAATCAAATTTTGGCTTTTGGTGTCAAGCATACCAAATATCCTTTTTAGAAAGACGAAAGTCAGGATTATCTCTCAGTTTCAATGTGGGTTTTTTGGGAGAGAGAATGAAAATAAGTGAACTGCTTGTGTTGGAAGATTTGAAAAATACTAACTGAAGTCTGCATTGGCAATCACAAAAGATCGAGAACAACATTTTAAAATTAACGTATACTATGCAAGGTGTGTGTTAATTGGGTGTCAATTTGTGTTTTAGTTTAGTAGTTAAAATTACTTGTTTCTTAAATCAATCTTGTCATTCTTACTAATTCATTCACTCACTAAACTTCCCACCCTACAGCCAAACAGGCCCTCAGGGTTGCTCACAAAATATATTGAAAACAAGTTCATAAATACTTGCACTTGAAAATATAAGCTTCAACCACTTAGTAGATGCACACAGATCAACACATTATATACATCCTCTATCAGGATCACTCCCCCAAAGGTCTTCTTAAAGAAACAAGTCATTTGCCAGCCTTCTAATAGTCAAAGGAGCTTACCTGGTGACCCCCTTTAAGAGATGGGAGTTCAACAACACAGGGTGCCACTACAGAAAAGGTCTTGCTCCTTGTTACCATCTTTTATCCCCGAAGGACCAGGGGTGTGGAGGAAGGCCTTCCCTGATGACTTTAGGGATCGAGGGGGCTCATATCGTTTACTGGATTTTTGCTTCCTTTCTAAATGAGTTTTAAAAACACGTACCGCATTGCTCTCAGTGCAGTTTTGTATGCTAGTTCAGCATCATGAGGTAGGAGAGAGGTGAAAAGATACTTGGCAAATGTGTGCATTGGAACACTCTCTCGATGGATGATTTCACCTAGACCGCTATAGGGTCCAGCTATGAGGAAAGGGATGGAGGAAAGAAAAAAACAGAAAGCCTTATAAATAGTGCTGCAGTTTTAGTGTACATAAAATCAAAATACTAAAAGTTGTCTAGAAATATTGTAATAATCCTTGCAAAAAAAGCACTCACAGTGAAGAGAAATAAGCTCTCTGGTGTGGGGTCCTCTAAGTAATGTGCAGTACTAAAAGAAAATGGTGGTGATAAATATATCTTATTGAAGCAAATAAGGTGGCCTGACTATAGCTTTTCTTGTTGGATTCAAAGAGCCCAGAACACATCATTCGTTAGCTCAGAGAAGTACTTGAAAGCAAGCCATTTTTAAGCACAAATCTTTAGAGACAGTTTCTAAGAGCTATATTACTAGAAAGTAACACTTTTCACACACTGGCATGGAAGCTATTCCCAATTCGTATGTCAAGACTGGTTATGAAAATTGCTCTTGCCCAAATACAAGTGGCACAAACTCAGGCAGCTGGAAGTTAGCACAGAACAGGAAACATTTCAACAGTACCACATAAAGCCAATCTGTCTGAAGCATCCTGGATGTAGTCAAATGACAGAACATGGGTGAGCTTATTGTCCACATACAGAAAAGTGTGTGTGTGTGTGTGTGTGTGTGTGTGTGTGAGAGTGTGTGAGTGTGTGTGTGTGTGTGTGTGTGAGAGAGAGAGAGAGAGAGAGAGAGAGAGAGAGAGAGAGAGACTGACTGACTGACTGACTGAGATGTGTACATGTGCTTGGCAGGTGTAAGTAGCATGGCAAAAGCCTTTAAAAAAATGTTTTTAACGTTTTGTTTTAATGTATTTTAAGGTCTGTTTTTATGATGTTTCAAAGTGTTTTTAGTGTTTCTGTTTGCTGCCCTGGGCTCCTGCTAGGAGGAAGGGCGGGATATAAATCAAATAATAAATAAATAAAAAGCTTTCTGATCTATATTCAGACTATGTATTTGCTCTACTACTGAGATATATGGGCTGTAGCATTGGTGATGAATGGCTGCACCTCCCTCCCCCCACTCCAAAGTTTAAATAACAAACATTATTTTTGGGAAGGGGGCCGGGTTGCAGTTCAGTGCAAGGGTACAGCCTTCATGCAAAGCATTCCATATTTAATCCCTAGCACCTCTGGGTAGCACTGGGAGAGACCCGTACCTGAAACCTTGGAGAGTCGCTGCCAGTCAGTGTACTGAGCTAGACAGAACATTGGCCTGACTCGGTATAAGGCAGCTTCCTATGTTTTAATTGAAACTTAGATTGTCAACTTCAAAACTGGACTTTATGAAAAACACTGGAAATATGGCAAGGTTTTATCATTGTTTTATCAATATCTGATTTTGGAGAACTGCAAGTGCCCCCTCAAAGTAAGCTTCAGTTAGAAGAATCCACCCTTTAATGCAAAAACACTGTTATGAGAAGTTCCACAGTAATGCTGAAAACCTCTGCTAAAGAAAATGCAAGCACTTTAAAGATCACCAAATGCTAATCAATAGCATCATTTTGATGCTAAAAGAAAACCAATAATGTTTTTTCTCTCTCTCTGTTTCTCTTTTTCCCAGAAGGGCCAGATCAGACACACAGAAAGCAATGTCATCTTCTACTTTCACTATTTATTCACTACTTTTAAACAGACTCATAAAAAATTCCACCAGTGGCTTTAGTGCCTGTTGTTGCTTCTTACATTCATCTGTTGAACTACTTTAAGATTATTCTATACAACCACCAAATAAGAACTTTACTAGTTATAAACATGGGCCTAGGAGCACTGCACTGCTAGAAAAAACGTTGTGGGCATTGTGAATGTACGCCAGGTAGCTTCTGAAAATCCAGCACAAACCAGCCCTAGTTATGGCTCTTGCTCTGTCAAAGCAACTGAAGTTCTTGGTCTCTGGATTCTTGTGTGCCTGTCTGAAGGTGACACACTTTCTTTAAAGGACAATACAAATGCACCACTGCGTATTTGTTTTACTTGTATTTTTATGATTTACACTGTGACACTGCATTTAATTTCTTCTCTTGGAAAGTTTCAGGCAGAAGTATCAGAGTATGGTTTCTGGCATAAGCTAAAATTATACTTTCAGCCTGTGAAGCTACTTTCGGTCATTACTAAGATCACAGTGTGAAATTCCACATAAGCGATCTTAAGTGGGTCAGTGGAATGACCGTCTAGGGCAAGTTTAATTTCACACATTTACAATGTTTCACTGAAAGTGGTTGTGATGGCAGTGAGGAGTGGTGCAATTATGAACTTGCTCCCAGAGTGCTACTTAGCATTCAGTTTCCTTATATGCTAGCCTGAACTGACTAGGAATTTTTTTTTTTAATGCAGATAATGTCTAGACAAAACCTTTCCATCTCTACATCAATGCTATGTTTAAGTACAGTATATTTGGGGGCCGGTGTTGATGGAAGATCTATAAACAGCCATTAGATTCCAGAGAGCCTGATAATTACCAGATAAGCCAACTCCCAAAGGAGTACCTGGTCTTTTTATTAGAAACTGTTAAAAGAAGTAGTTACCATCAATAGTCAACTACCTTCTAATAGGAAGACTGCTTGTTTTTGGAAAATCTTCACCAGTGTGTCATCCAGTTCGATTTCCTGTAGCTTGGAAATTAGCTGTTCTTCATTCCGACAAACTTTCTCTTGTGCATACAAGCCATCAGGCATTATTCGCTGTTGCCCCAGTCCTATCAATGCCACTTCCACAGCTAGCGTTAAGTAAGATTCTCCTTCTTCTAAAAATTTGTGGGCAGGCAGGTGGTAGTATTCCAAAGATTTGTATTGGCCCATATTCTCTGGAACAAAAATTATGAAAGGAAAACATCAAGCCACTCAATAGTTTACCTGCAGCTACATGCCTTATTTGTGCCTGTTCTCTTGTATCATTTGCAAGATTCCCACAAAGTTTCACAAAAACAACCACCCTGATATTTGCTGACATTTACTGTAAGCAAAGTGACAGGATAGAAAAACCAGCTGCAATAAAACAGAAAGCGGAGTTTATCAGCAGTGCTATCTACTGAGAACTAATGCTGCAGAGTGGCCAAAAGACTGAGCTATGAATCAGGAAGTCCCTTGGTGTGAATCTCACCTTGGCCGCAAACTCACAAGGTGGCCTTGGGCAAGCTACTCTCTTAACCTGAGTATCCCCATCTGCAATATGGCAGATAATACTTTGTCACAGGGTTATAGGAAAGAATAGAACTAGATATGAAGTACACTTGAAAGCACTATACCAAAGTATTCATACCAATACTACTAACACCACTAATTATAATAATAATAATAATCAACCATTTGTTTTACATGCAGAAGGTCCCAAATTCAAGCTCTGGCATCTCCAATTAAAAAGGATCAGGAAGTAGGTGGTGGAAAAGTCCTTAGAGCCGATACCAGTCAGAGTAGACAATATTAGGCTAGGTGAGCCAATGGTCTGCATTGGTAGAAGGCAGCTTCATATGTTCCGACAGCAGGGTAAGAACAAATTACACACATATTATGCTGTACTCCACACTTGTTAGTTTTTAAATGTGGTTTTATCTTGCTGTACACCGCCCTGAGAGCTCGTTGCTATAGGGCGGTTTAAAAGCGTAATTAAATAAATAAATAAATAAATAAAATAAATACACACTAAATCCCTCCCTTAACCCCTTCAACACCCCTATGCAGTTAATGTTTAAGTCACTTTTTAAAAATTCAAGCACGATTGCAAATCATAGTTCTAAAGCTAGTTCAAAACACAGCATGCTTTAAAATGCTTCCATAAGCATATGAGGTTAACCTATAATCAAGTTTTACCTGTGAAGTCTGAGAACACATGGAAGCTCTCATCATCAACCCTGCAAGCCTCCATAAGGCTACTGAAAAGGGTGCCAATTGGGTCCAGTGGATGCCCAACCCAGCCTTCCAGGTTAGTTATAGAGGTTACTCCTTTATGGAGAAGTTCTACATCAGAAAAAACACACACACACAGCCTTATTGATCATACAGTGCTTTTAATATGCAAAGCAGCTTGCATTTTTTATTCAACATTCTGATTTTTCAGACAGGGAAATTCTAGCAGCCACCATCAATGACCACTCATGAGCTGGAATTTGAATCCAGATCTCCTGAGCAGAAGCAGTTCACACATTATGCAGAAGGTCCAAAACAGGTTCTCATTCAGGGAGATGTATTGGTGCCAACTGCAGAAGAGTATTGACTGAACACAGCTTTGCCTAGCACATAAGACCATTTTGTTCAGTTCCCTCCTCACTAATAAACAGAGGAACACAAAGCCAGTGGTACTGTGCATCAATTAGGACAAAGCAATTTATTATTACCTATCATGACAAGCCACAGATAAAAAATGTCTACCCCTACGGTCTATGGAAGACCCCTTGATTATAAGCTATCCCAACTCTCATTGCTGAAGAGTTTGTAAACAGGAAGCACACTGGCGGTATGCACAGAAGAGATATCTGTTTTAGTTTCCTTGCCGAGAAAAATGAAGGAGCACTATTTTAATTAAGTTAATCTTGTCAAACAAGGAACAAAAACACACGCATTTCACATGGCATTTTTTAAAAGATCTAGTTAGCTTGAAAAGTAGCTGAGTCTTCTTTGCAAATTGAAAGAACAGCAGATCCTTCATTGACAAGATCAACTGTCAGTGTCAGAGGCACCTCCTGAGGCCCGTGGCCTTACTGCCAAGTGGAAATGCTGGGGACAGAATAAGCCCAAGCCTACTACTGTTCTCTGCAGAGCTGAAAGGCAAACCCCTCATCAGGATACAGGAGGTCCTCCAAGTGCCCTCTCCATTAGGAAATGGGAGATTGCCCCAGAGGCTCCTGCAGTGACAGAAAAGCCACTGGAAACAAATGGAATGCAACTTCACGCACTCCTTAGGCTCCCCTAGCCCTGACCAGAAGGTGCCCTTGCATTATGGCTTCTGGAGCTTCCTATTTTTCAATAAGGAAGGGCAATCACTGGCAGCACCTATGTTTGGCTTCAGGGAAAAAGGAGGTGAGAGTGGAACCGAGAGCAGTGTGACTGGAGTGAAGGAGGCCCTGCAGTTAAGTTGTTCTGTGCAGGCAGCTCCTGCATGTCCCTTGTCTGAGATCCACAAAACCAAGAGTAACCCCTAGTTATGCTTACTTTATTATATTTTCCAACTATTATAGAGTAAACACAATTACTGCAGGGCACAGGCAGTTAGGTGTGAAGTTAGACACACCCCAAATTCCTTTCCAATGAGTGCACTATCCCAAAAGAATGAATTAAGGATTGCAATTCTACATATATTATTTCCCCCATGTTCACTTCTTTCCAGTTTGGGGCAAATAAAACACTAACTTTTGCAGATGAAATTGACAGGAAGGTTACTAGGGTACATGCTAAATGCTGCTCTTTGTGTCAGACTCTTAGGTACTGTTGGCCTCTTTGTCAATATTAGTTGAAATCTAGGTTTGAAGTAAAAATACCAGTACAGAAAATGGCAGAAGCAGCCATAAACAATGACTGGCCATTACATAGACTATTCTCATGTCCAAGAAATTCTCCTGTGGACAGTTTCTCTGTATGTAATCTACCTAGCATTCTATAATACAGTAACAGCTTATAGGGGAGGATTACTCTTAGTCATTTAGTAAATGCAATTTAGCAGGTGGAAGTGAGGAACCACTGATGCAATATCTTCAGCTGGCTTCCGGTGCAGGAGCCCTCCAAATTTTGAAAGAAACAAAAGTTGCAGCAAAGCTATGGCCCAGGTCATACATCACAGTACAGTTAATGGTTTCCCATGAACGCATCTCTCTGGGCTGTTTTACTCCTCCTCATTAGTGCACAGAGGAAACAAACTATGATATCTGGTTTAGTGTTATGTTCAAATTAGGGATTGTGGTCTGTTTCGTTCTATCAAACCACAATCAGTAACCCCAAAACAAATCATGATCAGATGGTTCAGATGCTAAAACAGGGATCATGGTTTGTTTCTCCCCAGCACTAGTGGAGAGAAGTGAAACCACCCAGCAAAGAGTGAAGCAGGCACAATCTGCGTGCTCATGGTAACCCATGGTATATGACTTACCATGACAAGCAAATGAGGCCTCTGTGATAACATGTTTGAAGATGGAAGTCTCGCTGAAAATTCTTGAAAATAAAGATCTACAAGTGGATCTCAAAATGCTTTAATGAATAGAACTTTGTTACATTGAGGCCCTTCACTATCAGTAAATACTATTAGCTCTTTCTCAAGGACAACCTCAGTTCCATATATGCTAAAAACAACCATTCTTACCTGATGAATTTCTGTTCTTGAAGATGGGGTGCTGTTTAACACTGTATGAGGTTCTGCCTCCTGGACCCATTAGGCAGGATCTAATCTAGTGTTGAATATCACTCTATCTACAAAGGAGGTGGCCTGGCTATAGCTGCACCCAAAACACACTAACATAGAGAAAGGAATGTGGAAAGTGAGACCGTGGTCACATACATTCCTTAAGAGAGAAGACAGAAATATAGTACCTGTTTAGGGACCCTGGCATATTCTCTTACTTAAAAATAAATGAGTGGCGTATAAATAGTATTAAAAACAAGCAAAAACTTGTTATTTGACACCAATGCTTAGTTTCTGTGAAGAAAAATTAGACCCATTCAGCATTGCACAAATAACCTGATTATGTCTTTTTCACACATTTACACAGCAACCACCCCAGATTTATCACCAAGCTTACATGCAAGATGGATGCTCTACCTATCCCAGATCCAGTGTGTAGAGATTCCAAGATTGGGAGTAGAAAGCAGTATTTTCCAAATTTTCCATTCAGTTGCTTACTTTAGAAATATATTTCTACAACATTCCTTGCTTGAATTTAGGCATAAAAGGGGGTGGGGTGGGGAGAAGAGTAGTAAGAACCTACAATCTGTAAGCCAGCATTATAGCTCTTGTTATGATGTTATTTTATCCAGAGGCACAAAAGCTGTTGTAGTCCTATGGAGTGCTTGGCAATGAATGACCTCTCACTGCCAGCTACAGGCAGTCATTCCACACTCAGTCTCTTTCAAGTACAATTTCCTTACAACTTGGCACCATTCCAGCCTTCCTCTCCCCATATTGTGTCCTTTTGCCATCTTCTCGCCCACAATTACCTTTCTTCTGGAACCGGAACATTTCCTGCTGCTTCTGCTGCTGCCTCCTTAAAGTATTGACAATAGCTATTGCTAACCGCAGTGCTTCTCTTGGATAGCCATGAGATCTTAGTGCATCCACCCTTGCACAGGCTGTAGGCACATGTTCTAACAGAGAGAAGGGGGAAAGTGTTATTAAAGAGTGCATCCATATCTGTAGTAACCCCATGCTAGGAGAGCATTCAAAAGAGTTTTATTTAAGAATCTATGAAAACAGGACTTTAAAAAGAAAAGACCAACTGAAAGGAAGCTCTGTTGCCGTTGCCAGACTTTTCATTCCTCTCCCCATCCCTAAAAACAGTGCCACAGAAACTGAACAAAGCATCAACTCATGGAAATGTCTTTCTGGTTGAGACACTTACCATGCCAGAGGGGCCACCCATGAGAGTCAAAGAGTGAATTTTCAGCATCATTATGGTAACAGTAGTTGGTGTACAAGTCACTGCTGATAATGTGCTGTAAGTGGCTGTCCTGCCAATGGAGATCGCACGCCTCAATGGCTCGAGTGAACACCGTCCGGTGAGACCTGTTTGATGAATCTGTCAGGCCCACAAGTTCAAACAGCATCAGTTTTTATTCTTTCACATTGTAACACATCACTCACACTCCACTCCACTGTCCTCTAATACAACCCATACACACTGCCTAATGAACAGATATTCTAAAATAGATTATATAATCTATTCCTTTCTTTTTAAAAAACACACACACACACAAGGTTCTGTTAAGGTTACTATTAATTAGAGGTGGCCTACAAATGGTCAAAACTCATTCTGCCTTAACACTATATATGTATACAACATGTATTGAATGTTCACGCACATGTAGAAGCAATAAGAGAAATGCCTAAGAAATTCAGGATTTGGGGCGTGGGGTGGTGTGAGTCGGAAATCACCAAGATGCAAGCCAAGGAAATAGATTCAGCAGCACCCCTTTAAAGCCACACAAATGCATAAAAACTGCACTATGCTTCCAAGCAGCAGAAGAGACTCCCTCTGCAGCAACAATGTGGACTCATGACAGCAGGATTTCTGACATCCTTGCGTAATGCCTGCTTGGGGAGAGGGGGTGTCACATAGGAAGTAAGGTTAGCAAGCTAAATGAAACTTTGTATGAGAGAACTGAGAGGTAACGTGTTGTACTGAGTTATGAACTGAATGCTCTCTCATAATGTGGCTACTGGTGGTATTGGACTGGCAAGACACACACACACACACACACTGCGATGCTGCTACAACCGCACCCCAAGTACATGCAGCTCCTACTTTAATGCAGCCTCAAGCACTGTGTTCCATTTTAAACAAATAAATATCAGCTACAAATATTCTCTCCCAGAAGACTAAATATGTTTGCTTCCTCAGCACTCAAAGCTAGGAAGACGCTCTCGCATCTTATGTGGCAACGGAGAACAGCAGATGCAAGCAGTGGACAAAATAAGTGTCAACATATAGTTAGTTCCAGTAGCTGAAATACAGCTCCTGAATGACTTAGGAGCAAAGGCTCATGCAGAAGAAACTCAGAGAGATTTGGATTGGAACTTGTTGACAAGGCCATGAGTGTGGTTGGTATAGAGAAAGAAAATAGGCCATGGCTCAGATGCCTTCAGTGGCTATGCATGCAGCCAGTGAAGTACATACAGCAGGGGTGGGCAACCTTGCTTGCATTCCCTCAGAAGTTATTTTGCAGAGGCCACATGAGGGCAGTGGGCGGGCTAGTGACACTCCATCCTTATTCTGTCTCTCAAGTCACTACCACCCATGCTACTTTTCTTTTAAGAGAGGCTGAAATAGTGCTGGATGGTGATGATCTTGAGAGAATGTGAGGTCATGAAGATCTTAAATTAATATCACCACCACACTCACACCTCCATTATCTCCACAAAGAACTCACTGCCTTGTCCTTTGCTTCCTTTCTTGGAGGTCTAACCACAGAGGACGGTGACTATAGCAGGTGTGGGGAACTTGTGGCCCTCCAGATGTTGCTCAACTACAGCTCCCACCAACCCCAGCAAGCATGGCCAGGGATGATGGGAATTGAAGTTAGAGATGTGTAAAAGGTAAAGGTGTCCCCGCACTTATAGTGCGAGTCGTTTCCGACTCTTAGGGTGACATCTTGCGACGTTTACTAGGCAGACCATATATATGGGGTGGGATTGCCAGTTCCGTCCCTGGCCTTTCTTTACCCCCTGGCATATGCTGGGTACTCATTTTACCGACCACGGATAGATGGAAGGCTGAGTGGACCTCAACCCCTTTTACCGGAGATTCGACTCCCTCCTTTCTTTGGAATCGAACTCCAGCCGTGAGCAGAGCTTTGGCTGCGTTACCGCCGCTTACCACTCTGCACCACGGAGGATCTTTAGAGATGTGTAGCCCCCCCCCAAAAAAAGGAAAAATGGGGAAACTGTTTTCCATTTTTTAAGCCTTTTTGTTTTTCAGAAAAAAACTAGGAAAAAAAATTTCCTCCAACTTTTTTGGGATTCCTATTGCCTGGTATCAGTTGCATCTCGGACTTCACTCATTAGCTAATAACACTGACAAGCAGGAGCAGCCAGGCTGGCTCATTTCATAGAAATTGCTTAGAAGGGTACCTGCACATTTTTCTCCATAACTTTCTTTCCAGGAGGGCTAAAGACTTACATTTAAAAAAAATGAATGCTCAGATTTTGGGCTACCTGGTGAAGGCTTTCACAGGTGCCACGGCGCCTGTGGGCAATGGCATGATGACCCCTGTGCTAGGCACTGAAGTGGGTGATCTTCTGTTCCACTGGCTGCTCATTTTCCTTCCATGCTAGATAGTGCTTGATGAAAGTGAGGGTTGGGAGATATCAAAGGGGTTTTGGGGCTGCACTGAGCAAGACAAAGGGCCATGTGCAGCCTACATGTTGCCCACCTCTGGTGTACAACGTGTAACCTTAATTTTTCCACTAAGAGTGACACCACCTTCCTTGGCCTTGAATATGAAAAATCTGAAGCACAAAAGTTACTGCAGAACAAATGAACATAATGGTAAAGGCAGAATCTCTAAATTATATTACATGCATTTCAGTGGGTACATTAAATCAGGACTCACCTTGGATTGCATTTGCACCCTGAGGCAAAGCATTGGTTAGACTGGGCAGGTCGTTTCCATGGTTCCCATCTTCCCAGGGACAAACATCAACACTGTTCCATTTCTTCAGCTGTTTCAGCCAACTGGCCTTTTGTTCCACCTTGCAATGGGGATTTAAGACTATGCACATCCAAAGAGCACCTATTAAGTGACACACAAAACCCCGTGGGGCAAGTTACCTTAAACTTTATGGAAAGCATAGCAAATGCAAGTCTTTAAATGGATGCCAATGTTACAATGCAAAATGACATTGCCCAATCTGCCATCTTCTTGTTAAGTGCATGCACAATGTTATTTCAGTCTCTTGAGAGGGGATATCCAAAAGATTTTTTTTAAAAAAATAGGCATCTTGGCAGAAATAGTTATGAGAAACCCACAACAGCAAATCCAAAAGGTCTCAAAACACCAATGGGAAAAAATAGTAATCTCTCAAGAAACTTGCAGTCAATCTCCCATTAAAAGTTTAAAATTTGTATATTCAGGAACTGTGATAATCCCAACCTTCCAGCCTACACAAATAAAAATATCAACTTAAAAATAAATTTATTTACTTAAGAAAATTTATACACCACTTACTTGATGAAAGACCTCAAAGTGGTTTACAATTTAAAATGTTCATTTTTTAAAAAAATAAAAGAGAACATTAAACACAAAACATAAAATTTTAAATATAAATACAATCTACAATTTTAAAACAATTATGCATAATAAAATTACTCTTGTTAAGACTGCGTGATTGGCAGGCTTCTGAAACAATTTAATCTATATACTAATGCCAATTCAAGTCTTCTGTGTGCTTATGTTTATATAGCCAAAACCACAGCACCCAGAAACACAGAAGTTATTAGCAGACTTGGGTTAACCCTGAAATATGAACAAGTACAAAAAATCTTTTTTAAAAAACCCTAAGGGGGGGGGGACCCAGCCCTGTAATGACTTAATGGCAGAAAATGTTGAGAGTATGAAGGAGTGCTCAGGTGTTTGCCTGAACATGTGAAGCCAGATCTGTGGATAGGGACAGGGGCACACATGCAAGACCCGCCCACAATGCCCTAGTGTGCACTGCCCCACCTGCTTACCCCCCCAACCTTCATTATGCAGAGCATAACTGCAGGGGCATTCACTTGAGCACAAGTAGAACCTTCTACTTGATTGGGGACCCTGATAATCCAGGGTCTGTGATTAGATAAAATGTTCGATTTGCATTCAAGCAAAAGCAAGTAAAATGATAAATCCCCCTGGTATTATGCTCAACACCAGAACAGTTGGAGACTGAGTGGGCAGGGAGACACCCACAAGGACATCGGAGGCAGGACTTGCATATGTACCCGTCCATGGATTCATGAAATGCCTAAACACATCTTGAGTGGTGAAAAGCTTTCAACAAGGTGTTGGGGGGGGGAGCAATGGAATCCAAGGGCTTGAAAGGGAGGAGGCAGGGACACAGACATAAGTATAAAATGGGTCAAATAAACCATCTCATTGTTTGGACGGGCCATTCTTCGGTTCACACTGACAACTGCCTGTAGACAGTGAAGAAATCAAAGACTGCCATGTACCTGGGAGCAGCCAAGAGTATCTCTACCCTTGTGCCAAAAGAAAAAAGCCCAAAATGGAGGAAAAAACCTCCACAGTTGAAAAAAACCACCAATTCCAAAACCACCCAAAGAGGATTGAGCATGTTAAGCGCACACACAATACTGCCATGAGGAGGGGGGGAGAGAGGGGGGGAAGAGGGGGAGAGAGGGGGGGAAGAGGGGGAGAGAGGGGGGGAGAGGGAGAGAGTAGTGCTTGCCTTTTCTTTCCAAGAATAGAAATAGGCTTTATAATTATTCCTCCAATTATGCACAAGAAACACTTCTTCATAAAAATTTACAGATCTCAATTTATGCTGACATTTAACTCTGAACCAATGAAGAAACTACATCCCTGACACTGCTTGCTAGGAGAGGCATGAATAAATCAGGAACTGCCAGAACATTTTTAAATATAAAGACACTGCTTTAAAAATCAGCTGTCTTATTGCTGTTGCAGATTCCTGACAAGCACAGTGAAGACATCTACAAGTACTATTTAGCAACACTTCATTTGTTCATCAAAGAAGAGTTTTTACACACTTCAGAGACCTGCAGAATCTGCTAGAAATGAATGACAGCCTTTCAGAGAGGGAGATGCAGCAGCCAAACATGACTAACAAAGAATGCAAATGTGTATCTGCAACAAAGGTTGCCATATTATGTTGACCCCCAGAAGTAATTCAGATCCAAAAGTAGGTAGTATATTCTCAACAATGTGAAGGCATGCTCTTAAGAGACAGTAAAAAAATGACAAGCTATCAGCTTGTAACCTCCTTCCTTATATGCTTTAGTTACAAAACATACACCACGTGCTTCCCACAACAGGTATTAGATTAGATACCAATAAAGGAGATACTCTGCAATTGGCTCAGTAGAGTAGTCTTGAATTTCTGAACACCCTTAGCACAAGATATTGTGCATTCAACAATTTTTAAGTGTCCTTCATGCTTCTAAGAGTCCTTACCAGACTCATTGGGGGTACCAAGTTGGGAACTACCAAGGCATGGGGTTAATATATTCAATAGACAGAGGAATTCAGAGCCAAAGCCTACCACCTTCACAGTAGCCTGCCCCAAGAGGCAAATTAAATTTGGAGTAGCTCTTTTGAAATCTGGCTAAAATATTGCACTCCACCAATTTCAAGATCATTCAGTCCTTGCGGCTGAGAAGATGCATTTCTCTTCTGCTGATGGGCACCTGGTGATTGCATCACATCACAACAGTGGGGGGTAGGCACAAGCAGCCCATTGGGTCAATGCACTCCATCTCACCTAACAGATGATGATAGGTGCTCAGCCCCAATAGCACATCCAGTCTTCTCCAGAGAGGGGGAATGGTGTCTGAGGACCATTTCCCTTTACCTACTCCATGGGTCAGACACAAAAGAAGAACAGATGGCTAATCTGATTTTTCTGGGAATTTGATAGGATCTAAGCCCAGCCTCCTGCACCTCCTTTTGCATTCTCCCGGGGTAGCCAAGCTAGGAACATCCATCCAGACTGAAAAAGCATATCACTCTCCGCACATTTTTGCAGGTTATCTTTGCAGGTTACCCCAGACAAAGCTATGTAACTGAAAAATGATATTTTTTTTAGTTGTTCTCAAGTTCACTACTATCAGCCACCATTACAATAAAAGCAGAAACATGGAACTTTGACCCAGGCATGAATTTGAAAGATCTTTGGAGGTACATGTCTAGATTCCGTTCATTAGCAGAGAGAAATGCAACTCACCCTACTATGAAATTTTTCCCAGTGAAGAGGCAAACACACATAATAAACTAATATGCAAATTCCGTATTTCCCTGAAGATAATTGGAAGACGCATCATGCTGCGACTGCAATTTGATATTAATTTCACACAAGGGAAAGAGTATTAAAACTGTCACATCTCAGTAAGATATTGTCAGTTCTAGTTCCACAATCATTGCCTTGACCTGAATAAGAGGTGGCTCTGCTACATCAGACCTCTAGTTCCAACACAGACATTACAAAGACCCATCAGACAGTGTTTTATCATCCATCAGGTAAAAAAAAAGAATGAGATTAGAGATGAGAGATTGAAGTTTCTTCTTACATCAGTATTTAAACTAATAAATACAAGGTGGCATTATTAAAGTGCTAAGTTATACCAACAGTAGGTACTACTAACTGCTTCTCAGCATGCAGCAGCCTCATAAGCCACTAAGGAGCTACACATGCAATTGCTCCTTTGAGATTAATGCTTGCTTTCTACAAATCTGATGAAATTTAAATTACATATATATAAAAAAGCCAACAACATTTTAGAGTTCCCTGCCTTTCCATCCAAGGGGAGCCAAGGGGACCAACAATGTAGAATCAAAATTACATGAATATGAGAGTCAAAAGCAAACATACAGCATTGTTTTTTAAAAAACAAACAAGAGCAGTCAGACAACAGATAAAACATAAAACTAAACAGATAAATTTTCAAAACTGCTTAAATAGATGCATCTTGAAAAGGTAGTGAAGGGTCATTAAGGAGGACATTAGATGGTTAGCACTGTGCAGCAAGTTCCACACCTTGGGCACAGCTACTCTGATGCATAAGAATCAAGGAGGTTAGTTTATAAATCAGCAGGCAGGGAACAGAAAGGTTATTGCTGTGGGGCATGGAACATAAACTCACCAGTGTGCATTCTGAGAGTCCAGCACACGAGTAGAAAAAGCACAGAAAATATTGGGTGGAGAAATCAACTTCCAACTTTTTTTTACATGCCTACTTTTAAAAAAATAATTCTATGCCTGGGAAAGTATATTTCAATGAATGGACGATGCCTAGTGAAGTCTCAGAACCTTGAAGGGATGCTAAATAAAGTTTCGACTGGTCAAAGCGGCAGTGCTTTAATTCCCCTCCCCTGCACTTGCTGTTTCAACCATTTAGATTGCATAATTGATACAAATCAGACTTCAGCTTTTATTGAAGCATTTTTTAAAAAAAATGTTTTACTACAAAGCCAGGTCTATGGGAGCAAACTCCAACCCCACGTCTCTCTCTGGCTTACAAGTCTTTAAGCCGAAGACTGCTTTTTACCACTTCAAAGCAACACCTCCCAACTTGCTTTCATTTGTAAAAAGAAGCTAACCCTTGTCCCATGACTGCCCTTCTGACAGCTGGAAACTTTATTCAGGATCCCCTCAGGGTTGTGAGTGGGCACTGCCCACTCAATCATACTTTTCCAATCGTAAAATCTTTTCCAGTCTTTTAAAAAAAGATCCTCAGGATTTGCAGACTCCCAACAACGTGTCACAGGACCCTCATTGCTACTTTCTGAAATGTAGGAAGAAGCCCCTCAATCCAATGGCTTCAGAGCCATGTGGGCTAAGCGGTGGTGGTGATGGTTTATTTTTTTTAAGCAAGTAGAGATCTCGGGATTCTAGAGAAATCGTCTTAATCCCAGAATGAGCATATACCAGATCTGCACAACTTGTGATCCACCAAGCCAAATGAGACTATCAGCTGCATGGTGTCTCACCAGGGTCTCAGTAAGCCCCCTGGATCTGCTGCCTGCAGGAAAAACACAAAGGAGAGGGCTGCCAAGCACTTGAAGGTCACTGTAAGAGGCTGTGTTAGGCTCCACATTTGTGGAGGCCTGAAACATACACTAAGCTATTTGCAACAGGAGTTCAGCCAACCTGATAACCAGACCCGCAAACTTCGATCTTAACTACCAGTCATAAGCCCTTTTCAGACTTCCTTCACACAGAGGCAAGACACATGGAGGAGGGAGCAGCTATGACGCTGGTCCTGCCTTCTCCCAAAGAAAAATCCCAAAGCAAGAGCAGAAAACTACACAAACATGGGGAAAGCATTAACAGCAGGCAAAGAGGAGGAAAAACTCCGGGGACCTGAAATTATATTTATTTCTAGGCCCAACACATTTTGGAACAAATTCTTCCTCGGGGCATGTTTCCAGCAGCAATTCTCATCAGAATATGCTTCCTTCCCCCCCCCCCCAACGTATGCACTTTCAGCAAAATGTCTACAAAGGGGAGGAATACTCACATGCAGTTCTACATGGGCAGACATTCCATGCAATCAGGAATCCCAATTGCATGAAATGCTTACACATATGGATCTGTAGGCAAGCATGAGCTGCTTTGCAGATGCATGCAGGATGTCAAAAGGGCATGCCCAGTGGCATGGTCTCACTCTACCTTTTTCCACATGTTTCATCTACACCTGGAGAAGGGCCAAGCAGGGCTATAGAGGTTATCTACCCTGAACTGATTAGGTAAGGCCCACACAGGAGCTTCCTGCACTGTCTCACATACAACTTAGAGGTACCCATGCTCATCTGTTGCAGCAAAAAGAAAGACTTGGAATGCCTTAAAGGCTAAGAGATTTCTTATGGCATAAGGTCTTGTGGACTACAGCCTATTTCATCAGATATCTCCCTTATAAAATCAGAATTGTGAGGAACAAAATCTTACAGCCCATATAGGCAATACATGAGTTGTGCATTAAACACTACTGCAACACCCCTCAACCTTTTGAGAATAAGTATATTTGGTGAATATACGTGAGGGATGTACAGAGTCCATGCATTTCTGAGATATGCAAGTAGGTGTTATGCTGTTATGCCACTATGCAATATCAACTTCCCTCTATTGCCAGCACTAAAGTAATTGTGCAGCATTAAGTCTGCAATGAAGCTCAGCAGGATTAACTAAAAGCAGGGCCTGCAAGACAGTCTCAAATCCTGTTTTCAAATGGGTTAAGAGAGGCACATCTGCACTGACATAAAGATGGTTACACTGCACTGCAAGATGGTTTAACTCTGCCAAAGAACTGGGAAGGGGAAGGGGTATGCAAGTTTGTCACCCAGATTTCTTAACCATGGCTAAGATAGTGGCAGTGCTGCATGTGGAATGGATCAGATGCTTATACAATTCAATCTAAGAAAGCCTGACTAAACATAAAATGCATGCATACTATTATTGCTGAAAGATGCCTTTTAATCTAATCTAACCACTACTCTCTCCCTACCACGATCGTGTTCAAAAGGCAAGCTTTCTCAACTATCAAAACAGGCTCTGTCCATTCAATCAGATGTCTACTGGAATTAAAGTCACAGGCCCCAAAGGACAATCTAATTAAACTAGTGCCACGATGGGCAAAGAATATAAAAGTATGCAAGTCTGTGCTGCACTTTCCATTGTAAATCTCATGGATATGAGCATGCACTATTAGGTGGAGGCTGCAATTTCTATTCAGGCTCACACACTCTCACTGGTTTTCCTACACAGCATTCAATGAAGGACTTGCAATGGATGCTTGCTTCTTCAAGTACAGAATGTTTCATTTTGCTCTAATTCATTCTATTACTGAATTAAACTTTGATGTATTGGTCTTGACAAGTGCTTCATGCTGATTGTATTGTGTATGATAGTATAATCACTCCCCATGCATTTCACACTAGCTGGTTGATTAATGCAATAGATTACTTGCAGCATTGATGGCAAGGGGGAATTATGGCTCTTCTGCAAGCTACATTCTGTGCGTCGTGGTGGAGGGTGGATGTAACAAAGGGACATAGCACATCAACTTCCTTAATGCTTTCCTTCCATTCAGAGGGATTTGCATCTTAAGGTTGGTCTCAATGATAAAATCATGGATGAGTGTGCTCTTACTGTGTACTAATCTATAATGTGCCAATGTATAATGATATACATGTTCATTCAGAAGTAAGTATTTATGTTTAATGGGGCTTCCAGGTAAATGGGTACAGAATGGAAACCTAGGTTTTAGGGTTGGCATGGGGAAAAAAACAGGATTCTTGTGCTTTTAACAGCTGTATGGCAGGCACAAATTCAACATGTCAAGCCTTTTCTAGTATGGAAATACAATTAAGGAAAAAGGTTCAGTATGACTACTCTCAAATTTTGTGATATGCCACATCACCAAGGCAGCATTTTTGTGTTGTGCCACGTCCCTATGGCAACCATTTTTGGGACTGGTGCCCCCAGCACACCCTCAAAATTTGAAATGTATCCTTTGGTCCAAAAAGGCGAGCAACCCCTGCTTTAGATTATTTTTATTTCATCTTTAAGTCAAGCTTTCAAAATATGTCATGGTATTTAGTACCAATAACACAACCACTTCAGGATGCATGCTGGTTTGGAATCCTATTTAAGATGGTACAGCTTGCTTAAAAAAACCACAAACCTGCAAATGACAAAGTACCACCTGGTAAGAAATCAGTTTAAGTCTTGCTAGACAAGACATATGTGATGGAGCACCTAATGACAACAAAAGCCTATCTCATGATACATGTGCAAGTATGTACAATCATGTTCCCACCACTCATTTGGGTTTAGACTACAAATGGAAATGTTTGGCAGGATCTATGCATCTCAGCATTACTTTGACAAACTGCTCTATGATTCAGTGATATTTGTGTGTTCCTCTTTGGCCTGATTCAGACTTAACTGGAATCCCATTTCCCCTTGTGCATATGCAGCATGGCAAGCCTCAGTTTGTGCACTCCTCATCCCCTCTCCTCTTCTATGTGTGACGATGAGGAAATTGAAAGCTTTCAGTTTTGAACTACAGTTCCCCATTAGAACAAGCCACAATTCTGAGTTTGAATATAATTGTTGATAGTTCAAACAAACCAGAATCATAATAAACCACAGCTCCAGGTTTGGATGTAAGCTGTGGCTAGTTTAGAAGTGGAAGATTTCAATCTCTTCCCATGTGAAGTAGGAGGGAGGACGTGAGCCTGAGGCTTGCCAAAATACATCTAACTGTATAAACTCTTCCCAAGTTATATTTTTAGACGGGAAAAGGTTTCTGCAGGAACTCAAAGAGGACTAAAGAATTGAAGCAGCAGCTTCCACAGGATATCAGCAATGTCTCCTATATTCAACAGGAAAAATCAATGAGCAATTGTTGCAAGGAGAATGCCAATCTGATTTGAGAACAATGCTGTACGGTAAAAATAAAATAAACTCCTTGTGAAACTTGGAAAAACTGAGGTAATTCTGCAACACAAAAATCTTAGCTAAGTCAATAATGGCAAACAAAAGCCAAGAAATTTACACTATCTTATAATCCATTTCTGCCTCAGATAGGCAGAAGCATTGCTATAAACATCCCTCATTCATTCATTGCCACGATGCTAGATTCACACTTCAATTTAAAAAACTTTCCTTGTTGATACATATGTCCAAGGGGAGGAAAAAACTGAAAGCTTATTTTGAATTACAAGACTTATGTGATGTTTTCTCACTCCAAAAATAAGAGGAAGGCTAGGAAGAGATAATGAAAACCAGAGATCAGAATATATATATATATCTTATCCTGTAATCTACATGTTGACAAGTTGTTGGGCTCTATCACTCCACCAAGCACAGATACTCCTCTCACAGATTCTTCTGCTTGACTGCTCTCATCAGATAAAGCATCTGAGATTTAATTTAACAGTTTCAGCTTTATTAAGCTGTCACAAGAGCAGTCCCACTTTGATAACAGTAGCTGTGCCAATTATGGCTTGGTTTAGGGTTGACAAGTATAATGATTTATTCGTGGCACATGAGAAGCAATAAAATATTGTTTTGCATTACAACTTTCTTTAAAAATATATGGACACTTTTTCATTTAATTTGTCACTTAGCTTTTGCTAAAGAGGACATTTAAATTGCCATTAAAAGGCAAATGGGGCTTTTAGTTTAAAAACGTCCCCTCCATATTTAAATGATCTGTAATAGCACAGCATTCAAGTGGGGAGTGCTATTGTCTCTCAGTGGGTCTCGATGGCAACATGTGACATTTGTATTCAGGCCCTGTATTATCCATGTGGCTAAAGGGCTTCCAATTTCATATCACAGCCAGGAGCCTGCAGAAAACACCAATTAACTTGCAGAACCCATTTGCTGACAAAACTCAGCCTCTTCTCTATGTCTGGCATCTGGTAGTGCTCAGCATTTAATTCTAAAGCACAGCCTTGCAGCAATGTGATCCGTATATAGGGGCACAAAGTCAAATCGCTCTTCCTTCCCCCCACCCCCAATAAAGAAAAAAATTTGTTTGTTTTGGCAGCCCAGAAACTACTCAGACCTAATTTGTCAAATGACTATTATGGAGTTGTTGCAAATTTCAAACCCCATGGATTGCACTGAATTGTGGATAAGTACACACATTCCAGGGAAGGGAGGCAACACTTTGACCTATGACCACCTAAAAGCCTGCAACAGGCACTAGCAATAAGCACCAAGCATACCACCCCAATTTCATGAGAAGAATGCTTAAGATTAGACTAAATATATGAAGGGTTACCACTTCAATTCTTTGACTTCTTGCCATTGACAGGTAATTTGAGCAAAGTTTGCTTGCTCCAATATAAGGATAGTTATGAACAATTTTTAAAAACCATATTTAGTCACAAGATGGCCTTAAAAAACTATTAAATGTGCCACAGTCACTGCAAAATCCTCTAAAATATGCATGTGCATAGGGAAGGTAAACAGTTAGTGAACTTATTGTTAAATTCTGAATCGATCCTACCTGAATCTTAGATGTGAGCAACTATGGTATTTAAGATTACAGATGCTGTTAAATGCTCCTTGTATTCATATATTTTACATTTACATTATGCCAATTCTCTCAGAAGCTACTTAAGGCAGGTGTGGTGAAAGGGCCCTTTCTTGATCAATTTTTGATACCACATTTATAAATCCAACCTAAATCCCTAAGTATTGTAAGAGGAAACTGACCATATTATAGTCTGTTGTGTAAATGTGTCCTGTCACTTCTAGGAAACATGGATTTCAAAATCATCACTACCACTTTCTCTTGGTTTGGATATTGTTTGGTGTTTCTTTCAAATGTAAATGAACATCTTCCGCCAAACAACAACCCTTCCCTTATCTTAATGGGCCATCCTGTCAGCTAGTCCTTATAGTCTTAGAAAGGATCCTACCTTGGAAACTCCTTTGTACTCACTACTAACATACTAAATGAAGTGTAAAGTCAAAGAAAGTACTGTCACTAACCACCTGACCATGGGAACCTTGATAGTATTTGCTGAATTTCAATTAGCATCTTAAGTTAGCTCAGCCCTCCATAAAGGCAACTCCCTCTTTTCTAAAGCATCCTTTTAAAAAGATGGCTTCTTCGGGAGGAGAAAAAAATAGTCAAAACTGTGGAGCCAAAGAAATTTCTACTCATCTGTCATTTGAAGATGCACTTCTGAAAGGTTAAGAGCTAGTTAAAACACTAGATTTGAATGTGAACAGAAGCTTATTTACCTTTTGATTACTGAAAACCCCCAAAGAGCACAGGCAATTTCAGCAGTCTATATTTATCAACAAAAATTACCTTTGGTTTCAAAAAAACTGAAAAGCGATAGATGTACTGGAAGGTCAAAATCCATCCTATGTACCTAAACACCCTGTAACATTACTGACCTTAAGGGAGTGGGTATAGGGAAGAGTGGGAAGCCTCCAGTGCTCAGAGTAATTAGAGAACTTTCCTAAGGAGAAAGCCTCCTCAGGAACTCCTCTGAGGGCAGCTGGTACTTTGGTTGGATAGTCTAACATCTAAGAGCTGATGGCACCTAAACAGAACTAAGTTGCAGCTTGGAACAGTAACCTTTAACAGAACATGTGTGTCTTTGTGCAAGAGGGGTTAAATAAGTCTCTTCAGATGAACCATTCCATGACGATGGCTCACATATAGGGCAACTAAGATATAATGGATATCTAAAAATCACACAAAGTATTCATTAGCAGAAAACTTCTGCCAACTTGCCACTGAATTTAAGGAAGGTCTGTGTTAATATCCTTGTGGGCAAAATCTTTCCAAATTGGACTTGCTTCCAAACTGAGCCAACTAAGAATTAGTTCACATATTGAATGGACATTTCATTTGCCACCTGCTGTTCTCCTTACCTTGGGATTGCTTTTGGCAACATTTACCAGGATTCCCAGCTGTGTGCTCAGTACAGCCCTTAAGGCATGCGAGATCAGTGCACTCTGCCATCCCAGCAATTGAAACGTGCTGGCCTCTCCTTCAGTACTGTATGGGCTTGAATGACCAATTTCAAATGCAGGAGTGGCAAACAATTTATGGGAGGACTAGCCCTATACCAAATAATTAACACTGCAATTGCTTAGACTTTGATTAAGGAGACATTACTCAGCAGGGCATCAAGGGCAGACGTGGCGAACGGGATCCAGCCAGTGGGCTGTTTTCTGCCCAGTGACTCCCACTAGCCACTTTGACAGGTGAGCAGAGTGCAGTTTGGGAAAAACAGCTTCAGAAGCCGAAGGTTCCCCATCACTGATCTAAAATATTAAAACAGTAACAATAACACCCAATATACAAAGCCTCAATCATTAGAATTTTTATGTGATCTTCCAGAGACTTACTCTGAGCTATCTTGGGGTGGGAAATCTTTTTCAGCATTCTCTTCCATGTAACGTGTCAGGGGCCACATGCCAGTGGTGGGAAGGGCCAGAGGCAAAGGCAAGGCAACAGTATAGTAAGGTAGTTTCTACACATCCCTCTCTACCCTCCCATCCAGGCAAACAATGTTGGGATAGGCATTATCAGAGATCAAAGACATATTCTGGAGGGTGCAAAACAGAGCCAGTGAAGGGTGTGGCTTGGGGAGAGGGAAAGTGGCTTGGCAAGGGGTGTGGGGAGAGTCTCAAGGGCCAGATAGGGAGGCTTGGAGGGTAGCCTGAGGTTCCTAGCCCTTGGGCTAACTGAACCAATATTTTTTTATCCTTATAAATAAAAGCCACAAAACAACCAAAGGTGTACAAGAGTTGTCTTACTGCCTGGTATATTTGACTACATTATGTACTTTAAGCTTATTAATTCAAGGTTGTGTTTCTTCCATTTTTGGAAATTCCAAATGTATTGAGCAATTATAACTAATACACATTATAAAGTCAACATTTATCAATTTAAAGATAGGAATTTCAACTGATCTTGGCACAACCTTCCCCTCACAAGTGATTTTGTAGAAACAAAAAATGAAAGCCATATAATCAATGAACAATTATATTGAGGATTGTGTTTGATTGCAATAAATTTGATTGCATTCTTATTTTTGACCATCCCTCTTTTTGTCACGCAGACCAATATGGTCAATTTAAGGGATGGGACTTCCGGGAAGGGTGACTTAGCCTGTGCCTGCTTTTGAGACGGGCTCCTGCCTCAAAAGAAGCTTATTCAGATATATCAGTCAGTTTTTTCTCTTTTTTTTGACTGATTAAACTTCTCCCGGGTAGGGAGAAACGAAGAGATTAACCTCAAAGCCTATTTTTGTTGGGACGACCAGATCTCATTAATTTATGGGACGAGGTCCAGCCGACGAAGGTGGGACGGATTTTCAACAGCAAGCTCTATCTGTTAAAGCGAACGTTCATCTTATCTTCTAAGAGAGAACGCACTAACAGGCAAGCACCCTTCTTTCTATATTTTTCTTTTACTTGACTTAAATTGTTGCTGTTTAAAAGAGATTTGCCAGATTGATCGGTTTTTGACATCTCACTGGGGAGCCATAACTTCTCTCTGCTACGCACTAATTAATAGCTTATCTCTGTTTTTGTTGCAAAAAGCTGTCCTGGATTTGCATTCTAAAGATATACACAGAAGAGGGATTTCTATTCCAGATTTTTATTTTGAAGAATATTATACTGTCTGAGACTACTCTCTTTTTGGTCTATTTTATTTTGACGAATCTGTTTCTTGACGACTGCCATTAATTGTTTCGATCCTGGGAACTGCATTTTGTTTACTTAACTATGGAGAGATAAGGCTGTCTGCTCTGTTTATACTGTGATGTCACCAAGTTTGGAGTATTAACCCAATTGTTGCTGAAATAAGAAGTGGTTTTCCTATATTTTTCTTTTAAAATGGCAATTAAGAAAGTGGCTGAGAATCTGGAAATAACTATGTTTCAGAAAATAATGGATGAGATTGAGATAACGAAACAAAACCTGCGACAGGGTTGTAAGGAGCTGAAAATTGAATTGAGTAAAATGACGCAGGAGATTAAAGATATAGGGGTCCCTGTGAGAGAGGTGACCCTGGAAGGGGTCCCTGTGAGAGAGGAGACCCCGGAGATTGGAACAAACGTGGAACAGGAAAAAGATTTGGAGTCTATGGACTTTAGAAATAAAATCTATTGTTTGGAGACACAGGAGATTAAAGACATAGGGGTCCTTGTGAGAGAGGAGACCCTGGAGACTGGAACAGGGGTCCCTGTGAGAGAGGAGACCCTGGAGACTGGAACAGGGGTCCCTGTGAGAGAGGAGACCCCGGAGATTGGAACAAACGTGGAACAGGAAAAAGATTTGGAGTCTATGGACTTTAGAAATAAAATCTATTGTTTGGAACTCAATGTTATCTCTGAAGAAATTAATGAAGATTCTAGAGATAAAGTTATCAATGGCATGGATAATCTTCTGGACTGGAATGATGTGATGGAGCCCAATATAGAGAAAATTTATGGAATTAACTGCAGCCATGTAACAATGGAAAAACTTTCAAGAGATGACCCAGTGTATTTTGAAAAAAAGAACAGAGATATGATTTTACAGCAGTATTTCAGCAACCTATTCAGAATGGATGGCAAGAAAATATTTGGGATAGAGGTAATTCCCATCAGACTCTTACTATATGACTATGGCTTTGACAGCAAGATTATTATGGAATACTGATAATGGAAGATTGGATACTGAAATTACTGGACTTAACAAGACTACTGAAGATGGAAGATGGAAAATGGAACTAATAGGGATAATAGAACAATGGCTACTGAAATTACTGAACCTAACAGATTCTGATGTGATGGATTAATTGAAATGTTTATTTTGACTATGGTTATGACAATAAGATTATCATAATTAGTAATGAGATGGATTAATTGATATGCTTATCTGGAAAAAAAAATTGATAGATATATTTCTTAAAGAATTGAAACCTCTCTTTGACTTTTTGTGGAAAGAATAAAGTAATGTTTATGAGATTTGATGATTAAGTAAGATAACTATTGGAGGAAAGTGATTTTATAATATGACTTAAGAGACAGGATTGTTATATATTATAGACTTATAACTGATCTGATCTTTGACAAATGGGAAGTCAATATTTTACTCTTTATTTTTTATTTTTATTTTTATTTTTATTTTTTATTTTTTTTTTTGTTTAACTATTTTTGATTTTGTTTTTTGTCTTTGAATGTTTTATGATTTCGTCTTGTATGTTTTATGAAAATTTGAATAAAAATTATTGAAAAAAAAAAAAAATTTAAGGGATGGAAGTCCTTGACAGCCCTGGTGGAAAAGGGACGCCCAATTACTGAAATAACGTTAGGAACAAAACTGAAAGGTGTCAACTACAGCTGGTTCCAACTATCACAGTTTAGACTTTTTATTGGTAACCTTTTGAAAAAAAGAAGAGGGCATTAGGTCACAAGCAACTTTTGAGCACTTATGTTGCCAGAAAAATAATTAAGGGGATTGGGATCAGCTACCTATAAGCTATTGAGAGAATATTCGATGGGCTATGCAGATGGACTATGGCTGGTGTGGAAGAGGGATTTAGATGTGCAAACAAACCCAGAAGATTGGCGAACAATATGGGACAACCCCCCTCTCCACACTATTTCTTCAAGGATTCGGGAAGGTGCTCTGAAAGCTTCTTTAAGATGGCATTGGACTCTGGTCCATTTGTTTTGCATTAACAAGAGTATTTTGTCTCGTTGCTGGAGGGGAAGTAGCAAGACAGCAACTGTGGCCTACTTATGGTGGTTTTGCGATAAGATGGCCCACTTCTGGAACTTGGTTTCAGCTGAACTCAAGCATAGTAATAGGCAGAGCTATGAAGGCCAACCCAGTCCTGGCTTTACTGTCCACTGATAATCTGCAAGACCCACCCTCTCATCATTAAATAATTTATTTTCATGCTGCTAGCAGCTGCTCAAGCAGAGGTGGCTATGCATTGGAAAGGAGAGGAAGGCTGGTATGACACAATATGACAGATCACCCTGTCAGAACACTTGACCTAGCACAGGAGGGTAGTCATGGGAAGGTCAAAATGCGATAAATTTGACGCAACTTGACACAACTAAATTTGACACAACTTGATTCCCCTTTATTAGACAAACAGCGAACCTAGACCTCCAAAGATGCATATGGTAATTTGGAGAGGTTATTTGGGGTAGATATTTGTAAGGCCTTACTTCACTGAGGCTGAATTCAAAGTCAACATTTTTGAACATATTTTAAGCATAATTGAAAACATGTTTTGTATGACCACGAAATACACCACCACACTGTTTATTTGTCTATCAAGTGCTCATTTATTGTTATGTACTTCTTGTTGTTGTTGAAAAATTATATATATGAAAGCCACATAATGAGTGAACAATTATATTGAGGATTGTGTTTACAGATCTGAGAGGTGATTTTGAACATGACTATGAGTTCTCATATTTTATTAATTTATTAATAAAGCTGAAAGAAAGCTGCTGAAAGAATTGCACTGGCTGCCCATTTGCTACCAGCCAATTTCAAGGTTCTAGTTTTGGTGTACAAAGCCCTATACAGCTTGGGACCAGGATACCTGAAAGATCGTTTTTAACTTTTTTAAAAAAAGTCTTGAAAGCTTTTTTTAAAAATGTTTTTAAAGATATTTTGTTTTAATGTATTTTGAAGTCTGTTTTTACGATGTTTAAAGTGTTTTTAGTGCTTTTGTTTGCCGCCCTGGGCTCCTGCTGGGAGGAAGAGCGGGATATAAATCAAATAATAGATAGACAGATTAGATAGGTTAGGTTAGATAGGGTAAGGTAGATTAGAGGGGGAGAGGGAGGGGGAGAGGGATCCAGCCCTTTACCAGCCTCAAGCAATTCAAGGTAAAGTCTGCCACACCTAACCAAGAGAGAAAGGGAAATGAAGGTGGGTATCATCTATAGACCGACAGAGCTCCAAACCCCAAATCACCAACACTGGTCATTAGTCAACACTGGAGAAATGATGGAATCCTACAACACAACTATTGGGGCAGAGGAGTACTCCCACCACAACCTGAAACTTTCCTACATGGTACAAGTACAGCCACTGCAGAATGCCATGTTCTACTCCCAACCCAGAAGGAGTCCAGAAGGATACAATGGTTGATAGTATCGAAAGCCATCAAGAAAATCCAATGGGTTTCCCCACCTCTCTACCAGTGTGGCCTGTTCAGGATGATCAGAGTAATTTCTATTCTGAAGCTAGTTATGAAATGGATCCAGATTATCAATTCACATGTGCCTGTTTAGTCACATTAGCAAAAACAGGCAGCTTGTGACTAGCCTATCATTTCCTAGTACAAAACAGTTGAGAGAATGTTTCTTTGATAGACTTCACTACTGTCTCCTTCAAAGCAGTAGAGAAAGACGAATATTAACCAACACAGAATCCAACATCCTCTCCTGCAAACTTTATGCTAGGTGGAATAGCCATGGGTCAAATGAGCAAGTAGCAGTCAAATGAGCAAGTTTCAAACACCTGTTCCACATCATGAGATGTCAACAACTGAAATTCATCCCATGAAATTGAATAAGAGGCTGCACTGGACATTTCTGCTGTAACTCCTCTTACTAAAAGTGGAATTCAAGTCTGAATGATTTTAGTTAATTTTATTTATGAAGCACTCTGCAAAACTGTTCCCAGACCACCACTGAAAGTTCTAAAGTCCTAGAAGAATGTCCGCTATCCTAGAGGAACCCTTTTGCCACTCTGTATCTGTGCAATCTCCAGCAGATATTTTAAATGGGGGCAGAGAAAGATCACTACCATGTGATAAGCCTTCAAATGGTCTCAAATCCATGCTCAGTCAAGACCAGCAATTTATCCAACATTTGTGCTCTAAACATAGCTCCAGCTATCTCTTTACCCTCAGTTCCCTGTACATGTGTGGGATCTGGAAAGAGGAAGAGGGTACCTAGGAGCTCCTATGTAAAATTCCTGAGTTCACTACTCCAAGAGCTTCAACAGAACAGTAAGCAGAGTCTGGGGCTAATTGAAAAACATCCAGTACAGTCTAGTACAAAACACCACATCTACATGTGTTGGGCTTAATACACATAGGAACAGAGCCATGGTTGTTCTGAAATCCTGAGCTATACTTGCAAAGGGGACCTCAAAGTGATGTTGAAGTCCCCCAAGACTCCCAGGATGGGATCCACTAGCCAGTGCCGGTTCAAAAGCATTCTGTTAACCTAACAGTCTGGTATCAATTCGAATTTATTCTTTATCCACTAGCAGCTGCTTTTACCAATCCATGGTGTTTTTCACTCAAGGCAAAAAAAGAATTAATATCTATATTTTTAAAGGAAATGCCAATATTTTTAAAGGAAATATTGATAAATTATCATTTTTACAATCAATGTTTTAGAAGTGGTCTTTTTTTAAAAAAAAAATCATTTTCAAAAATAGCTGCAGAAATTCACTAGCTTAAAATTCAATCCTCAATGATTGAGAATAAGCGAGCTAATGGAAAATTTGGTAACAAATCCGAATTGGGCAGAATTCTAGCACATCCCTACTCCTAGCACAGGAGTCCTCAATACATCTTCAGGTATACAACTCCAGGTGTGCAAACTCAAAATGGATTGCATAAGGCAGCCTTTCCTAACTAGTGGGCCACCAGATGTTGTTGGACCACAATTCCCATCTTTCCTGACCATTGGCAATGCTGGCTGAGGCTGATGGGAGTTGTGGTCCAACAACATCTGGTGGCCCACTAGTTGGGAAAGGCTAGCATAAGGCATCTAGTAAAGGAGATGGAACTCTTATGGACCAGAGCAACCTTTCCCTCCACTAAGCAACTCTCAGTTGAGAGAGTACTGAGTTGGCAGCTACCAGTTTCAAACAGCTCTCCCCCTTGTCCAAGCAGATTCCCATAATACACTCAGGGTCATTATTAAATATAGTACAACCAGAAGAATGCTGATGGAATGTGTTGCAAGGATTCCCTTACTGATTGCTTGTCTACGCGGAAGATAAACTGAAATAGCTGCAGCTTGTAATTTGCACCTCTGGACCTTTCAGTGTTATATTCATTTCATACTGAGCAATGTAAAAATATGGCACTCCTATTCCAAAATACACGACGCACCAAAATAACACTAGGTGTGAATTACAACTGTGGCAGTTATTTTGGTTCCAGTTTCCATTAAGGTAGATTAAGATACTCAAAGCATATGGATCCTTAAGAAACAGCCTTAATTACAGGCCAATTTCCAGCTTTACATTCTTTTGATTTTCGAGCAGACGATCATACTTGTCCCAGGACAAACGTGAGTATGAAGTTCAGCTGCTATTACCAGCTGAAGTCAACAAGTACTACTATACTCTTCATTCCAAATATCCTTAATGCACACTCAGCAGCTATTATATACACAAGGCCATTTGATTCAGGTGCTGAGCAAGTTGTCTAGTTTGGAGAATAAACCATCACCCCCCCTAAATCAATTAACAGTGTTTTCATCTTCCTGTCTTCCTACCCCTCAAACCCAAGCATGGCACAAAATGGAGCCACGTTATATTAAAAAGCCCATGTAAACATACCCGCTTGACTAAACTATGAACTTAGGAACCTGGGTGTACACTATACCATCTGTCAAGCTTAAACAGAGGGCCACACAATTTTCCACACCAAACGAAAACCGATTATTGAAGCAGTATGTCCTTTCATAGACATTTTAGAATTGAGAGATAGGCAGACCAAAAGCACAAAGGTAAACATTTACTATTAATAGCTGCCGCCCTAGCTCTTGTTAATACAATGGATTACTTATTACCTAGGAAGTGTTTATATTCCAGCTCCTACTATTAAACATGTCATGTAGTAGTTATTTTTGGCTGCATGTCCTTGGGTTTAGCAAAAATGCACTGCTTTTGCCCATGAAAACAAAGTGCCCAAGGTGCCATATTTCCCAAAGACTGGCAACTATTCCTTTAACAAGAGCCAACGCCTCTTAATATAGTGTTTCCTTACTTCAAAATCTACTACAGAGTTTCTTTGCTTTTACCTAGTTCATCCCAGAGCTGCCTATACTTGTCTGTCATTGCAGTTCCTTGTTGCCTCCAAAGTGACAGACGAGGGTCAGCCATGAACTGTTCTGTTATCAATGTCAACATTCGAGCACCGTTGGAATCTCTCATCTTTAACATCTCTCGCACCTAGGATATAAAACAAGCAACAGAAACAAAAAACACAGGTAAGGCCCCCGTAATGTAACATCCTACCATTTGAAAAACAAAACAACAACAACTTGGAAGCAAATCACACACACTGAAATGAGGACTGCATTTGTACCAACTGGAGAGAAAGGTGGCAAATTACACAGGGCAACTGCAAGTATTCTCAGGGAGCCACTTCTTTACATTTATGGTGGACTTGTCCCATACTGAGAGATTGGTAACAGTGTTACCTTACAAACTCTTCAAGGTGATCTTCTTCTGGACTCCAAGGTTTGGCTCTCAGGTTACACACAAAAAAGGCCAAAGAGAGGAAAATAAATTGGTTTTTAACATAACAGTTGCCAAAGTAGCATACCCAACATATTAGAAACAAACAAATTATGCCATGTGTGGGAGGAAATGTTATATAATCTATGGGCCACTGCCATGACATTAAATATAGAATTATATATTATAGGAACAGATACTATTTAATACTAATAAGCTTCAGTTATGAACATCTACAATGGAAAACCAAACATTAATATATATATATATATATATATGCTAAGGCTGATATTCACATGCCAACTAGTTTTTCTTTGTGCAATTATGCTACACAAACTGTAATATGTGGATTTAACTTTATTTTAATATGAAAAATTATAAGAAATGAATCGCCATAAAATAGGGAGGCAATTCATGCTTTTTCATACTGCCTCAAAAGTAGTGTGTGTGTAAGAATAATTCTTCGAAACACATTAACTGGCACAGCGTGTCCTCTTACAGCTTAAGAGTGTCAGTGTTATGTAGCCCCAAGTTTCACCATGACACGTTAGGAAGAGAGAGCACACACTCTTAATACAAAATTTCTCAAAACATACTTCCTGCCCCTCATTCTTTTGCTCTGGAGACTTTGCTGACTATTTAAAGAAGGAGAAATAGTGCAGGTTTCTGTCAGTCTGTTTGGTGTGACAGGGACCCTGTTTTGGTTGCAAGGCACACACTAATCTTGGACAGGTCCATTGCTTCTACTCTGGCTTGACATTACATTATTCTGACATCAGAAACCTGCAGTTTTAACTGTTCCAGTTCCCTGCAATGAATTGACTCTAGTTTCAGGTTCCTACTCTGCTCTCAACTCTTGGCTTCAACATTCCATTCTGGACTGAATCAACTCTGCCAGTCTTTCATTACACAACAAATGTTCTAATTTGCTCCTATTAATTTCTACTTATGTTGCATTTCTAACTTTTGATGCAGAAAACAGATGAAGCTCCTGTATAAATTGGTTAATAAAAGCATGAATAGTATACAAATGGAAGCAATTTTACCCCCAAGGTTGCCTCTGTAGACTTATCTCTGAAGCTGTCTTACCTAAGCAATAGAGCTGTTGGCAATGCAGTGGCCTGGAAGAGATAACTCCTGTTTCACTCAGAGTTCTGCCATCCCCCACCTTACCTCAAAGCCTTCTCATGGTGGAGGACTGGGCTATCGTTCTCAATATCAACAACCCCAAACATCCAGACAGGGCTGTGGAGTCGGAGTCATGGAGTCGGAATCGGAAGCAATTTTGGGTGGAGTTGGAGTCGGGAGCAATTTTGGGAGGAGTCGGAGTCGGTAGAAATGTACTGACTCTGACTTCCAAATAAATTTTGATTGACAAGAAGCAATTTTGGGTGGAGTTGGAGTCAGACAGTAGAAAAATAGAGGAGTCGGAGCCAGAGTCGGAGTCGGACAGTAGAAAAATAGAGGAGTCAGAGTTGAAGGTTTGGTGTACCGACTCCACAGCCCTGCATCCAGAGCAAAAAAGCCCTCCTCGCAAATTATTCTGGTTTCATACTAAAGGTTCTCATTCGAATGTACTAATTCTTCAATGCAAGCTCAAAACATGTGGAAAGTCAAGAGCCAGGCTTCAAAGTTGTAAACTTCTAAAAAAAATATTTATGGGGTACACTGCACACCTTTGTTTGAGTCCTTAAGACACATCACAGCCATACTTTCCTAGCAACAAAGAGCTGGATTTATTTTGGAAAGCCCTTTTATTCCCCATGTAGCAGTTGGGGGCTTTACAGACACTGACACCAAAACCACCAGTAGTCTGAAATACAGCTGATTTTAAGTTACACAGACTTGCATTCCTCCACAGGAAACCATTTAGTAGTAATACCAAACAGTGTTCCAATAAGCTCACAGGGACATCATTAAGGAAAAAAATAGCAAATTGAGGGCCAACTTGGATACAAGGTAAAAACATACAAGGGAATTGCAAACATTTTTTCTACCTACCTTTGCAAAAAGCAAATTGAGCTGCTTCCCTGATCCATGGTATCCACCCTGGGAGAGGAAGAGTTTGACCTGTTCCTGGACTTGTTCTTCATCCAGATGCCAGCAATTTTCATCATCTATGCTAGCACCAGCTGTTGGATCAGGGGCACCTACCAACACAATAGAAGAAAAAATATATATACATATATACGCACACAGAGCCAGAAGACTGGTTTTATTGGTGCATGAGGATCAGGTTGCTCCCATTGTAACCATGTTGTGGCTGCAGGTATGCGTGCTGAATTCTAGCTGCTGGCACTATACAATAACAGCATTACACAAAGAGAGACAGCACACACAGTATTCTGTGTGCACTGAGTTGTCACACACCAAGTGACTGAAGAGGAGAGGTGTGTTAAAAAAAATCACATAGTGATGCAGTGTCAGAACATAGTGCCAACAGTTTAGAAAGTCGACACATGCACCAGCCTGATAAGTTATAACTGCACAGGGTCACTGCTCAAGTACATGCTTTGCAGGTTCAATCTCCAGAACCTAAGGTTAAATGGCTCTCAAGCCTGAAGAAGATTTCTGCTCAACACTTTAGAAAGCTAGTTGTGCGACTGTATGAAGACACCACATTATGATTGTTATGGATTAACAGCTAGGATACTGACAAACATTGAAAAAGAAAGGAAACTTACACAATGCTTTCCTTAGTTATAATGTCTTTGCAAAATAAGAGGTCTTTTCACAAGCAATAATCCCCCCCCCAATTAAGTACACACCTGGACAAACAGCCTTCCATAGAACTGATCTGACATAGGAGGCACCGCTTTTACAGGTACACTTCTCACCAATATATTTTATTTAGCCACATTTACAGCCCACCTTTGCCTCAAGGATCTTTCGCCCAAGCTTTTCAATCTTAAAATTTTCAGTGCTTTCAAAGATCTTTTCTACTCTCCATGTTTCTCTTTGTTGGTTTTAAGCCTGGATTTATTCTGCTGCTATTTTTATACTGTTTTAGATTTTATGCTTAAGTTTTATTGTCTTTTTTTAGTGTAAACCTCCCAGAGAGTATTATTGGGTGATATATAATACTGTAAACAAAACTATGGGTCATACCCAGCTAAGTCCTACTTAAAGTAGGCTCACTGAAATTAATGAACCTAAGCTGGTCACACCTGTTAACTTCAATGGGTCTACTCTGAATAGGACTAGCAATGAATACCACCTTATATATCAGGAGTGGGGAACCTTTTTAGCTTTGTAGGGCAGTTCTTTATCTGGCCCTACACTGCAGGCCAACTTTGATAGGTGGGCAGGCAACCCACCAGACAATCACAGACATCATTATGACATCACATGATTGACATGTGGGTTGTCCCATCCACCTGTCAAAATCTGTTGCCCTTTGTGAGTCTCTCCACACCTCTCCTTTCCATCTCAATGTCTGGAGGTAGAAAGGGGAAGCACAGCTGATGGGTGGTTGGGAATGTAACCTTACTCAAGCAAAGGAAGAATCAGGAACCCACTTTGAGCTCCCAATTATTCATTTGAAGCCCCTTTACCCACCTCACACCTGATATTATATATGATGTCAGGTGTACAGCAGGTGGGCATGGATTCCCCAAAATGGCCTGGAAGGCCAAGTTTGGCTTGCAGGCTAGAGGTTCCCCACTCCTGCTATACATTGTTCTTACTCATTCTAATTTATCCTCACAACAACCCTGTAAGGTAAATAAGTGTGGGAGAGTGACAACAACCCAAGGTCATCCAATGAGCTTTATGGCCAAGTGGGGATTTGAACTTGGATCTGTTTGGTCCTAGTTCAACATTCTCTACATCACAGAAAAAGAAGTTGTACTCAAGAGTAAGCTACTAATACCATTTTTTAAAAAAATAGCTGCATGTTCCATTTACAATGCTCCCACAATTTACGCAACATATCTTTCTAAATTAGGGAGGCTGAACTGTTGCACTCGCTGCAATGAGCCTCTGCTTTAGAATTTGCTGGAATATTTCAAAGACCAGACGTTACTAGAAGCACTAAGACCAACAAATACTTGAGGCCTCAAGAGAGTTCTTGACCCTCCTTATGCACAACACAAACCTAGGCTTGCTTCAGACAATGCAGTCAGTGCCCATTTCAAACACTAGAGCAATTCCTGCTTATGGCTCTATATAAAATGTTGTCAAATTACTCTCTTCAGAATCACACAAACACATCTGAAGGCAACACTTGTGAAAAAATCAGAAAAGTTTTTTTTAAAGTTCTCTCCCCCCCCCATAATATTTTAAGACATTTAATGCATGCCAGTGGTATATACTTGACATTACTTTCAAGCTGTCCAAAAACATTTTTTGTTAAGGGAAGGCATGGGAACAAGCACTTCAACACAAAAGATGATATTACTTTGGCAAGTAGTTGAAAACAATTAATTATTCCAATACAAATGTGGATAAACACCAATGAAATATGTACACAGCAATCTGGCAGAACTGT
Source organism: Rhineura floridana (assembly GCF_030035675.1). Lineage (NCBI taxonomy): Eukaryota > Metazoa > Chordata > Lepidosauria > Squamata > Rhineuridae > Rhineura > Rhineura floridana. Next base: position 39,637,935 of record NC_084480.1, on the reverse strand, counting down.
CATAAAATACTTAAACCAGTATTTTTACAGGACTAGTGATGACAATAAATATGCTGGCACAATACCCAGGATATTAAATTGTTGCACTGGCTTCCTGCACTTTCTTCCAAGGGGCTCACATTGGGTTGGCACATGTGATTTCCATACATCTCCCATAAAACATACTCACCAGGCCAAGACCTGCTTAGTTTCAGACAGAAAACCACAACAAGCATCTTCAGAGTGTTATCTGATTATACTGTAGTACCTTGCAAGAGTATGGAACCAGTGTGTGAATGATAGTGTGCACGCATACACCATACACACATACATGAGATGCCATAAAGTTTAAAGAGATCTTTGTACTGCAACCTGATTTTTCTAGAAAAAACATTATATGTTTGTGTGTTGTAAGATGACCTCCAAGGTCCCTTCCAAATCTATGAGACTACGTTGGAAACACCAAGCTGAAGGCTCCGTCACAATACTTGTTCTAGGTAAATAACTAATACCATGTGTTAGTAACGATGAGAAATAACTTCTAAATGGGTCGTGTCTTCAAGATATCATGTGTGCATTTTTTAAAAAAAAGCTGAGCCCTGTGTTGTGAGATTTGGTTTTGAGCTTACCATGGTGACTTGCCTAAAGCCACCTAGTCAATTCATGAAATTTGAACTGGGGGAGTTCCTAGTTCACAATGTATTGATTTTTTTAATTAAAATATTTTTGTTTTAAAAAAAACCCTCCATAAGATAGTATCTAAAACCAGAGTGCATTCTCTTAAAATGAGCAACAATAAGTAAAGGACAGCAACGTATTAAGAACAGCTATTAATTAAATAAAACTTAGTCTTGAGTGCTGAGCTACATAAACTCCAGATGCCTTCCCATGGTGGTGATTTTTCAAGTCAAATCAGTATACATCTTATCTATGAGATTCAGTCAACAAAAACTTTTTCAAAGAATGATAGTTTTTTATTATTTTGTGTCTATCCTTTGGTACCTGGTCATTTTTTCAATACTACATTTTTCAATTTCAACGAGTATTTCAAATTACCTGTGAAGTATCTTAAGCAAGACACATTTGCTCAGGCTAAGGCCATCCAGTGTGCCTCATGGCTGTGTGGGGATCTGAAACCAAGTCAGTGCCTGAAATTCCACTCACTGTTGTGTACCAGGTCAGGGAACAGGTGGCTATTTATCCATGAATGAGCATGGTACCAAAGCAAGCTTATCCCCCTATGGAACTGTACCCTCTTGTTAATTATTGGAATAAGGCATAGGAGGCAAAGAAGGGAGTAATCAAAGCTGCAAATACCACACACATCTTTTCATATAGAAAAAGAGGTGTGCCATGTTTTTCTAGGCCTCACACCATACATTTATTCCACACCATACATTTATTATTGTTATCATTCACACCATACATTTATTCCACTTGAAACAGTCATGGCTTCCCCCAAAGAATCTTGGGAAGTGTAGTTTGTGAAGGATGCTGGGAGTTTTTAGGAGACTCCTATTCCTCTGACAGAGCTCCAGTGCCCAGAGTGGTTTAACAATCTATCCCTTTTCCCAGGGAACTCTAGGAATTGCAGGTCTGTGAGGTGAACAGAGGACTCCTAACATCTCTCAGCACCCTTCACAAACTACACCTCCCAGGATTCTTTGGGGGAAGTCATGACTGTTTCAAGTGGAATGTACAGTGTGAATGCAGCCCTAGCCAGTATTTTATGGATTTTCTAAGAGATGAAACCTAAGTCTAGCTTTAAACAGAACTTCTGACTGGCACCTTTTACATTTACAAAAAGGTCTCTGTATAGTAAGAAGTTCATTAAAATTCAGTGCTTCTATCGATCAGTTATTGTGCTGAGGAACAAGCCAAGAAAACCAAAACCCACTAATGTAAATTCAAGGTAGACTTCCATTTTAAAAAATTATCCTTACAAAGTTTGCTTTAAGCGACAATGTTTATGATAGAATAATTAAAACCGTTGAGAGCATCTTGGTGGCACTATCAAGACAGAATGTGAGGGGGGGGGAAGCTTATGAAAAATATAAGACATTTAAGTCTTCCCAGAAACAGTTTGATCAGTGTTTTTTGTTTGTTTTAAAAAAATGCTACAGCATGGGAATTATTTGCCTGATCTACCAATTCTGAACATGACCAAGCTGTGCTGTAAATCAAGTTTCACAGGTAGGGCTTTATTATTTTAATCCTTTTCTGTAAAAGAGCTCATGCACAGAACTGGAATAGCTCTGGACAGACTGTCAGTCTAGCCATCTTATCAGCTATACAGCTAACATTTATGACTGACATTCAAATAATTACAAAAGCTGCAACTCAGCAAGGTAGAAGGTCCACTAATAAAAGCTACTGCCACATCTCAAATATTAGGTACTCCTCCGAAGAGGACTGGGGTATCACAATCAAGGTACTACAGTTTACCAAATTAAAAGGTGCAACAGACTTTCCCCCATAGTTTTTCACTTTCATACTGACTAGCTTTTGCCAAACTTATTTATAAACACCAAATATACAATACGTATGATTGAAGAGGTTCAACATATTTAGACCAAACTCTAGAACCACATTCAAAACTTGCTTCTTCCGACTTCCGGGAAGGGTGACTTAGCCTGTGCCTGCTTTTGAGACGGGCTCCTGCCTCAAAAGAAGCTTATTCAGATATATCAGTCAGATTTTTTTTTTTTTTTGACTGATTAAACTTCTCCCGGGTAGGGAGAAACGAAGAGATTAACCTCAAAGCCTATTTTTGTTGGGACGACCAGATCTCATTAATTTATGGGACGAGGTCCAGCCGACGAAGGTGGGACGGATTTTCAACAACAAGCTCTATCTGATAAAGCGAACGTTCATCTTATCTTCTAAGAGAGAACTCACTAACAGGCAAGCACCCTTCTTTCTATATTTTTCTTTTACTTGACTTAAATTGTTGCTGTTTAAAAGAGATTTGCCAGATTGATCGGTTTTTGACATCTCACTGGGGAGCCATAACTTCTCTCTGCTACTCACTAATTAATAGCTTATCTCTGTTTTTGTTGCAAAAAGCTGTCCTGGATTTGCATTCTAAAGATATACACAGAAGAGGGATTTCTATTCCAGATTTTTATTTTGAAGAATATTATATTGTCTGAGACTACTCTCTTTTTGGTCTATTTTATTTTGACGAATCTGTTTTCTGACGACCGCCATTAATTGTTTCGATCCTGGGAACTGCATTTTGTTTACTTAAGCATGGAGAGATAAGGCTGTCTGCTCTGTTTATACTGTGATGTCACCAAGTTTGGAGTATTAACCCAATTGTTGCTGAAATAAGAAGTGGTTTTCCTATATTTTTCTTTTAAAATGGCAATTAAGAAAGTGGCTGAGAAGCTGGAAATAACTATGTTTCAGAAAATAATGGATGAGATTGAGATAACGAAACAAAACCTGCGACAGGGTTGTAAGGAGCTGAAAATTGAATTGAGTAAAATGAAGCAGGAGATTAAAGATATAGGGGTCCCTGTGAGAGAGGTGACCCTGGAAGGGGTCCCTGTGAGAGAGGAGACCCCGGAGATTGGAACAAACGTGGAACAGGAAAAAGATTTGGAGTCTATGGACTTTAGAAACAAAATCTATTGTTTGGAGATACAGGAGATTAAAGACATAGGGGTCCTTGTGAGAGAGGAGACCCTGGAGACTGGAACAGGGGTCCCTGTGAGAGAGGAGACCCTGGAGACTGGAACAGGGGTCCATGTGAGAGAGGAGATCCCGGAGATTGGAACAAACGTGGAACAGGAACAAGATTTGGAGTCTATGGACTTTAGAAATAAAATCTATTGTTTGGAACTCAATGTTATCTCTGAAGAAATTAATGAAGATTCTAGAGATAAAGTTATTAATGGCATGGATAATCTTCTGGACTGGAATGATGTGATGGAGCCCAATATAGAGAAAATCTATGGAATTAACTGCAGCCATGTGACAATGGAAAAACTTTCAAGAGATGACCCAGTGTATTTTGAAAAAAAGAACAGAGATATGATTTTACAGCAGTATTTCAGCAACCTATTCAGAATGGATGGCAAGAAAATATTTGGGATAGAGGTAATTCCCATCAGACTCTTATTATATGACTATGGCTTTGACAGCAAGATTATTATGGAATACTGATAATGGAAGATTGGATACTGAAATTACTGGACTTAACAAGACTACTGAAGATGGAAGATGGAAAATGGAACTAATAGGGATAATAGAACAATGGCTACTGAAATTACTGAACCTAACAGATTCTGATGTGATGGATTAATTGAAATGTTTATTTTGACTATGGTTATGACAATAAGATTATCATAATTAGTAATGAGATGGATTAATCGATATGCTTATCTGGAAAAAAAAATTGATAGATATATTTCTTAAAGAATTGAAACCTCTCTTTGACTTTTTGTGGAAAGAATAAAGTAATGTTTATGAGATTTGATGATTAAGTAAGATAACTACTGGAGGAAAGTGATTTTATAATATGACTTAAGAGACAGGATTGTTATATATTATAGACTTATAACTGATTTGATCTTTGACAAATGGGAAGTCAATATTTTACTCTTTATTTTTTATTTTTGTTTTTTTTTTCTTTTTTCTTTTTTTCTTTTTGTTTAACTATTTTTGATTTTGTTTTTTGTCTTTGAATGTTTTATGATTTTGTCTTGTATGTTTTATGAAAATCTGAATAAAAATTATTGAAAAACAAAAAAACAAAACTTGCTTCTTCCATAAAGCTTTCATAACGAAGCACCTCCATTAAGAGGCTGAAAGTCTTTAGCATATGGCAATGGAAACCACTTGAAACTGTCTCTGCAGGACAGCTGCTCCATGCAGCATGCTGTTTATGTGTGCCAGTGGACACCATGTTCTCTACACAGACTTTATAGGATACAGTCATGTACATAGACTTAACCTGGGAGATACTTAAATGAGGGGGATGGACTGCTGGGTGAGAGAAGTGAAAACTCAAAATGATTAGAATATCAACTTTGCCACCTGAAGCCACACAGGCATTTCCCCCAAACCTTCCTTGCTTTGGTAGACAGTACTCAGCTTCTAAAAATATGCCTTGCTATCCAATCCCAGTGAGGCTCCCATATTTTGCCTCCCCAAATCCCTCTGGCACCACAGCTGCTACACCGAAAGAACCCCTTCCCTCCCACAGATGCCAATTATCTATCATATAGGTGCCCTACTCCTATAGATACACCACTGTTTACCATAAAAAAATGTTCCAACATAACAAAACAGCTGTGTCATCAACCCTGCCATCCTAAACATCCTTGTCATGGCATCCTTGTCATGTGCCTATCAACCACAGACCACCACCCATTCTCCACTCTTTCCTGTTGGGTACAAATAGCAAACTATACAATACTCCCTTCCAGATCCCTCCACTGTCCTACACTTCCTACACTCCTTGACACCTGAGCTGCTAATTTATAGGGCACAATGGGAGAGACTGATGAACAACTATGTGCTATCTATTACTGAGTCATCTTTTCTTCTAGCATGTGTATTAGTAATAGCTCCATGTCAAAAAACCCACATTGAGGATCCCAATAAGGCCCGAGGAGCCTGTATTTTGACAGTCCTGGTATAAGTAGATCAGACACCTGTCCAACCTTTTTTGATCCTAAGGTCATGTTTACACTGTCACCATAGCAAACATATTTCATTGCTATACTGCTTACTGATAAGGCCTGGCAGTCTTGACAGGTAACCAAACACAGCCTAGCAAGTCCTCATTTCAGGCCACTTCACGCAATCAAAGAAAGCCCTGTATGCTGATTTAATCACAATGCTTTCAGAACTCTGACCTACCCCTTTCTCCAAATGGGATGTCACAGCTGTTGACCTCCAATGATTTCCTGTGGGATATGTCTTAGACTAAAGGAGGGCCAACAAACTCATCAGACCTATGTTTTGTTTTCTTCTCACTTGTCTACCCTATACAATGTCCTTTAGTATCTTATATATCATAGGATACTGCAGGACACTACGGTATACACTGTGGTTATTTGCTAAATGTTACCCTCTTCTTACCAATATCACACTTTCCTTCCTTCACTGTCACACAACTCTAGAGATCAACGTGGCCTCAGTAGTTCAGAGTGCCTTTTATCATCAATAGCTGGTTCACCAACTGCAACCAATTCTGGACAGAGTGTCTTGTCATGATGATCCATGCTCTGGTAACCTTCCAGAGATTTACTAAATTACTGCCATGCATTGTCTGTAGGCTACCCTTAAAGACTGTTTCAAAGCTTCCATTAGTACAGAATTGAGCTAATTGTGACTGGTGTGGCCTGGTTCACCCATATCATCCCAATTTTTAGACAGCTTCACTGGTTGCTTGTTCACTTCCAGGTCTAATTCATGGTACTGATAAAAACCTTTAGAGCCCTAAATGGCTTGAGACACAAATATCAGAAGTGCCTGCTCCCATATCAACCTGTCCATTCTCTTAAAGAACATCTGCAAAGGCCTTCTCCATGTAATTCTTCCATCAGAGATATCAAAATGTGTAAGGGTGAGGGCTTTCTCAGCAGTAACATCCCAGTTATGATAAGAGCTCCCAGAAGGTATTGCCTCCAGTCGAACCTATCATTTAGGCTCCAGACCTTTCTTTTTATTTACCCAGGCATTAATAGTAGTAATAATAATAACTCATTTAATTGTGTAAGTTTTAGTCTGCTTTAAAGTTTTATTTACTGTCCTGAGTGTTTTTTTTTGTTTCACACTGTACACTGCTTTCAATCTTATATCTAAATGTTTTAAAATAAAATTTAGAACTCAGTTTTTGCTCCCACTTATGCCACTTAATGGAGATAACCACTATCTGTCAGTTTTTACTCAAAAGCTGCTTTAAAACATCATGGGATGCCTATAAAACCACACAAAATAGCAATAATCTACAACCTTTGACAACGTGGTTCAGCCAAGCATCGCTCTCCATCAAAGCATGTCACAGTGATGGTATTAGCCACATCACTGAAAGTTTCAGAGCTGCGTCCCCATACAACATGATCATAAGCAGCTAAAGATCACTCTTTTTTTGCCCCATTCATGACAAGTCCATATCTCCATGCACCTCATGTAATCCAGCATATTTTATACTCTTCCACTATTATCCAACCCTATTATGATGATTCTTCCAAAAATGATGTGCAGCCTACCTCACTGGCAGTTTTCAGTCAGTCTCCCAGTGCAGTGCCCAGATAAAGTGACCAAGACAAAATGTGGCTTTCATGGTTTTAGCTATACTTGCAAGTGAATGCATGTAAGAAAGTCCAGTACATCACCAAAAACAGAGTAAGAGTAAGCCTGAACTCTGTACAGAAAACTCACCGTGAACTTGATTGATCTCCGAATTTTGAGAAAGGATTTCATCTGCTAATTTCTGAGCAGTTGGCAAAACTTCTGTATGGTGCACTGTGATCAAATACTGTACAAACTTTTGTAGCTGGTCTCTGTTCATTTGAAAGAGAGTCTCTGAAATGGGAAGATGCAGTTTGACCTGATCTGGCTTGCGGATCCGGTACAAAGAAAGAGCCACAACATGGGCACAGTAAAATATGTCTTTGTTTCCACAGCTACAGGTCACTGAGGTAATCTTGCAACGATCAAAGCTGATAGCTACATTGCAAACAGTTTCTGGCTCCGATTGCATTGCAGGTTCGGTCACTGTGCCACTCAGATGGAAACCTGTTAGTTAAAAAAAAGAATAAAAAGGACAATTCAGTGAAGTGACTATGATTGCCATTTTAAGTGAGCAAAGCAGTTCATCTTCAAGTAGAATGCAGTTTTGAACAGAGATAGTCTTAGACAGCAACTGTGGTCTTCAGCAGCAGCCACTAAAAGTCACCCAAAGAACATTGTGCATATAAATAGCTTCACACACACAAAGTGGTCATTGTGGTCGAAGATGACTGCAGAAAAAAACAGGAAACAGACTGAACAGACCAGTATGCTAAACGTCCATTACTTTAGAACTCTCACAGCAGTACATTTTTCATCTCCACAGATGGCAAACACTAGTTGGAACCTTCCTTCAGTGGAATCTGGCAAAACTACTGGTTTTGAATTAAAAAAAAAGAGTTCACATGAATGTCCAAACAGAATTCAGCAGTTCTACAGGAGTTTTTCTGTATTGTTCATCTATATTTATACACAATTTGATACTGACCCTACAGGAAGCTACAGTCATTTCTAGGCCCTTGATGAGTTTATTTGTATGGTGCGTTCAGTTCTAGAAATACCCAAACACACTTAATCTTAGTTATACACCTTTCTTAAAGGGAGACTGCAAACGAGCGAAATGGCCATGTTGTATATACATATTGTTCCCTCATGTAAACATGCATGCAGCCAAAATGAATTGGGTGCAGCTAGCAGAGCATCCTTTTGCTATAACTTTTACTCCTCGTAGGCCTACACTAACTTTAACATGGATCTTTAGGTACACGCCTGCCTGTTACAACTTCACCACTGTCTCTTCCAACTGAAAGCAAAGCTACACCATCAGAATCATTTGATGCCTTTATTGTGAGTGTGTACCAATTCTGTTTTTCCAGAATTGGTAAAAAAAAAAAAACCCAGCAGGGAATAGAAAAAGAGGAAGGCCAAACAAGAGATGGATTGATTCCATAAAGGAAGCCACAGACCTGAACTTACAAGATCTGAACAGGGTGGTTCATGACAGATGCTATTGGAGATCGCTGATTCATAGGGTCGCCGTAAGTCGTAATCGACTTGAAGGCACATAACAACGCCAATTCTGATCTTGGATGGCAGTGGGGCATGATGGCATGTACAAGAGGACTCCTGCACACAGAAAACTAGCATGTTAGGGGGGGAAGTAATCTTACCCTTCTGTGATGTGCTAAATGAACGTCTGAAAAGGAAGAACCGAGCTGACTGTGAAAATGATGAGTAATTTGACTGATAACGAAGAACTCAGTTGCCAGCATTATTCTTGTTCTTGGCTTGTGGACATGTATATACAAGTATTTAAAGTAACACTTGCTCAATAATTTGTTTTTAATAATGTTATTTGTTATTTAATTTTGAGAATTGTTATTTAATTTTGAGAATTGTATTATTTTATTGATGTATTATGTTCTATTGATGTATTATGTTCTATTGATGTATTGTTATATTCATTTTTTTTTGTAAGCCGCCTTGAGGGCCTTTTGGCCATAAGGTGGGGTATAAATTTAATTAATTAATACTAATACTAATACTAATAATAAATGTATCATAAAGAAGTTACACTTATTTGTGGTAAAAGCATTCAAATATGTGATCCTGTGCCTCCAATCTACAGAAATACCATGCAAGAAAGGCTCTACAGTGTACTTTTATGGCATATTTAAACCACTTTTGAAATGTCTTCTGTCCACAGAGGTAAACTGTAAATCTCTCCAAGGTTGTAGCTATGTACTTAAAGGCTGTTTTAGATAAATCCAGTCACAGTACCAACAAGACTCTCATACCAAAGATTAGATAAATGGTATCAATTTTGCATGTCCAAAGCACTGATGTGAGTAATTTTGGGTGTGTCTTGTTGGCAACTGTATGTCAATATTGTGCATAAGAAGACAAACCAACATAAAAAGGGAAGAGAAACAAAGCACTTCAGGTTGAGTTGTGACTCATGAACTGTGATGTGAACATGTGATGGGAGAACTGGAGTGCTTGGTCTTAGAGGAGAGCATTGATATAGTGAGCATAACTGAGACCTGGTGGAATGGAGAAAACCAGTGGGATACGGTTATCCCTGGATATAAACTATATTGGAAGGACAGGGAAGGACGTATTGGTGGCGGAGTCGCTCTATACGTGAAAGAAGGCATTGAATCCAGCAAGCTCGAAACCCCAAAAGAGGCAGACTCCTCCACAGAATCGTTGTGGGTGGTGATACCATGCCCCAGGAGGGACTTAATACTGGGAACGATCTATCGGCCCCCTGATCAAAATGCTCAGGGAGACCTTGAGATGAGATATGAAATTGAGGAAGCATCCAAACTAGGAAATGTGGTAGTAATGGGTGACTTCAACTACCTGGACATAGACTGGCTGCATATGTGTTCCAGTCATGACAAAGAAGCAGTTTCTAGATATTCTAAATGACTATTCCCTAGACCAGTTGGTCATGGAACCGACCAGAGGGACGGCAACCCTGGACTTAATCCTCAGTGGGGACCGGGACCTGGTGCGAGATGTAAGTGTTGTTGAACCGATTGGGAGCAGTGACCACAGTGCTATTAAATTAAACATACATGTAAATGGCCAATTGCCAAGAAAATCCAACACGGTCACATTTGACTTCAAAAGAGGAAACTTTACAAAAATGAGGGGACTGGTAAAAAGAAAGCTGAAAAACAAAGTCCAGAGGGTCACATCACTCGAAAATGCTTGGAAGTTGTTTAAAAACACTATATTAGAAGCTCAACTGGAGTGCATACCGCAGATCAGAAAAGGTACCGCCAGGGCCAAGAAGATGCCAGCATGGTTAACGAGCAAAGTCAAGGAAGCTCTTAGAGGCAAAAAGTCTTCCTTCAAAAAATGGAAGTTTGTCCAAATGAAGAAAATAAAAAAGAACACAAACTCTGGCAAAAGAAATGCAAGAAGACAATAAGGGATGCTAAAAAAGAATTTGAGGAGCACATTGCTAAGAACATAAAAACCAACAACAAAAAATTCTATAAATACATTCAAAGCAGGAGACCATCTAGGGAGACAATTGGACCCTTGGATGATAAGGGAGTCAAAGGTGTACTAAAGAACGATAAGGAGATTGCAGAGAAGCTAAATGAATTCTTTGCATCTGTCTTCACAGTGGAAGATATAGGGCAGATCCCTGAACCTGAACTAACATTTGCAGGAAGGGATTTTGAGGAACTGAGACAAATAGTGGTAACGAGAGAGGAAGTTCTAAGCTTAATGGACAATATAAAAACTGACAAATCACCGGGCCCGGATGGCATCCACCCGAGAGTTCTCAAAGAACTCAAAGGTGAAATTGCTGATCTGCTAACTAAAATATGTAACTTGTCCCTTGGGTCCTCCTCCGTGCCTGAGGACTGGAAAGTGGCAAATGTAACGCCAATCTTCAAAAAGGGATCCAGAGGGGATCCCGGAAATTACAGGCCAGTTAGCTTAACTTCTGTCCCTGGAAAACTGGTAGAAAGTATGATTAAAGCTAGATTAACTAAGCACATAGAAGAACAAGCCTTGCTGAAGCAGAGCCAGCTTGGCTTCTGCAAGGGAAAGTCCTGTCTCAGTAACCTATTAGAATTCTTTGAGAGTGTCAACAAGCATATAGATAGAGGTGATCCAGTGGACATAGTGTACTTAGACTTTCAAAAAGCGTTTGACAAGGTACCTCACCAAAGGCTTCTGAGGAAGCTTAGCAGTCATGGAATAAGAGGAGAGGTCCTCTTGTGGATAAGGAATTGGTTAAGAAGCAGAAAGCAGAGAGTAGGAATAAACGGACAGTTCTCCCAATGGAGGGCTGTAGAAAGTGGAGTCCCTCAAGGATCGGTATTGGGACCTGTACTTTTCAACTTGTTCATTAATGACCTAGAATTAGGAGTGAGCAGTGAAGTGGCCAAGTTTGCTGACGACACTAAATTGTTCAGGGTTGTTAAAACAAAAAGGGATTGCGAAGAGCTCCAAAAAGATCTCTCCAAACTGAGTGAATGGGCGGAAAAATGGCAAATACAATTCAATATAAACAAGTGTAAAATTATGCATATTGGAGCAAAAAATCTTAATTTCACATATACGCTCATGGGGTCTGAACTGGCGGTGACCGACCAGGAGAGAGACCTCGGGGTTGTAGTGGACAGCACAAAGAAAATGTCGACCCAGTGTGCGGCAGCTGTGAAAAAGGCAAATTCCATGCTAGCGATAATTAGGAAAGGTATTGAAAATAAAACAGCCGATATCATAATGCCGTTGTATAAATCTATGGTGCGGCCGCATTTGGAATACTGTGTACAGTTCTGGTCGCCTCATCTCAAAAAGGATATTCTAGAGTTGGAAAAGGTTCAGAAGAGGGCAACCAGAATGATCAAGGGGATGGAGCGACTCCCTTACGAGGAAAGGTTGCAGCATTTGGGGCTTTTTACTTTAGAGAAAAGGCGGGTCAGAGGAGACATGATAGAAGTGTATAAAATTATGCATGGCATTGAGAAAGTGGATAGAGAAAAGTTCTTCTCCCTCTCTCATAATACTAGAACTCGTGGACATTCAAAGAAGCTGAATGTTGGAAGATTCAGGACAGACAAAAGGAAGTACTTCTTTACTCAGCGCATAGTTAAACTATGGAATTTGCTCCCACCAGATGCAGTAATGGCCACCAGCTTGGATGGCTTTAAAAGAAGATTAGACAAATTCATGGAGGACAGGGCTATCAATGGCTACTAGCTGTGATGGCTGTGCTCTGCCACCCTAGTCAGAGGCAGCATGCTTCTGAAAAACAGTTGCTGGAAGCCTCAGGAGGGGAGAGTGTTCTTGTACTCGGGTCCTGCTTGCGGGCTTCCCCCAGGCACCTGGTTGGCCACTGTGAGAACAGGATGCTGGACTAGATGGGCCACTGGCCTGATCCAGCAGGCTCTTCTTATGTTCTTATTTTGGAGTGACGCTGGTTCTCTATGTGGCAATAAGAACCCAATCCATTTACCAAATAATCTTTAAGTAGGTAACTCCTCCTGACTATAACAGGCATTCATTAAATAGAGATTATCTTCATAGGAAAACATAAGCCTTACTAGGCAATACATAGCGTTTGGGCAATCAGCTTTCCCTCCCTATTAAAATCATCAACTCAGTGGCCATCAACTTGAGTTTCCCTTCTACAAAAGGAGGATGTCTCCTGTTCATGGAAGGGTCTTTGGTCCAGCAAAGACTCCTGCTGGTGGATGTGATTTCTGCAATTAACCCTTCCCCCTGAAGCACTCCATCCTCTGCATTATGTTGTTCTAGGGCCTCTTTGGGGAGGGAAGAGAAGGAATCAGTGAAGATGGTTTTTCCCTTACACCAGTTGGTTCATCCCATTAGCAGAGTTCCATTCATGGATATTTCAAATAAATCAAATAATAAATAAAATTTCAGAATTCAAACTGACAGATTAAGAGACCCTTCTAGATTTTGTTGTGCTCCAGCAAAAAAGCAGATACTTCTATTTCTCTAACTGTGGAGATACTGCATTGTTACGTACGTTACTGAAACACACACACACACACATGGTTCATGCAAATCCAAAGAAAACCTAAATGAGTTCTCTTGAATGTGGCTTGCAGCAACTACCAAGCAGTTCTAGTACTGACATGACTGTAAGCAGGAGAAAAAGAAACACAGAAACATTAAGCTAAATTGAGATGATGGTAATTTTCATATGGATTTTTTCCCCTTCTGGATATTATCCTTCTTTCCTCAGTAGAATTTTTTTTTTTTTACTGTAACCTCATATAGTTTCCAGTCAAGGCTGCAATAAAAGGCCACAGAAAACCACACCAGTGAACACTGCCAAGATGAAGAGCTGTGATGGTTACACTACACCAACCTCAAGATTCCAGCTGCCTGGAAATACCGATGCACCCAGTCAAGTACTTAACACTGTGGTTGGGCAACCTGAAACTAGGCTTTGAAGGGACACCAGCAGTAACTTACATCATAAACTATGAACACACATGATCATGGCTAGACAGCCAGTCACAAAGGAAACAAGAGAAAATGTCTGAGGTTAAAATGTGATTTGCTTGAGACAGAATTTTCTGTTCCTGTTACTACCAGATGCATCTTCAGCTGAGTTCAGGATACAAAGCCAAGTGATGATAATGTTTTTGCCAGATCTCCCATAATGTTTTGCTAGTACTCTGTATCCATCTGTTATTCTCTTAACTTCCACCCGATCAGTTTTCATGCCAAGTAGCTGCTATGTTCCCCAAGCTTAGCTATTGGCTTAAAAAGCCAGTAATACATGGACCAATAATTTAGCTCATCTCTCTTTAACTTTGAAACTGTATTGAATGACTGAATTCTAGAGAGGATATTTATATGTGGGCATAGGAAACTGCCTTATACCAAGTTAGATCATTGGTCAATCTAGCTCAGTATTGTCAACACTGAGAGGCAGGGGGCATTTTCAGTCCTATGGGAGATGTGGGGGATTGAACCTAGGACCTTCTGCATGCAAAGCAGATGAGCTACCACTGATGTACAGCTCTTCCCCATAAGGGCCTGTAGATGCCAAGCCTTTTCATGGAACCAAATACAAAAGCTTAGTACTACGCAATAAGGACATTTATTACACTATAACCAAGCTTCTCCAACAGTCTTCTTACAGGACTATACACACCAAGCTCTTTAGAGGAGTGGGTGTGCTGTTTTCAAGAGACAAGCTTCTTTACTGGTAGGAACCTGTACACCAAGTCAAGAAAGTTCATATCCTCACAAAGGGCTTGCTGATTTGAAACTACACACTATGAAAGGAGACAGCTTCTCCATCCAGAAATATGACTTGTGTGCTGGTTCTTTTAGCAAGGCTGACAGAATGATGAAAACTCTACTGCAATGCTAATACAGCATCATAGACATGGAGGCGGGAGCTGAAGACAGGCATCAGTACTTCCCCACCTTGTTTCTCAAGGAAGATGAGAGTCATGGCAAAATCCCTTCTGCAAGAGCCAGGGTGGACCAATTTAAATTAAGTTTCCAGTTGACATACTTCCTGAAAAGGCACAGTAAACAAGAATACTGGTTTCCAGGGCAAGCATAAACCATAGTTTGCCAGTTCAGACAAAATGGCAAACAATGGTTTACATTCAACCAGGCAAAAAGTGTATGCACCAAAGTTCTTGTCAGGTTTATTCACATAGTGCCAACCATAGTTTGGCATGAACCATCCCTAAGCAAGAACATTTACGTGAAAAACAAAATCCCCAGAACTTTCTAGAAGCAAGGGAAGCAATGACTGGGGAGAACAGTGTTTGAGGTGGAAATTGCCAAGTTATTTAATTTAAATTATCTATAACTTCATTGTTCACACAATCCCAGAGTGAGAAACATTAAAATATAATAGAATAGTATTTTGATAAAACTAATGTAAAAATATGCTAACAGTGTAACTACATCAGTCAAGTACTTGGGTGAATAGCCATGTTTTTTACCTGGCACAGAAACTCTATTTGTGTTGGTGCTACTTTCACCTGAGATGGGACAGCACTCCAGTGTTGTGGTGCCACTATTAAGAGTGCCCTCTCATGAGCTGTCATATAATGTAAACTGTGGCATCATGAAAAGGGCATTTCTAATGACCTCAAAGTCCAGGCAGGTGTACAAGGGAGCAGGTGGTCTTTCAGGTATTTGGGTCTTGAGCCATCTAGGGCATTATATGTCAAAACAAGCACTTCAAATATGGCTTGGTAGCGCACTGGCAGCCAGCACAGAGCTTTCAACACTAGTGTTATGTTGATGGCGAGCTGCCCCCACAAGAAGTCTCAGTGCAGCATTCTTTAGTTGACAGTCTAAATCTTAATATATACACGACCTATTAGTTTGATCCAGAATGGCTGTTCCTGCAAAAGGAAAGGCTCCTTTCGTTCATGGAAGGAACAGAGATTCCTGCTGGCAGACAGACAGGGGAGGAAATGTTTTTGCTAATTCCCCCTTCCTCTTTGCAACTACCTCTTATGCTGCTCCAGCGGGTCCCTGGGGAGAGTGGGGAAAAAGAAATAGTAAGAATTGCCTTCCCAATCATGCTAGAAGAAAGGGGAACTACACCAGTCACAAGCTTGGATCCAACCCAATATCATTTATTGTGCTTGATCTCAGTTTATTCATTTACACAGAAAAGCTGGCTTCAATGGAATGTGTTTGATAGAGGATCATAGAGCCCACTTCAGAAGATTGAGTCGAATTCAATTCAAACTTCACTTTAAGATGATTATTTTTAAAAAAGATCTTTATTAATTGAAATTTCAAGTATCTGGTTTTAATCCTCCCTTCAAAAAAAAAAACTGTTACCCACAGTTCTTCCCTCCTCCCATGTCCTGCTGAAGATTTGTTGTGTTCCAGAAAGACACACTCACCTGGCTCGCATGCTGCTCAATAGTGTCCCATTTACCCAGACCACGATATTTGTCGGAACGCCTCTCCCGATATGAACCGGCCCGTACACTACGGTCTACTACGAAGGCCCTCCTCCGGGTTCCGACTCATAGGAAGCCCAGAGAGTGGTGACAAGATCTAGGGCCTTCTCAGTGGTGGTCCCCAAACTATGGAATGGTCTCCCCGAGGAGGTACGCCTGGCGCCGACACTATCATCTTTTCGGCGCCAGATTAAAACCTTTCTCTTCTCTGAGGCATTTTAATTCCTGTTAATTCTAAATTATTATATTTTGATTTTAGACTGTACAGTTTTTTGTACAGTTTTGTATTGTGATATACTGTATTGTGTTATTTTTATTGTATTTTTAATGTTCACCGCCCAGAGAGCCGTTGCTAGTCGGGCGGTATATAAGCTTAATAAAATAAATAAATAAATAAATTTACTCCTTCCTTTGATGCAGCAGTAGGAAACAAACCAGAGAGCTGGGTTAATTTAATATGCAACCCGGTAGTTGCGGTTTGCTTCTCTAACATACAAGTGGTAAGCTAAGAATCTCGACTTGTGATCATGGTTTGGAAACAGAAACATGTTGGTTTGCATGTAATGCTAAGCCAGTGTTTTGGTTTGCTTCCTCCTGATGCAGGAAAGGATGGAGCAAATAAGGCACTATTGAGCAGCCTGTAAACCAGGTGAGCAGGGCCGGTTCTAAAGGGCGGCCAGGTGGGGCACTGGCCCGAGGGCCCCTGGAGCTACAGAGGTCCCCAAGGGGCCCCTCTGCTCCCCTTCCGCGATCTGCAGCAGGAGCTGCAGATCGTAGGACAGGAGGGGCTTCCGAGCCACCCGCTTCACCTACCTTTCTCTCTGCTGTTTTTTGCAGTGCACGCAGGGTTGCCATCAATCAAGATGGCGGCGGAGGTTTCCATAAGGGGCTGAAGCCTCTGCCGCCATCTTGGTTGATGGCAGCAATGGGCGCGAGTGCATGCCATCAACCAAGATGGTGGCAGAGGCTTCAGCCCCTTACGGAAACCTCGGCTATCATCTTGATTGATGGCAACCCTGTGCAAGCAGTGCGCGCAGCCGCAAAAAACAGCAGAGAAAGGTAGGTGTAGCGGGGGGATGATGGGCGGCTCGAAAGCTCCTGTCCTGCGATCCGCGCTCCCGCTGAGGATCACGCAAGGGGAGCGGAGGGTCAGGGGCAGGCTGGTGCCCAAGGGCCTCAGCATGCCTGGAGCCAGCCCTGCAGGTGAGTGTGTCTTTCCAGAAGGGGACAAAACTTCAGCAGGATACGTGAGGAGGAAATAACTGTGGGTAACTGTGTGCAGAGAAGGAGCAGGAGAGCATCAAACCAAGCAACTATTGAGTAGCATGCACCAGCACACTGATTGTCCATGTTAAAATATTCATAGAATCATAGAATATTAGAGTTGGAAAGGGCCTGGAAAGGACCCATCGAGTCCAACTCCCTACACAATTCAGGAATCCAAGTTAAAGCATACCTGACAGGTGGCTGTCCAACTGCCTCCAGCGTTGGAAAGCCCATCATCTCTCTCGGTAATTGATTCCATTAACATAGTACTCTAACAGTTAGGAAGTTTTTCCAGCCAAAATCTGGCTTCCTGTAACTTGATCCCATTATTTGGTGTCCTGAACACTGGGATGATTGAGAAGAGATCCTGGTACTCCTCTGTGTGACAACTTTTCAAGTTCTTGAAGAGCACTATCACATCTTCTCTTCTCAAGGCTAAACATGCCCAGTTCTTTCAGTCTCTCTTCATAGGGCTTTGTTTCCAGTCCCCTGGTCATCCTTACTGCCCTCCCTTAAACCTGTTCCAGTTTTTCTGCATCCTTCTTAAAGTCTGGTGGCCAGAACTGCATGCAGTACTCAACATAAGGCTTAACCAGTGCTGAATAGAGGGGAACTAGTACTTCACACAATTTGGAAACTATGTTTCTGTTAATGTAGCCTAAAATAGCATTTGCCTTTTTTGCAGCCATAACACACTGTTCGCTCATATTCAGCTTGTGATCAACAACAATTCCAAGATCATTCTTGCATGTAGTATTGCTGAGCCAAGTATCCCCCATCTTATCACTGTCCATTTGGTTTCTTTTTCCTAGGTGTAGAACTTTGCACTTATCTCTGTTAAATTTTGTTTGGTTGTTTTCAGACCAATGCTCCAGCATATCAAGATCCCTTTGAATTTTGTTTCCATCTTCCAGGGTATTAGTTATCCCTCCCAATTTTATATAATCTGCAAATTTGATAAGCGTTCCCTGCACCTCCTCATCCAAGTCATTAATAAAAATGCTGAAGAACACTGGGCTCAAGACTGAGCCGTGCAGTACCCCCACTTGTTACCTCCACCCAGTTTGAGAGGGAACCATTGATAAGCACTCTTGGAGTACAATTCTGTAGCCAACTGTGGATCCAACTGATCATTGTTCCATCCAGCCCACAGCTTTGCTTAAGTCGAGATATATTATGTCCACAGCATTCCCACAGTCTACCAAGGAGGTTATCTGATCAAAAACTGAGATAAGATTAATCTGGCAGAATTTGGTCTTGACAAATCCATGTTGGTTTCTAGTAATCATTGCATTGCTTTCAAGGTGTTTACGACTGACTGCTTTATAATCTGTTCAAGGATTTTTCCAAGGATTGATGTCAAGACTGACTGGTCTGTAGTTTCCAGGTTCCAACTTTTTGCCCTTTTTAAATATAGGGACAACATTAGCCCTCCTCCAGTTATCTGGGCCTTCACCCATCCTCCATGTTTTGTTTTAAAATATGGATTAATGTTACATGTGGACCAGACCACTGAAAGTCTTATACAGGACACAGGTCTGAACTGCCACACATACACCCCCTCCCCATAATATTAGGTTAGAGGCAGAAAACCCCAGTAAAACTAGGGAGAAATATTTAGCCACCTCACTAACCCAATCATGTGTTAAGACAAACCTAAAAGGAACTAATTCAGGACTAACTTGTTTTACCCTTCAATTCACTTTTAAAGGCTATTCCTTTTGCTTCTATTGTACCAGTGGACACAAAGATGGTTTCCTTTTCAGTATTTTAGATTAACTATGCTGAAAAATACTAAAGATTTATTCCTCCATGCAGAGTAATTAATTTCTGTTCCAAAATAATATCAGTCTTTCTACAACACCTTGATATTTAATCAAAAGCCAGACAGCCAGAATCAAGGGCAATACTTGCTAACACCCCAACTTGCTAATTTTCTACATGTAGGGAATTTCATGAGGAACATTTTATGTGAGCCCCATCTGCAATCTTGTATCATACAGCCCAGACACAGGTTTGCCACCTCAGTGAGAACTGAGCCATAGTCCAACATAGATCTGTAAATTTAGGTTACTATAATCTTTTACCTTATCTTTCCTGTTTATGTAGTAGAAACCAGCCTTTACTGATAAGAACTGAGGGAGACAAGAGCCTCAAACATTTCCTTTGTTTTCTTCTTCCAGAATCACCGTTTGGTTGCACAATTACAACAGATGCTGTAAAACTACTTTACCCTCCAATATGAGTGGTGGTGTTCATATACCTCTTAAAAATATGAGGTCTCCACAGATGGGCATTCACTTGACAGTGATGGGATAGTTGCCTGTAATTGTCACTGAAAGGACAACAGGAAAACTCATCCATTTACCAGAGCAAATTCCACTACAGATCCTCTCTTTGCAAAAACCAGACTATTCAAGAACCACTGCCTGCCAGTTCCCCTTATTGCAGCATGACCGAATGCCTGCTTGTCCATTTGTAGTAATAATTTGAATTTAACCCAGATGAGCAAAAATTTTTATAAATCACCCCCCCCCCCAAAAAAAGAATTCCATTAAAAGCACATCTTAGCACATCCTGCCGGCTCTGGTTGCCACAACACTCCCCCACTCCTCTTCTCCCTTCAGTCTCTTGTGGACTATACAACATAAATTAGCTATTCATTACATGTAAAGGAGTCGCAGATAGAGCTGCACCCTGCTGAGGAAGACTGCTACTTTACATGTCAATTTCAGAACCAAAGCATCTGCTACCTTACTAATATGTATATTTAAAGCTGCGGCACAACACGCAGATTATATGCTGTTCATCGCCTGTTTGTTCAGATATGAAATCCTAAGTAGCATTGCTCAAAATTATTCCCTTTGAGCCCTCCATTTTAGTATTCTATGTAACATACCCATTTTGCCCCCTACACTGAATAGCTTGTGCCCTGTAACGATAGTAGTCAAGATAACTTAGACTAATCAAGGGACAAATTTGGCCCACAACTGCTTATACATACACTATTACTAACATCTTCAATATTAATAGAGTCTCATACAGAATATAATCAGCCATTACTCATTTCAAATACATGACAAACTGAACACAGAACTATTACACAAGGACCATTGTGAAAAACTAAAAAAAGCATAAGGCAATATACAAATCAATCACTCAACTGCAAGGCAAAAGAAATCTCTTACCACCAAATGAACAAAAACACCTATCCTTTTATTGTGTTATATATATACTCCCTAACACTTAAAACCTGGAAAATCCATCCTTTGTATTCTTGGCTTCATTCCTGTCTGCACAACACTGCATTATGCTTGTAGGAAACTGAAGGAAGGACTGAATCTCAGATATGATCAGTACATTAGCTATGTTGTCCTTCTGCCATAAAAGTAAATGCAGCAGAAATGAAAAACACCAGTAGTATCCAGTGTACCCAGCTTCATAAATACTGTTACTATTATACAAAAATGTTATTTCAAAGCTTCCCAAGCTAAGGACATGCCTTACACCAAGTCAGACCACTGGTCCATCTAGTTCACACTGATTCACAGTGGCTCTCCAGGGTTTCAGACAAGAGACTCTACCAGTCCTATCTCGAGATGCCAAGGACTGAACCTGGGACCTGTTGCATACAAGCCAGATGGCTCTACCACGGAGCTATGGCCCTTCTATAATTTTAGAGTGTCAGTAGTCATTCCTAACAATCTATATCTAAACTTGGAAAAGTTTAGAGCAATGGCCTGGTGCCTACCACTACTAAGATCTAATTTAAAACCAAACACTCCTCAACATTACATATTAGTCCCTTTTGACATAATAGAGAGATAGGGGGTTACTTCATTACAATGAAGTAGCAATCATCTTAGGGAACCCCAAACATTGAGGTAATTATTTGTATTTACACACAGTGTTACGACAAGATATTTAGCTGTACAGTATCATTTTGGGACAATGGCGCCCTCCAAAAGTAGAAACTGGAATCCACTATTATATCAAGATGAATGAACAAACACCAGATACCAGGTATTAAGATAGGAATGTTACTGAGAAAGTGACTGTTTAAAATATATTTCACTGGTTTGATTTTAAAGGAAGCCTTAAAAAGTCAAGAGAGAGACACACAAATGTATAACTAGGCCTGGAGTAATTATCTTGATTTTGAGCAAAATCACACCTGTTTGTGTGCAAGTAAATAAAGCCTGACAGCAATTTGGTTCATCTATCAGAAAGAATCAACTGCAAGCTTAATATGCATTATTTGCATTCTGCACAATAGTGTATTTGTTCTTTCAAGCCAGTACAGTGATAATTCAAATGCATGTACTGTGTACTAAACTGAAAGTGCTCAAAGCCACAAAGCACAATGTATTCCAACTGGATGATTCTAAGGCCAGGTCATTTAACATCAGACATGACTGCATCCCGTTACAGAGCTGTTTACCAATACCCACTTTTAAAAAATGGCTACAGTTGGTTCAGCTACCACTCTTGAAGAGAAATAAAACTATTTAACTAGCCAGAGGAGTTTTCAATTTATACTGGCACTCTGGGAGATGTAGAGGGATGGACTTGCACTTAGCAGAGTTCTGCTCACATGAAGCTCTGGAGGAATGGGAGGCAATTTTCATTTATTCCTCTTTTTGCCAGGAGCCCCATGTCCCCTGAGAAGTGGCTCCAGAGGTTTTGGTGTGTTGACGTGTGTGCGTTGTTGCGTGAAACAGCATACATTACGTTGGAGTTAAGTTGAGCAAGAAACTTCTTCAGAGCATTAGAGCATGTTAAGAGTCTTTATTAAGACATTATGGCCAAAGGCTTAAGAGTAAATACATGTAGAGTTTCTTCAGTCACCCCCCCTCTGGACATCTCTCTCCAAAGGTAAACACAGAAGACAACCTCTCAGTTCAGAGGCAATACACAGAAGACCAGCCTCACAGTTCAGAGGCAATATATAGAAGACACAACTTACAGACTCTGTTAGAACTTTCCCAGTTGCTATCTCACGTTACCATGACAACCGCTGGCCTTGGATGTCTGCTCACTCTCAGGCCAAGAGATAACAGTTACTTCTCCAAACTTGCAGGCTTTATGGAAAACAACTAGAGACAGTAATGCCTATGGGTCACAGCCCAACATGGTGACCCTCAAATAGCATGGGAGATAGCACTAGGGACTGTAGGGAAATGGGAAAATTTGCAAAAATTGTCTTCCCCATTCTTCCAGAGTTGTCCACAAAGGGAATCCCAGCTCTGGATCCAATTAAGTATATTTGATTCTGCATATACTACTGGCATCTTTAAGTGCAGAAAAGGCAAACATTAGAATAGACATTAAGGTATACAACATCCAAAGGTTTTCAAAGTGAAAACTAAACACCACAGGCGAGATCCAATTTAACATTAGTGCTAGAAGTGGGCAAGTTGGCATGCTTCCATGAGTTATTTTCATCGTGCAAGTGATAGTGCAAGAGGAAGTACAGGCGGGCCCCACTTTACAGCACTTCGCCTTTTGGCGTTCCGCTAATGCGGCGGCTTTCAATTTGGGAAAGTCCCCACTTTAAGGCGCTTGTTCCGCTTTTACAGTCGTTTTTGCTCGTCGCACACCATTTTCGTGTGACGTGCACCATTATCTTCAATGGGTTCTGCTTTTCGGCAGTTTCCGCTTTTCGGTGGCAGTCCAGCACGGAACCTGCCATATAAGCTGGGCCCGCCTGTAGCATAACAGTATGTAATAGGCTACTACTTCACAACATCTCCATTAGCCCAAGCTGTCTACAGGATCCAGCTGCTGCACTACATTAATAATGGGGCTACTGCTAGTGCAGGTGAGGTAACCTTTGGCACTTCAAATGTTGCTGAACTACAACTCCCATCATCCCTGGCCATTGACCATGTTTGCTGGGGCTGATGGGAGTTCTAGTTCAGAAACATCTGGAGGGCCAAAGGTTCCCCACACCTGTGCTAGCAAATAGCTGTTGTGCTAGTGGGCTGCCACAATTGGATCTCACCTCTTATTTAATTTCTAAAGCTTCCTAGCATGTATCCTGGTATTGGATCAAAAATAAGATCCTTGGCAAGCAAAAGAAAAAAGTTTAAAATTGCATTGCTAACAGGGCCACCAATTTTGACTACAATTGTACCTTGTGATTACAACCTCTTCAGCAATTTTAACAAGGTTCAAATTAGTAGCTTAAATATTGGGTTAGTAGGAGCTATCAAAATAGTTAAGGGGCATCCAATGTTACTCTTTTCTTATAACCAATGTACTGTTCAAGATCAGTGTTTATATCAAACAAATGCAACTGATGAATAAACAAAATTGAGTTTACTTTGTTTGGGACTCTATTACTCAAAGCACTGTGCTTTGATTCTCTGCTACAGATAAAGGGCTGTATTCAACTAAGTCCGACTCAGAATAGATTCCTTGAAATTAATAAATCTAAATTAGTAATTTCTATTAACTTCAATGGGTCTGCTCCAAGAAGGGCTAGCAATTATACAAATCCTATACAGAGTCAGGAATACAGGTTTAGAGGCATACAGCAGTTTTGTCAGATGTAGATGTTGCAGCAATTTCATAGTGAATTCTGGAAGACTGTGCAAGAAAAAGTTGACTTCTTGTTTCTCTATCTTTATTTCTAAAGCAACCTTTTAATTAAAAGAAAGCAAGAGGTCATACAGTAGCTGGTCTGTAAATTCTCTGTAATGACACAATGACCTCTGTATGTTAGTTGATATACAGAGGAAATTACAACCAAGCAATGCACTATTATTTTGAAGCATAGCATGCTTGTTTGAACTACTTAAAGTCCATTCTATAGGGTCACATCCAACATCACTTTTCCATTCACATTCTGTTGCGTGATAAATTAATGAAAATACCCATAAGTGCAAGCCTTTACTGTAGAAAGAGTTCAATGCAAATGGTTAAAATAAGGCTAGAGAGTTGTCAGTTTTAAATGCATGGGTAACCAAGCATCCTGGCTCGCTCCTGCCCTCTTTAACACCTTCCAGGAACTAAAAAGGCAAGCTACATAAGCAGCATGCATGTCAAACGATAAAACTATTCCTGGACTGTACCAGCTCAGATTGCTGGTAGTAGCGTGACTGAATGCTCCTCCCCCCCGCCAAAAAACCCCAAAGTTTTCAGCGCATAGCAAACTTGTACTCAGAAGTATTCCGCTCCAGTATTCCTTACAGCAACTAGCCACCTAGGCACAGGAATGATTATTTTTTCTTCAAACATGGATACCACCACTATTATACCCATTTTGAGTTCATAAAAAAAATCCTAACCATAAACCATATGATCTCCTGCTTAACTATAAAGGCAGGCAAATCTTATTTACAGAACCATTCCTTCATCATTTTTTTCAGCATATGAAATAAGACAAAGTAATGTCAAACACACAGAAAACTGCCTTATACCAAATCAGACCACTAGTCCATCTAGCTTAGTACTGACCCATAGTGGTTTGTTCAGGGTTTCAGACAGGAGACTTTCCCAGTCTACCTGAAGACGCCTGGGATAAAACCTAACCTACTTGCTTTCTTAGATTTATATCCCACCCTTCCTCCCAGCAGGAGTCCAGGGCAGCAAACAAAAGCACTAAAAACACTTCTAAAACATTATAAAAACAGACTTTAAAATATATTACAACGAAACACCCTTAAAAACGTATTAAAACAAAACATCTTTTTAAAAAAAAAAAGTTTTAAAAACAATATTAAAAAGCAACTCCAACACGGACACAGACTGGAATAAGGCTTGTTGAAAGAGGAAGATCTTCAGTAGCACCAAAAAGATAACAGAGATGGTGCCCGTCT
The DNA here is from genome assembly GCF_030035675.1 of Rhineura floridana. NCBI lineage: Eukaryota > Metazoa > Chordata > Lepidosauria > Squamata > Rhineuridae > Rhineura > Rhineura floridana. Next base: position 39,612,659 of record NC_084480.1, on the reverse strand, counting down.
AATATTTAAGGTGAGGGAATTCCAAAGAGTAGATGCCACTATACTAAAAGTCTGCTTCCTATGTTCTTTATGCAAAGTAGTTCCTCTACCAGCGAACTACGGCCCTTCCGCTATCACTGTGCTACAGTCCTTCTGACATAGCCCTTTAGGTATCGTAAGCACAAGAACATCAGAAATAAAGCATTAAAAACAAGTTTCTCTTGTAGCATCTGAGATGCATATTTAATACTTAGTAGAAACAGATACTTCTGTTAACAGACTGAATACATCTCACTACTATGCCACTGCCACCCCATTCCCCACCAAGAATCTATGCAAGCCCCTCTTGGTTGCTTGATAACTTCTTTGGTTGAATACAGTAGGGCCCCGCTTTACAGCGCTTCGCTTTACAGCGATTCACTAATGCGATGGCTTTCCCTGCATTAAGGAACTTGTTCCACTTTTATGGCGGTTTTTTCCCATTGTGTGCCATTTTCGCGCAACACGCCCCATTATCATCAATGGGTTCCGCTTTACAGTGGCAGTCCAGAACGGAACCTGCCGTATAAGCGAGGCCCGCCTGTATAAGTACTTTGCTACTGGCCTTTTGTACTTGGCTATGTTCTTAAAGATGTTGCTATCCTTTAAGTGTTTCACAGAGGAGGGGAAAATCAATATTGCCTTGAGGCAGCACATCAACACACCCTTTTAAGAGAAGCTTCTGCTATGATAAAAGAAAGGAAGTTGTTCAGTTCCTCCCTAGATTTCAAACATACACTTTATTTTACCACCAACCTACCCAAACTGACCCTACAGATTCCTTTATCAGGGAAAAAGTTTAAATACCATTTTCCCTCGTATGTTAGTTACAGCATCGTGAGCATTCTGTGGAAAAGCTTACCTATTGGACACAATAGCCAAAAACCAAGTGAGGTGTTGATGTAACTCAAGTCCTGCAAAGAAATAATTTTGCCCTGTCTTAAACACACAGTTTTGAAAGGCCTCATTTTGTTATCTGTTTATAAAAGATCCACAGATAATGCACAAAAACATCAGCTTGGGTGGGCATGGATCGATGCACTATTCAAATCTTCAGGACAGCTGAAGTTGGACCCTATGGCTCAATTTGTCCAGCTTGTTTGGATTTCATCACTATCCAACCAGTGATGCATGTTCAGCCAACATTTCCCAAACCCCAAATGCTACACAAGCCAAAGTTTCATTTAATAGTTGTTGAGAAGGGGGAGGCAACATTGCCTTGAAATTCTCCCAGAGAAGCAGGCTGTTGTATTAGAACAAACAGCAGCTTGTTTCTATCGCTCCTTTGTTTGACAAGTTTGAGCTGGCTAGAAAGGTCATTTATGCCTCAAAGCATCAAATTAACATTTGGAGGACATGAATTTTAAAAATGGCTATTTGGTTCTGCTTTCTGAATTCCTAATCTATTTTGTTTTTTTAAAAAACAGACTTAGCCAAGATCCAAAAAGTCTTTCCTCAAGCAAACTAAGCATTGATTTTATGTCCATGCCAGCACATGCTGACTATATCTTAATTAAACTTCATTTTTAAACACAAGATTTAAACCAGTAGGCTGAAGTGGTGTCAAACTCATGGAACAGTGTGGAACGAACATTACTATTTAATTACCACAGGAGGGCTCTTTGGTAGTTCATACAAAATATTAATAAAAGTGTCCTTCCCCTTTAGCACAGATACCAGTATTCAGTGTAGAATCCCTACACAGCCTTTACTTGTAAGCAATTTAGTTAAAACCTAGAATATTTCAGATAAGACCTGTTAAAGAGCTACCTGACAGCAAGTCGGATTGATGATCTAGCAACCCACACTGATGCTGGGCATCAAACAATGGAAGTCTCCTGGTCTGTTCTCCCTACAACTCTCTCTCGAGTTCCAAGCAGCTTGTCAATAGCCTCCTGCACTACAACCATGGGCATTCTAAAAGCTTAATTTAAGGCATGTATATGTTTTCAACCCCCTTTAGGATGCACACCTTAACGTGGTGAGGGGGTTTGAGAGTGTTGAAGAAGCTAAGAGCAATACCGTCAGGAGTCTTAGCAGGGGCATCAAAGGCGGAATGATCAAAGCTGAGACACCAGACTAAGATGCATCCAAACTCAGACGAAGGCAATGGTAAACCACCTCTGAATACCTCTTACCACGAAAACCCTATGAACAGAGTATCCAAAATGCAACACAACATAGTCCTGGAAGATGAGACCCCTAGGTCAGAAGGCACTCACCGAGCTACTGGGGAAGAACAAAGGACAAGTACGAGTAGTGCTGTGACTAATGATACAGCTGGGTCAAAGCCGAAAGGAAACCCAGAGGCTGATGCGCACAGATGCAAAAGGAGAGTCCGGAGTAGTATGACGCACACAATAGGAACATGGAATGTGAGAAGCATGAACCAGGGAAAGTAAGAAATTGTCAAGCAAGAAATGGAGCGTATCAACATTACAATACTTGGCATGAGTGAATTAAAATGGACTGGAGTGGGACATTTTCAATCAGGCAACTACAAAATATTTTATGCAGGAAATGAGAAATCAAGAAGAAACAGAGTTCCTTTAATAGTGAGAAGTGATGTAGCAAAAGCAATTAAGAGCTACAACGCAAGGTCTGAGCGAGTTATATCAATGAGATTAAATGGGAAACCTATTAACATAACCATCATCCAAGTCTACGCTCCAACATCAAACGCAGAAGAAGAAAAATTGGAGAGATTTTACACAGAAGTACAGGAGGAAATTGATCACACACCAAAACAAGATATGATGATAATCATGGGGGACCGGAATGCCAAATTAGGGAACAGAGAAGAACTAGGAATTGTGGGGAAATGGGGCTTAGGAGAAAGACTTATTGAATTCTGTGAAGCTAATGATTTGTTTCTTGCCAACACATTTTTTGAGCAACCAAAAAGACGACTGTACACGTGGACATCACCAAATGGTCAATATAGGAATCAAATTGATTATATAATTGGAAACAGAAGATGGAGAAGTTCCATATTTTCTGCAAAAACAAGACCAGGGGCAGACTGCGGTACAGATCATGAACTGATCGTATCGAAAATCAAAGTAAAGCTAAAGAAGAAGAACAAAGCACTCATAATGCCAAAATACAATTTAAATAACATCCCAGAAGAATATAAAGATCAAATAAGGAACAGGTTTGAGGCTTTAAACTTAGTTGACAGAGAACCAGAAGAACTATGGAATGAAGTCAGGGACATGATCAGGGAAGAACGCAAAAAGACAATACCTCTTGTTAAAAAGAAAGACCTCAGTGGATGACTGAAGAAACTCTTAAAATGGTTAAAGAGAGAAGGAAAGCAAAAGCAAAAGGAGAGAGAAACACGGTCAGAACCCTAAATGCAACTATACAACGACTAGCACGTAGGGACAAAGAAAACTATTACAATAGTTATTGTATAGAAATAGAAAAGGACAACAAAATGGGAAGAACAAGAGCCCTATTCCAAAAGATTAGATAAATGAAAGGGAAATTTAAACCACAAGTAGGGATGTTGAATAATCAACAGGGGAACACAATGACTGACCGAGATGAAATAAAAGGAAGATGGAAGCAATACACTGAAGAACTCTATAAAAGAGATGACAGGATGACAGATTCATTCACGGAGGAACCATATGATGAAGAACCAGAAATTTTAGAATGTGCTTGCACTCCCTTATAGTATACTTGGTTAAGAGTATTAACTGAAAAGATGATTGCCAATACTTTGAACTCTGTACATTGCTCTGAAACAGCGTTAGTGCACAGCAACTGTTTTGCACTCTGCACTGGCTCAGGCTACAACCATGCCTTTACCAAATAAAGGCACCCATGATGCTATAAATTTAGTCAATTTCATATTGTTAATTCACCCTTCTAAATGAAGGAGAAACAAGACTCCTGCAAATGAATTGCCAGGAAGATTAAACTGGATACTGTTGATCATGTGTTGCTGTATTGTCCTTTATATCAGGACTCCCGATCTCATCACCCCAATTCTTCAAAAAATCCCAGAGAGGTCTGATGCAGTTTATTCAGAATATTTACTCTCAGATTGGAACCCGCAGGTCACATATGTGGCAAGATTTTGTGCATCAGCTGTTACCTGTAGGAGAGTGATGATGGAAAAATAATAGTAATAGCTAACCTTTTGGGGGCTTCCTGCCCACTGGTGTACAGTATTTATTCAACGCCATTAGTCATATTATTTTATGCTGCAGCTGTTGGTTTCTTTCTCTGTATAACGTTGATATGTTTTTATAGTTTTAATATTTTATAGTGCTGGTCTTTGACAGTAATAAATGATTGATTGATTGAAGATTAAAATGTAACACAGAAAAGCCTGGAGGGGAACTTTTCTTAATATCAACCTTATGTCCATTTATTTGCTTGCATAGAGATTGTCCAGTTTGTCTTATGTACATGTTTGTACATTTGCAGATCTTAAAGTGATCATAAAAGCAAATTTCAAAGACAGAACACAGTAGGAGACTTTTGGCTTCACACTGTGTGTACACACAGCAATTCTGGAGCTGTGTGTACACAGAATTCCCCCTCCCCATCTCCTCTTTCTCTCAATGCTCAATCTTCCCTTGTTCTGAAGCAGGGAATGGATATAAGCAATCTGAAATGTGGGGACAATGTACAGATTGAGAGATCATTATGTCAAAGACCAACCTGTCACCAATACTCAGTTGTCAGAACAGCTTCAAGGTACTACTAGATCTTCCTGGCTTCAGTTACACTAAATTTACCACTTTGCAACCAACCCTCGCATCACTCAGTAAACCACACAGGCTTTAACTAATTTCAAGTGGCTATGTGTTAATGCAACACTTGAAACCAAAGAGCTAGCTTCATCTATTTATGACATACGGATATCTCTGAACAGGGGTTCTTTGAGGTTTGAAAACTTCTTGTGAGATCCCAAATCTGTCTTTACTTAGAAATGGTCACCAGTTTGGAATAAAGACCATCTCAAATCTATCTTGAGCTAAGGTTAGGGAAATTTTCTTGAAATCAATACACCAATGGTACCTTAACCACTCCAGCTGCACCACATATGTGAGTCAGTCTCTATATGGTGAAGATTTAGTGACAAAGACTCTTACTCTTATGTGTGATAGAGATGATGAGTTGCGCCTATCTATGGTATAATATATTTATATTTTTAAATTCAAGTTGCTTAGAGACTTTTTAGGTAACAAGCAACTAATAAGTTTAATAAATAATAATATTCTTAGTCTAAGACTGGCTCATTATTTATTTGATTTATATCCCCCCCCTTTTCTCCCAGTAGTAGCCCAGGGTGGCAATTTCCTACAGTCAGGGCTTAAGATGATTTTCTAGCCTTAACTATGTATTGGAAACTATTCAGAAATCTAACTCTGAATATCTCTGGATCCTTGATGTCTACAAAACTGGCTCTGCAAGGTTTGGCATCTGACCCTCTTAGAGAAATTAACCCATTATATCCAACTATCTAGAAGTGTGGTTATATCAAACATTTCAACATGTTTCCAATTATTTTCTATGTTAACAAAAAACCATCCTTCCCATCTTCACTCCTTGGCTCATTTATTGCTGTTGTAATAAGACCTAATGTGTAATGACCTTAACAAACTTTTATTATTTATTTTGATGTGTTATTGTTGTGACTTTACTTTTCTCACTCTGTGATTCTACCCAGACTCTTTCCCAAGCCCTCTTGCTCTAATATAGGGATTCTCAAGTTAGGAGGTGGATCTTCTTAAAAATGCATAGACAGTTTCTCAAGGGAGCCATGTGTGTGTTAAACAGCTTCTAATAAGCACCTTGATTGGGCCTTAAGGCAGATTTCCAAGTATCAGTACAACATAGTAAACTATGAGCCCTATTCCTTGTATCTTCAATTTTCTTTCCCATGGGCTAAATAGTGCTGACAGTATAGAGTTAACAATGTCATTTTGCCTTACTTTCAGGAAGTTTGATTAACTTGCCTTGGGCAAATTCACTGTGCAAAATGTTTGAGCTGCCCATACTAGCAGAAAGACCTCAATATTATCAAGATTGGCTCAAAATGTTCTGCTTGTGTTTCTAAAGACACAGCTGTGCTCCTCTCATTTACTAACATATGAACATTTGTTAAGATCAGTAATCATTTCTCATCCCCTCTGCACACTTTAATGGGCTTAACAGAGATGTTCTGTTCTTCGGGATTCCTGCACAATTTTTTTTTGATGCAATGTGATTTCCCCTGCTTAAAGAAAAAAGAGGCACCTGTTTCCTCAACAGCCTGAAAGATCATTGAGCTTGACTCACTGTGACAAAGAAACTTTGTGTTGCAAGGCAAGACACACTTGATACCACAAGAAGCAACTCCCCTCTACATACAAGGCCCTTTAAAAACAGAGGAAAAGAATGTTAAGTCTGCCATCATGTTAGCAGCTGGAGAAATATACATTCCAATATGACCCGGAGACACTCAGGAAATGGGAGAGTAGTGAAGACAATTACGTTATAAGCAAAATTAAAGTTGTGTTTCCTAAAACAAGTCCATTTAATAAAAGATCTTAGACAAGGTGGTCCTCACTTACAACTTGTGAGATTTATGGGCATTACTACAGATTGGCTCCAAATTTAATTGGGGATTTTTGACATTCTAAACTTTAATTCTGGAAGAATCTGTCCAACTTCTTTAAAAGTTGGAACTTCTTTAGAAGTTGCTGAGAATGAACTTCACCATGGTATAGATCCTCTTTTATCAAACCTCAGTGTTGAAAGAACCGATCAATAAAATTGGAAGTGTATTCATTGGCATGGTCTCTGACAAGGTATAAAACTGCAAACTTAAGTACCTTCAACTTCTTTCTTAACTGCTTTACCCACTTATGTATTTAAACATTTACATGGATCTCAAAAGTACATTACTACTCAGGAGCAGGAACGACTTAATTTCTGAAATTTATACCCAGCAATTCAATAGCCAGGGCAGCTTACAAAGTAATTCAGGGACTGGGAACTCTCCTGCCCCCTCCTGCTTATAAGCACAGAGTGGATAAAAATCAGTGCTTTAAAAAATAAAATAAAATAAGTTTGTGTTTAAATCAGAGGTTTTTTTAAAAAAAAATCATTAAAAATAGTAAATTTCTCTCATTCAATAATTCTTATTACAAGCATTCTATACCTATACTTACACTGTCATTAAAATGAATTAATGGCTCTTTTATAGTTATGCACATGGAATTATCAACCAATCAAACACAGGCATTCATTTTAGTTTTTCATCTCATGAAAATGGCTCTGCCCACCCTAAGTACGAACTCTTGCTTCTTTGAAGTTCTGGACTTTCGGCTTCTGTTTCTCTGACTAAAGTTACATGTGCAAAGACACAAGCTAGATGGAAATGGGATTGTTGTTCTGATCTTATGTGGTGGTGGTGTTCGGCCACACAAGGTTAAAGAATTGGGACAGAGACAATGTAGAAATAGACAGTTGGAGGCAGAGTAGAAAAAAGCAATGGAAAGGACTGGAAATAAAAAAAGGAAGACATAGTATAGACACACAGCAACTAGTACGTAGGGACAAAGAACTATTACAATAGTTATTGTGTAGAATTAGAAGAGGTAGAACAACAAAAAAAGGTAGAACAAGAGCCCTATTCCAAAAGATTAGAGAAATTAAAGGGAAATTTAACCCAAGAGTAGGGATGTTGAATAATCAACAGGGGAACACACTGACTGACCGAGATGATATAAAAGGAAGATGGAAGCGATACACTGAACAACTCTATAAAAGATAGGCCGGGATGACAGATTCATTCATGGAGGAACTGTATAATGAAGAATCAGAAATCTTAGAATGTGAGGTGAAAGCTGCTCTTAAAATACTTGGAAGAAACAAATCACCAGGAACAGATGGCATACCAACAGAGTTGCTACAAGCTACTGAGACTGAATCTGTCCAAATTTTGACAAACATTTGTCAACAAATATGGAAAACTAAACAATGGCCCACAGACTGGAAGCGTTCAATATATATCCCACTTCGAAAGAAAGGGGATCCCAGAGAATGCAGTAATTATCGAATTACCTTAATATCCCATGCAAGTAAAGTAATGCTCAAGATTCTACGACAAAGGCTCTTACGTTATATGGAGTGAGAAATGCCAGACATCCAAGCTGGATTTAGAAAGGGAAGAGGCACCAGAGACCATATTGCAAACATACGTTGACAAATAATTGGGTGTTACAACAAATTAAAACAAAACTATCACTAGAAGCTAAAATGATGAAACTGAGGTTATCATACTTTGGACACATAATGAGAAGACAGGATTCACTAGAAAAGACAATAAGAACATAAGAAGAGCCTGCTGGATCAGGCCAGTGGCCCATCTAGTCCAGCATCCTGTTCTCACAGTGGCCAACCAGGTGCCTGGGGGAAGCCCGCAAGCAGGACCCAACTGCAAGAACACTCTCCCCTCCTGAGGCTTCCGGCAACTGGTTTTCAGAAGCATGCTGCCTCTGACTAGGGTGGCACAGCACAGCCATGATGGCTAGTAGCCATTGATAGCCCTGTCCTCCATGAATTTGTCTAATCTTCTTTTAAAGCTGTCCAAGCTGGTGGCCATTACTGCATCTTGTGGGAGCAAATTCCATAGTTTAACTATGCGCTGAGTAAAGAAGTACTTCCTTTTGTCTGTCCTGAATCTTCCAACATTCAGCTTCTTTGAATGTCCACGAGTTCTAGTATTATGAGAGAGGGAGAAGAACTTTTCTCTATCCACTTTCTCAATGCCATGCATAATTTTATACACTTCTATCATGTCTCCTCTGACCCGCCTTTTCTCTAAACTAAAAAGCCCGAAATGCTGGGAAAAACAGAAGGAAGTAGAAAAAGAGAAAGACCAAACAAAAGATGGATTGATTCCATAAAGGAAGCCACAGACCTAACTTACAAGATCTGAACAGGGTGGTTTACAACAAATGCTATTGGCGGTCGCTGATTCATAGGATCGCCATAAGGCAGAACCGACTTGTAGGCACATAACAACAAGTATAGACACAGCTTCCAGTTCCTATATCCCCCACACTTTTGCCAGAGAAGAACTGTCATGGCTTCTGGATGTAAGAGAGATCTTATCTGAGAATACTTTGAAGAAATTCCTTCCTTGGGCAAAAAAAAGGAAAACATGCAAAGTATAAACCATGCAAGAATGACATGCAGGGCTTAGTTGCAAATGAAACATCATAATGAAACCTGCTTGTTGGGAGAAAAAGATGTGGATGAAGATGTGGATATGTCTGAAGAACAATGTGGATCAACTGGCTAGTAAACTGAATAATTCACTTTGTAATGTATTATAGCTTACAAGATCTGAACAGGGTGGTTCACGACAGATGCTGTTGGAGATCGCTGATTCATAGGGTCACCGTAAGTCGTAGTCGACTTGAAGGCACATAACACCAAAATGTATTATGGAAATATATCATTTGTCACGACTCAATGTCTTTTAGTATCAGTGTTATTCAACAACTGTTTGCTGTGTTTGGTTGTTAGTAGAAAAAAATGCTTAGCTTCTTATGGCTTGTTTAGTCAGTTAACCAAGTTTAGAATTTATAACCCATGTTTCCCATACAGAAATATGCAGTTAAGAGTTGCCACTGGATGTCACTTTCTTATGTTACATTACACAACATTCCCCTTATTTTGGAACATCATGGCAGACCACAATGGTGATGCCAGACATTTATTCTGTTTTATTTCTGCATTAACTCAGCTTCCCAAGGGAACTCCATTCTATACTTGTTTTCCCAAAAAAACAAGCATTTGCAGCTTGCCACACACATTATATACTATTTCCCAAATTAATAAAAATCAAGTTATCTAAACAATTACACAAAGTGTATCCTCCTTGTAAAGTGCTATATTGAGTTGTAAACATGTTCTAGTAATCAGATTTGCACCATTTTTTAAGAAATATGTGAAGAACTATAAATGATAAACCTGATTTAAATCAAGGGTTCCTCTTGGTAATTTAAATCATGATTTAAATCAATGATTTAAATCACCTTGATTTAAATCAATCCACCCTGCTATAGCATAGACTTTTGTTTCCTGGTAATGCAGTTCCCTGGTATTTTCATATACAAAATCTCTACCATATGCGTTTGTCTGCCTCACAGTCCTCAGACGACTTGTCAAAAGCCTGAGTCTTTTGGAAATACTAGATTTTAAGACTTGGTCTGAATTTGGTGAACAAAGCTAAACAAGCCAGGTATCTGTTTTTTTAAATACTGTTACCTGTCCAGAGTCAATGGGAGAGGAAACGCTGAAGTTTACCAATCACGTGGACAAGGCATTTACAGACTCTCTCACTGATCCAAGATGCCACCTCCTTTATCAATGAGAGTTCCCTGGGGGATGACCAGAAATATAGGTGACTATGCACCAACACCACAAACGGGATTTCACACAATATATAGCCTTTAAACACAATATCAACTGGACATTCAGATACTGACTGACCAATGTACACATTGCTGCTTTGGAACTATGGATATACCTGGGCAATCTACAACACAAATGCACATTCCTCAACACCCACTGGTAAGTAAGTATACTGACTAGGAAATACGCAAATCCTGCTGATGTTGTCATTTTGTCTACCTAAATACCTTTGTCTAAATAAATAAATAAAAAATACCTCCCATGCCTTAATGCAATTTGTGACTAAGTCAATAGTTAATTTGCTTATATATTGCATTTTCCATAAATTGTCTGTTCTCAAAGCGATTTACAGAAACAAACAGTCCAAATACTGTAGCATAACAATACATAACAGCAAGAACAATCACTACAACACTATATATATATATATATATATCCACATCAAAATGTAAATCATAAAGCTCAACAATAAAGCTCAAGCCAAAATATCCAAAAGAAACTCCCAAAGCTAATATAACAAACTCTCCTATCTCCCTGCGCCTTCGGTCTCAACCCAAAAGGCAAGAAAGTCTTCTGGAAGCAGCTCCCTTATGAAGACCCCTAGGGCTGGAGGGTAGGGCAGGGCAGATGGAAACAGCCATCCCTTGATGGCAAACAGTCTCTCTCCCCTAACTTACAAGACGAATATAGCCCACCAGCCACATATTGTGCCAGATGCTTGACAACCCGCTTCCCATTTTTTTCAGTTCCAGGCAAACCAGCTAACACAGGAAGCCTGTCCAACTCACAGTGGGTAAGCACTAGTGATGGGAAAGCCCCATCTTCATTTGAAATGGGCTCTAATAAAATGAATCCCCTCCTTCTCAAAAATGCAATATAAGTAGTTTTAAGCCCAAACCAAATTTTGGGACATCTTGCACTTTGCATATCATTGGAAGCAGGTCTGGCCTTGAGTGCTTCCTCCCAACTTACTGAAGCCCTCTCTACTGCTCTCTTCCTTTTTCCTCTGATGGAAACATTGAACGGCTTTTGCCTCCATGGTGCCCTAGTTGAATTGCTCTAGTAATGTCCTGTAGCCAGGAACTCTGGCATATTTATCAGGGCTCTAAGACACGCACTATCACCAGTTCATCTCATTACCAAGTTAGTTTGATGGGAAAGGGGGAGAGTAGTGGTAGCAGCAGCAAAAATAACTATTCTAAATGAGGTTGAACTTCGAACCAGTGTGGGCACAATTTAGAATGTAGTTGGAATTCCAAACTTGGAGGCAGTTTCCAGACCACCAGTTACCAACTTTAGCACATAACTGGCTTCGCAAGATGATTGGTGGATGACAACTGGCTCAGTGGGTCACAAGTTGTGCAGACCAGGCATAGGACTTTTCATTCTAAATGCAACGGATTTTAATTTTTTAATGCTGTAGTGATACATTTTGAACAGCTAGACTGTCTTTTAGATGACAGAAGCCACTGAAGCCTCACAACGTTCTTTTAAACCTGTGAATGAGATTGCTGCATGATTAAACTGTATCTTTCATATTCAACCTCTGCAATTCATGTTACCACCATATGGTCATAAAACATACTTACACATTCTTATTTTCCATCAACTGTCCTTTCCTTCTCAAAGCTGTGCAATGGAGCGTGCACACAAATCTGGGTCACGAAGATGAAAGGAACTTGATTAACTATTCATGTTTGAAGATCGGCAAGCAAAGCAAACTTTGTTGCAACAGTAAAACAAATTCTGATTTTGAAGTAGTTTTTATATAAATGTCTTATTTGTACCATAGATTTCTGCTATATAATGCTCTACTAATCAAATTAGAAACAAGAGAGATTAAATTATGATAGCAAGAATATTTCTGTTTGTATGGCTAGAATTCATTTTTTAAAGAAACATTTTTAGAAGCCTGCTTTAGCAAAAGCTCAGCTGAAGCCCCAATGTGGGTTGCTGTATCTCTCTAACACTTGCAAAAGTCATATTGGGGGTGGGTGAGACTGCAAAACGGCATAGTATGTTCCAATCAAAAAGCGAATACACAAAACTCAGGCAGAACAACCCGTTCCTCTCCCCCCTACACACAAACAACCCCTACAATAACCCTCTTGTCACCACAGCTTAAAGTTGTAAGGAAATCTCATCTTCGCCCCCTACTTCTCCACCCTTACTGAACCCCCGAAAAGTCATACTTGAGATTAACCTTCCGATGTCCTCATTTTCTCAAGTTATGGCAAGAAAAATATGACAGCGTGCATCTAGATTAAGACAAGCCACTCAGTAGCATTTCAGGGAGAGAAGATTAAGAGTACTAGATTGATGTGAAGCTTCTGTAGAAAGCTATAAGGAAACTGAGACGCCAGTGGTTTGAGTTCAGCTACAGCAAAGGAAACTGCAGCCTCACTCTTCTTGCCATGCTTTATGTGCGCCACACAGCCAGCCAGCCTACACAGGGCCCCTCCCATCCATACTGTCAGTCTGGCCTGGCCCTCAGCTGAACTGCCTGTGCTGACGTCAGCTGGCGGCTGAGGCAGCATTCCTAAACAGTTCAGATAAACCCACTGGTGGGAAGCTTAGAAAGCCCTCAGCTGTAGTGAAGAAAGCAAGGTTTGGCTGGAAGCCAGACTACTGAGCTCAGCATTTTGTAATGCACTTCCTTTTTGCTTAACAGCTTGCATAATGCCTCAGCCATTCCACCTTTAACCCTCTCGTTACCTAACCTAAATAAAGTGTCAAGGGCTTTATTTATGTCAGAGAACCATAGACAATGCACCAGAGAGGCAGGATCAACACAGAGTTGAAGCACTTCTAAGCCACCATGGCTTTTTAAAGGAGACGATTAAAGCACATGCTTAGCTCCGTCTTTGAAGACAGTGTGGTTCTGAAAGTTCCTATGGCGTAATCCCACCAAGGTTAAAGCACACAACTAAAAATAAGGTCTGCACAGTGAATACAGCAAGTTTACATACAAAATGTTTTACTTCAAAGTATCTTCAAAACCAGGGGAATTAATTACAAAGCAACATTCTCAGCAAAGCAAATGTATATTAAGGCAAGACCATTCTGTGAAGAACCAAATGGTCACAGCTGCAAATGTTCAGACAACATTCCAGAACACAGTAAAATTAAGTTATCATTGGGGAGGGGGGGATCATGAGAAAACCACTATCATGGAATATTCCATCCAAGCACCATGTAATGACATGCTTTTCTTTTATAAGCGATTTCAGGACCCAGATGGTGAAAAGCCATGTATAACATTTAAAAAATAAGAACAAATAAGATAAAATGAAGATTTATCCAACACATTTTATCCCACCCTTCCAAGAGCTTTCCCCTATATTTTATAAATCCTACATTTGTGTATACGTCGTTTCCCTAGTTGTACGCTTGTTAGCGTTGGTGGGTCTTTTTATATATATACAGCTGGTGCCCCAGGTTGTGTTGTTGCTTGTAAAGATGGTTTTCTCCCCCTTTTCTCCTCACAGAAAACCTGTGAAGTAGGTCAGACCTCAGACAGTGACTGGCACAAGGTCACCCAGCAACCTTCATGGCTGAGTGAAAATTTGAGTCTGGCGCAAAGAAGAATATGTTAGCTTGGGAGCCTCTCCCTTTAAGTTGCTATTGTTTGCCCATCCTGTTGGCTTAACTCCTCACTGCAGAAGGGGCTACACATCACACAAAAAACATCTGACATTTAGTTTATTTGCACATCCTCTGATACAGGGGCAGTCTAGGTGATTTACCATCAAGCTTAAAAAATAATATGGCCAGGAAAGCCTCCTTAATTGACAAGCAGGAAAATGGAACACCCATTACATTCTCATCTCCCCCCCCTCCATTTTGATCCCAAGGGAGACCCCAAATGCTCACCTTCCCAGGTGGTACTAGTCAATGTGATAGATGTGCAGCTCATCTTTCTTCCCCTCTTACCAGATCCCCTATGAAATGCCTTTTCCTGGACATCCTAAGGGCCCAATGGTAATCTTATTCTAGTTGATCTATAGTTAAGGAGAATTAAGGGGGATAACAATGACTTGCCTTGCACAACTGTTGTAAGGATTACAACTAGATAATGCATGTGAAGCACTCTGAACATTTAATAGCGCTATACAAATGTTAAGTATTATGATGATGATGCCATTCGCCCAATTTTCTTCTTCCTTTATACTTTTGGAACTGGGGGGCAAGGGGGATGACTGTACTTTTCAAAAAGCCCAAGGACTAACTATATTAAATGCATTCCTGCTACAGTGAGGAAAGCAAAAATTGAGGAAAGCAAGAAGGAAACCAGTCTCAGCTGCCCATCGGGTATGAGGAGAGCCAACCAGTGTTTGCCCCTCCCCTTACTGCAAGTCAGCTCAAGCCTTTTGGGATGCTACAACAGGACAGGAAACTGAGGTGGCAGTTTAGCCCTTCCCTCAGTTCCCAAACAAGTTATAGTCCAATAGCAATTGCAATCTAACCCCACACACACACACACCCAGGTCTTCCCACTACCAGTGAGACTCTTAATCACATACATTTCATGCATGGTCTCAGGCATGTGGGTCGGGGAACGCCCCACAAGGGTTATTCATGCTTGTAGCACCTTCTCAGTAGAACTTCCTCCCACTACCCATCTGCCTGGCCCGTTTCAGCACACAGGCACCAGTTGTAGGCCTTTTGATCAATTTAGTTTTCCATCTCAGTGTTATTTTAAACAGAAGCAGAGTTCAATTTAACTCTGTGGGGGATTTTTAGGTGATTTGCTGTGATCATGTTATTTTTGTTTTTGCTGTGATCCACCTCAGAAACACAGTAACACATAATGGCAAAGAATTGGGGGCGGGGGGAACAGAGGATCAGGATTTTTTGGAATCTCATTACATGGACAGCTAAATATCAGAATCCTATATATATTTAAGTCTAGGATTCTGATGTCTAGTTGTCCATATAATGACATGCACGCACACATATATATGTGGTTGTATCCAGTGTGCTAAGTCACAATCCCATCAATGCAAGGATTTCTGCTTGCACAAGAGGACTTCCCCCCTCCCCTCCCTGCACACACCCTGAATCTGTTCCAAGGGTTCCCCCAACCCTTTGGAGCAGGTTTGGGAAGGGTGTGGGAAGAGAGGGGGAAAGTCCCATTACACAAGTGGAAATCCTTGCACTGAGAGGGACACTTCACTTGAATACGGGCTATGGTTTCAGCTGTTAACCGTCCTAATTCACATAAGGTTTATTACAAAAGATTACTGCAGAAGCAAACCATAAAAATGCACTTGCCTCTCTAACCTTTTTTTGCATAGCAAAATGATCAGCATTTTAAACATCTGGAAGTCGTTCTTCAAAGTCAATATTATGCAAATTGTTAAGTTTAAAAAACCAAGTTACTCAAGTAATCTCCATAATCCCTTAGAAAGTTTATTTTGCCTACTAGAAAGTGGTTAAGAAATTGAATTCATGTAGTATTTGTGGGGGGGAAATGGATCCGTTTAATACTTCAGAATGCTCAGAGCCATTTATCTGAATGTGTTTTCCCAACAGATACCATAACCATAACATACATCTATTATTCCCCAAGTTTCAGTATATTCAACACATAATATGTACCAGGCAGAGTTATAGTCCCCATAGCAAACATAACTTTCAGATCATGACTTGTGGTCCCCCATTTAAACAGAGTTAGCTAGCCCTTTTACATTCAAGAGGAAGAAAAAAAAAGAAATAGTTTTCCAGCAAATCTGCTTGCTTACTTACTGTAACACAGCAAATTCAAGTGTCACAGTAAACCTAGCGGTGGCAGTGGAGGAGGAAGGTAGAAGACTATTCCCCTAGTGAACATACCCCAATATTTTCAAATCTCAACTTCCTTATCCTGGGGCAGGCCATGCAGCAAAACTAATATAAAAATGTTCTACTACAGTTACTTGAAGCAAAAAAAGCATCAGTGCAACTGAAGGAGACAACCTAAATAACCTCAAGCTGCAGACCAATCAACAAATACTGTGCTCCAATAGGGAGGAAGACAGAGAGGAAGGAAAACAAAAGACTCATTTTGAAAACAATGTTGCTAGCCTGAAAGATCCTGTTTGCATACAGAGCAACCCTACTTTGTAATAAAAAGAAATCAGTAATGTCAGATACATTATTGAAAAAAACTGAAAATAATGTCAGATACACTATTGAAAAAAATTCAGTAAGTGTAAGAAACCATTAGATTGCTATTTGATATGATGCCTTCCATGTTCCTCTCCAGATGCCAGATGTAGCCTATGAAGGTTACGCAGTTAAATATTTGACCTCACCCACTTCCTATATTTCTTTTAAAAAGAAGACCAACTACAAATAAATAGTGTTCTGGAGATTTTCATAATCATTTTAGGATGTGTTTATATGTTCATGTAAAAGTACTTAAAGTGGTTTGTTCAAATTACTCAGTTGGAAAGACCTCCAGAGAGTATTTTATTTATTCACATTTGTGTCCATACTTGCCTTTAAGGGGCTTAGGGCAGCAGACATGTGATTTTCCTTTTTTTTTACAGCCATCCTGAATATTAGACTGGGACAGAGAAAGTTGTTCATCCCCAGTTACTTGCATTTGTGTAATTACTATTACCAAAAACTTAAATTCAGAAATCCACAGTAAGTTTAAGTTAGGTCATATAGGGTTCAAGATGACTGGAATAATAATAATAATAATAATAATAATAATAATAATAATAATAATAATAATAATAATAATAATAATAATAATAATAAATTACACCCTTACTCCCAATAGGAGAATCTGACAACTAGTTAGTTCTATAAGGCTGTGTAGGCAGCACAGCATAAATGTGGAAACAGACTAGCAATGTATATATAGAAAAAGGACAATTTCTCCCAATTCATCATGTCACAAAAGTTAATAATATTCTGACTGAAAAAAATAAAAACAGCAAATCACCTTTGTAGCTGGTGGCACAGTATTCAAATATAGGGGCTGTATTCAACTAAGCCCTACACAGAGTAGACCCATTTAAATTAATGAACTTAAGTTACTGATGTCCATTAACTTCAATGGGTCTATCCTTAGTAGCATTGAATACCACCCATACAGTGAGTGAGAGTATGTGTGAGATGGAAACACATAAATGTTTGCCCTATCCTCAACCGTATTTAACAATCTTAGTTTGTACTAAACACTATACACCTTCTCTAAATTACCTGGTATGTGTCATATTTGAGACAGTGGCAATGTTCAGATGCAACACTGGTCATTAATTGCAGTTAGGCAAATTAGCGAGTTCATGCAACCCAAGCACTCCTCCCACTTTGCTCTTCTCTTTCTCCCCATGGGAGATTGTGTCTAAACCAGCACTTGTATTTTGCTTCTCCCAAATAAATCATGATTGGAAAGCAAAGAACAAACCTTGGCTTCTTCATCCTGGTTTATTGGGTTCACACACCACAGTAAGCCATAGTTAAAACCAAGGTTCATAAGCCAACAACTAACCATGATTTCACATTGTCAGTTGGCAGTAAACATACTATAGTTAAGACACTTGGCAGGGTTTCCCATAATGCTAATCCATGGTTTAATAAACCACAGATTAATAAACCAAGGTTTAGCATTATGTGTGAATCAGTGTGATCAAATACTCTTCTAGAATTAGTTTGCTAGAACTAACTTTATTCTTCTAGTACCAAGCATAGTCATTAAAATGTATAGTGCTTAAACTTGCTTGATGCAGCAATCTAAACTAGGCTGAATAGTTCTAGATCAAACTTGGCAGCCGTAGTATTAAACTGTAGCTTTATCTTGCAAGAAGATTTTTCAACCTTCAGAGGCAGCAATGGTGATGATGAATGCATTTTAATCAACGTCCGTTCTGGAAAGATTGCAGTGAATGTAACATGCTCTCTCTAAATAGAGACACTAGACTTCTGACTATGCCCAAACGCCTGACAAAGTCAATTGTAGGCTATCATTCCATTCTGCCCAAACAAAAGCAGTTTCAACTAATTTTAGAAATCCACCCCCATCCTTAAGGTAACAACTTCCGAGCTACACTCATTAAAGATACTAAAGTTTAACAAGGAAATGGTTTTCAAACACTAAATTTGTTAAGTCATCTTTACAAGATTGCTCTGTTTTATTTCTTAGACTAAATCAGAAGTTATACCCTTGTGAACTTACCTGTTTACATTCAAGCACCGGGTCTAGTCCCGAGTCATGATTAATATCAACCAATGCTAGTAAAAAGCAGCACCTCAGTTTCCTACAGGAAGTATTAGCATCTTTTGATTGTTCAGGTTTTCCTACCAGAAGCATTAAGAAGCAGATTTTGGGTGCCATTAAAGGCAGAAGAGTGGTGGAGAAAGGGGAAAGAGATCTCACCCATAAAGTACAATCCACCAGGAAAATCTCCTGTACACTGCCCATTAAAACTAATGCAAGCAACAACTGTGCTCTTGTGCAGGCTCCTGTTTATTTCAATGAGGCTTTTGTGGGAAAGCTTGTTGCTGGATTGTGCCCCAAATGAGAGGGGAAGAGGTGTCACTTGGCTGTTATGCACAAAAGGTTGACCCAGAAGTAGTAGTGCTTCTCTTTGGGGTACAAAGATTTCTTCCTATCCTGAGAAGCTGAAATCTTTGTATGCTGCTCAGCATTCACAAAGAAACTTGGCCTGCTACAAGGATTTATATCCTGCCTTCCTACCATACAGCATCAAAGGCATGGGGGGGGGAATACTGTAAGCAGAGTGTGCTATCTTGCCTGGTTTTCTAACACTGAGACCTAACATCATCAAATCCTCACATACTAATCTCATACTAGGCATCACATATACATAGATTTAAACAGCACTTCAAACAAATGTTAGCTCACAATGTCAAAAAGAACAGGTTTATTAACGTGTTTGCCCACAGAAAAATCCCAGCTGTTGTCCAAGAATCTGAAAGTAGTTTTGCAATTTGATTCCATACAGTTGTTTCAGGTGCATTCCTCCCTCTCCCACCCCCCAATTCAAGATCTGCTCACATTCATTCAAAATTCATGCTTTCCAATTGGCAAGTCTGACTTGCTGCCTGCAGGTCAAACCCTGCTTTGCAAGTTTTAATAGCCAGCAGATCCTGTGCACACAAACGCATGCTGTCTATATTCACCTTTAAATGAAAATAAAAATTCCCTCGCAATTTCCAGAAGCTTCCCAGCTCCTGCTATTTAGGATCTATACATTCCCGAATTGGCTTAAGGTATAAAGAGACTTGATATTTATTTTTATCAAGAGGAAAAGAAAAAAGAAATCACCTGAAATCTGAAACTGGTGCTAAGTCAATACATTCAAATGATTGTCCTTTGTAAGACTGAAACTTACACATCTAATTATCATGAAAAATTCTTAGGGGATTCTAAATACTTTTTCGACACATCACAAGATGAGGAAGACAACTAGCTCTTTCTTTTGGAATGCCTTGAAGCCAGAGAGAACGACAGCTGTTGCAACTCTGCAAACAGCTAGCTACTATCTAAAAAGGGATACCATCTTTTTAAAAAAAACCAAAAACCCAAATCTCAGACTAGTTTCAGATCTTTTTTGTGGTGATGGGAGCCAAGGCTGTTTTCCTATCATAGTATTTTTCAACAAGAACAGCAAAGGGGGAAATATTTGGCATTTCATTTCTTCCCTTAAGCACCAGTGAACAGCAAGTTATGAAAGAATCCTCACCTAAGGGTTTTCACTGATCTTTCACATATTCCACCTCTTCCCACACTGGGTCATTATCAGGTTAACCTGATGACAACTCAACACAATAAGCTCAAAGCTAAGCCTCTAAGTTTTGCACTCATTCTATATGGGAGAAGCCAAACAATTCAAGCTTTAACATATTCATGCCACTTGAAAACATTATTTTGATCATCTGGATGACAGAGTAATGCCACAGACAACAACTTTTTTTGTCTTACCTATAAAATACAATCTTCAATCAAATTTTAATGTTGATAGTTTCATAGAATGTATTTGGAGCTGGATTCAGTATTCCGTACTTATCTATTTCTATCAGGCCCCTCAAAGTGGGTCATATCTAACACCACTGTTGTTCTGCTTATATATAAAAAGCATTTTAAAAGTGTAATATAATTGAAGTCTCAATTCCTACTACCAATAACTTAGTCCAAGATACAAATGCCAAGTCATCTAAAAAAACATTTCAACTCTTCCAGAAGAAACTCTGGCTTTGTCAAGCTTAAATGATGTATTCAGCAGAGTTTTCATCACTGTAATTAGTCAATTCAAACAAAAAAAGTTTATCTTCTATTTAGATACGGACAATTTCCCCATCCCATTATTCTGCATTCTTCTGAACTTTAGCCTTACTCAGGGCATTAACCTGACAAGAGTATTGCCCATCTTATTTATAACAACGTTTCTTGAATAGTACTTTTTTAAAAAAAATTCACAGTACTGTTAACTAGCATAATCATTTTTGACAACGAGAAATTAATTACTGTAGACTTGAAACTAGGCATTTCATTACTGTGTTTCGATTCTCCTTTTCTACCCTGTAAAGTGTAGAATGCTTATAAGACCTTATTTCCTACAAGCCCCCTTTACAAATTTTATCTCTCTTAAACAAAATACAAAATTTAAAATGGCATTTGAAAGATGCATTCCAAGGAGAGAACATAGAGCATTTGTTTGAAAAGTATGACATCAGAACTCACAATTCATTATTGATGAGCTGGAATCCCGAAAACCGTCTTAACTCTGCCACTACCACAGGTTTTGGACATATCATTCACAAGGCGGATAGTGTGGGAGATTTCCTAAGACCTTTTACTGAAGGTCATTGGCCATAAAGGAACAGCCAAGAATTAATGAAGACAAAATGCTCATATCGTCTAAAGCTGTGGGCATGCAAAAAGGGAACTGCATTGTTGTATGCAATAGCAAGACAAGTAACTTGGCTTCAAGTCCACCATGAACATCTCTACTGTGCACTAACCACTAAGAAATGTCATCAAAAGATAGCACATATTGGCTTGGAAAGATAACAAGCAATATTGGTACAGTATTCTGTAGTCTTTATGCCACTTCAGAAGTCAGGTGCTCTTGTCCCACATTCAAAGGGGCAGTATTGGAAGTGTCTCTCAACCTCTCTCACAGTACAGACAGAATATAACCGTTCAATATTCCAATGAACTTTTATCATTGATTTATGTATTTATGTCATACAAAATGGCAAAGTTTAAGAACAGACTTGAGGAATGTTCTGATGCCAACCCACAGTATTTGCTTCAGTGTCTGAATCCTCAACATAATAAGCGGGAAGTTCTCCTTGGTGGCATTCTACCAACATTCCCCCCCCCGCCATGTTCCTTTTTCTCAGTTCCTCCATGAAATGCCTAAAGCAAAGGAGGGTTTTTGCCCCCAAAGCCCTAGAACAATGTCTCTGTTTTTGGTTTGAGGTCTGGTGTGCATGATCATATGGAATATACACAACATCTGCAAAGGAATAATAGTATTTCAGGGTAACCTTCAAGACGTTGCTGGGCTACAGCTTCCATCATCCCTACTACTGGCCATACTAGCCAGGGCAAATGGAAGTTGGAAGCCCAATGGCATCTGGAAGGCAACATGGTGACTACCCCACACCTAAACTGTAAAAGCCCCTTGTTCAGTTACAACCATTGTTATTTAAGTGGACCTGCGAGCCTTTTAAGTCGACCAACTCGAAGTTAAGAGTTCATTTGTTCGGTTCTTAACACTTTCCTATCACTATGCTGAAATTGGCATCCATTTTCCAGTATTACTCTGCTATACTTAGCAGACCGTGACTGTTTGCTTTGGAGACCAGACCTTTGGTCTACTCAAAGGGGAAAGCTTGGAGGTGCAGGGGGGAGGGCAAGGAGAAAGAAGAAGAGAAAGAAAAATGTTTCCAGTCCCCAGACATTAGACTCATGTTTCTAGAAGCCTGGAGTGTATCAAAACCTGCCTAAAGGACCAACTCATTTTACCCTTTGAGCTTGAAACTAGGAAATTTAGTCAGCTGCTCTCAAGTAAACAGCTGACTGGTTTAACAGAAAATCCTTTCATGCTGACTGAAGCAGGAAACACATTTTGTTCAAGAAACTCCACTGTTATCATGGGGGAAGAGTAATAATTTAAAGCGTTCAGTAAAATGAGTCAGACCTGAAATTATCTACAGCACAGCAGCCAGCAAAAATTCCAAACAGGAGTCTGAGACAAGAGTTTTTTTGAGAGCTTAAGCATTCAGGAAGCAACAAACTACAGACAACAAGAGTGTGTTAGCAACTTTGTAAGAACATTGAGTGTCCTTGAAATCTGTTGGTGAACTTGATTTATGAACATTACTGCCTTTCAGCTAGAGCATTTAGAGTGTTGGACTATGACCTGGGTTCAAATCCCCATTTGGCCATGAAGCTGTCTGGGTGACCTTGGGCCGGTCACTGCCTCTCAACCTAATCTACCTCACAGTGTTGTTCTGAAGATAAAACAGGGGGAGGAGGGATTACGTATGCCACATTGATCTCCTTGGAAAAAAGGCATGATATAAATGCAATAATAAAATATGAGAAGTGTGTGTCGTAAAGAGCCAAGCTCAAATCCAGCAATATTTTGGGTATGGGGCAGCTTCTATACCAGTAAAGGTTTCAACGCTACTCATTGCTAGTCTAGCTTGTAAACACAAAGGTGTCCCACGTTCACACAGGAGACTCTTGCAGTCATCAGCCCTCGGTATCAGTAAGTGCAGCTGACTTTACACTCAGTGACCTGGATCACACAAAATGCTAAGCCGAGCCATGGCTTAGCACAAACAAGCAAACATGTGGGTTCCTGGAGCAAAGAGGGCAGGCAGCCACTGCACTCCACACCCCCTCATCCTGCTGCCACTGTGCTACTCAGGGCTAAGTCGTAGATTGCCTTAGTTTAAATCATAACCAGGGCTTGTGGTTTTCTCACTCCAGACAACCCACAGGGAGCATACCGAAAACAAGCCTTGGTTACAGCTCGTGGACAAACCATTTGCCGAGGTTTGGATGCAAAACTCTGCCAAACCATAGCTATGCCCTGGGTAATGCTGCGGCAGCAGGATAAGGGGAGGAGGGCAGCGGCTGTAACCTTTGCTCCAGATATCCACATATTTTCTCAGTTTCAAATATGATTTGGTTTAGTTTGCCATGATTTGGCTTAGCGCGGGCCAGCTCCAGACACTCTTGGATGAGACCGATTATCTGGATCCATTTCAGTCGGGTTTCAGGCCTGGTTTTGGTACGGAAATAGCCTTGGTCACCCTTTGGGATGACCTTTGTCAGGAGAGAGACGGGGCAGTGTGACTTTGTTGATTCTTCTTGATCTCCCAGTGGCTTTCGATACCATTGACCATGGTATCCTTCTGGGAAGACTGGCTGAGTTGGGAGTGGGAGGGACTGCATGGCAGTGGTTCTGCTCCTACTTGGCGGGTTGGCTCCAGAAGGTGGTGCTTGGGGGACATTGTTCAGCATCCTGGACTCTCCAATATGGGGTTCCGCAGGGGTCAGTTCTGTCCCCCATGCTGTTCAACATCTACATCTACATGGGTTCGGTCATCCGGAGCTTTGGAGTGCGTTGCCATCAGTATGCTGATGACACACAGCTCTATTTCTCCTTTTCATCTTCTTCAGGTGAGGCTGTCGAACCGGTGCCTGGCTGCGACAATGGACTGGATGAGGGCTAATAAACTGAGGCTCAATCCCAAGAAGACTGAAATGCCGGTAGTGGGTGATTCTTCTGACCGCATGGTTGATGTCCAACCTGTCCTGGATGGGGTCGCACTCCCCCTGAAGGAGCAGGTCGTAGCTTGGGGGTTCTCCTAGAACCATCTCTGTCACTTGAGGTTCAGGTAGCCTCAGTGGCATGGAGTGCCTTCTACCAACTTTGGTTGGTGGCCCAGCTGCGCCCCTATCTGGACGGGGATAACCTGGCTTCTGTTGTCCATGCTCTGGTAATCTCCAAGTTAGATTACTGCAATGCACTCTACATGGGGCTGCCTTTGAAGACGGTTCGGAAACTGCAGCTTGTGCAAAATGCAGTGGCCAGATTGGTAACAGGGACCAGACGGTCCAAACATATAAAACCAATTCTGGCCCGCTTGCATTGGCTGCCTGTATGTTTCCGAGCTCGATTCAAGGTGCTGGTTTTAACCTATAAAGCCTTACATGGCTTGGGACCACAATACCTGATGGAACACCTCTCCCGAAACGAACCCTCCTGTACACTACACTCAACATCTAAGGCCCTCCTCTGGGTGCCTACTCCGAGGGAAGCTCGGAGGGCGGCAACAAGGGAGAGGGCCTTCTCAGTGGTGGCCCCCAAATTATGGAATGATCTCTCTGATGAGGTGCACCTGGCGCCATTACTGTTATCTTTTCGGCACCCGGCTGAGACTTTCCTCTTCTCCCAGGCATTTTAGCATGTGTTTTTTAAATTGTTTTTAAAAAAATAAAATTGTCTTTTAAGTTGTTTTTAAAAGGTGTGTTTTAAATTTGTATATTTGTTTTTAATGTTTTTAGTTACTGTAAACCACCCAGAGAGCTTTGGCTATGGGGCGGTATACAAATACAATAAATAAATAAATAGTGTTGCATGCAAACAGGGTCGGTGTCTCTTTCAGGATTTACAGCATATTATAATGCAGAATAAATCATTTTCAAGTATTTTAGCAGAAAATAACAATTTTTCTTGGTAAAAATGAAGCTTAGAAACCAGAACAGACTTTCATAGGCTATAGGTAGGAGCATGTCTCACTGAGAAACTGAACAGTGGAGAATCTAGCAAGAAGCTGCTATGGGATAGGTTTGCTTGCCTCCATATATAAGACCAGTCTAGCATAGATGACAAGTATGAAAAATCTAGTAACTTGCATATCTGCACAGCTTTTACATCTGCTTTCTTCTAGTCACCATAAAGCGGCAGTAGAAATCCGTTACCAATGTACAAAAGTACTGCTTTCAATTTAGAAAGGTGTCACTTCTCAGGTGGTATGCAATAGCTAAAAGCAACTGACAGGCACATCCACATGGCAGATCTGAGTATATTTATACACCCACACACCATATGGACAGTGTTCTCTCTGGGCACTGTCCAGCCAAGGTTAAGTATTTTAACTCCTACTGATAATAAATGGACAGGATTAAGCATGTACTTCACCCTGATATTGAGATCAATGGAACTTTAAAGTGACCAACCGGACTAGATTGTGCCATTTGTAATTTCAAGAATTAAATCATTCTAACAATATCCTATTCAGAAATCAATTCCAAAAGATTGAGGCATTTGAGTTTGGCCAGTTTGAGTCTAAATACTTGTTTCAGGACTTGGATCTTTCCAACTCATACTCATATTGCTTTGCCACAATCTTAAACCACCCTAACCAAACCAGGGCGGCGCCTAGTGCAAACAGAAGGAAAAAAGCAATCAGATATTGTCTAACCTCTGTACAACATCCAAATGTTTAAGAATTTATCTTGTTCCCAGAACAAGCAGAAACAAGCTGACGTACCCAAATCTCTAACATCTAAAAATGCATAAATCAAGCAGTCACCAAATACTGAATGCGCAAGATTACAAAACTCCTTCTGTAACACTTGCTAAAAGTCAATTAACTGAAAGCACTAAGTTAAATATAAACTACATGGTGTAAAGTTTTATTTCTGTTTAAGATAATCTAGATGTAGACTATTCTATATGAAAAAAATTTTTGATGTCACAGATATCTGGAAAAAATAGAATTTAAAATTATGGCCTTAGTTTATCATTAAAATGTGATAGCATCCTTTGTTTTTTTCATTTACCATGTAACACAAATGTCTGCACAATAATTACTGCTCGTGAACCCCGTAAGAATATTTACCTTACTCAAACACTTTTTTAAACATAGAAGACCTCTAAGTGTAACCCACATATCGTCATTTTTCCTGTATGATCAATTCACCATTAAGTGTTGTCTCCTGTTGGCCTTGTTTATTTGAAAGTACAATCTAGTACTGTGAGTCAAAGTTCTTTGAAGTGTCTACCACTCATGTACTTTGAATCAATAGAGAGGCACATAAATAAAATCTAACTACTGCTTCTTATAACTGTTTGAAAATTGTTTTCTAAATTGTTTGTGTACACTTGTAACCTATTAAATGAAGACGTTTTGGTAGAACTACATATGGACAACTGCCGTAAATGGCCTACAATATGTCCCCACCCACCTTTGGATGATTCCCTGTCTGCCACTTCACATCACTGACTACCACTGCAAAGGACTCAGTGATGACATCAAGACATGAGGAAGTGCTCCTATATTTTAAAAAGGGGGAAACTGTTGTTTTGGGCAACAAATTCCCAAGAGCCATGATACAGTGCTCTTCCCTCAGACACAGATAGCAGGAGGTATGTACAGTTTTTAGCAATTGTATGTTAAAGTGATCTGTTGATAACACTTCCACCGCACAGCTTAGGTCTTACATAAAGTCTAATATGGATGCCCAAATGATGTTCATGGTTAGAAGTGCCTTTCATCAAAGCGGACTGATGCCCAAACTACATCCCTTCCTGGGAAAATACTATCTTTCCACCATTAAACCCCCAAGGCTGACTACTGCAATGCAAATATCTACATAACTGTCTCTGAAATGCATTCAATTGGTCACTTCAATTGGTTCAGAATGCGGTGACCAAGTTGTTAACTGAAAAATGTCATAATGAACATATTACTCTGGTGCTTAAAGATCTTCAGTTTGTTGCTAGCCACAATTCAAAATGCTTCAACAGAAGCCTTAAATGGCCTAAGACCAGGGTATGATCATGTTCTCCTGTACGAGCCTACCCATTTGCTGAAGTCATTTTCAGAGACCCTGCTCTGGGTAACCCTGCTTTCAAAGATTAGGTGTGGCTACTAAGATACAGCCTTTTCTGTAGTAGCAACCAAGTTGTGGAAAAATCTTCCCCTGAATACTGTTTAAATAAGCTTTTGGTGGAAGGTTGCTTGGGATTCTGCCTCCCCTCTCAATTTTTATATTTATTTATTAATTAAACTTATATACCACCCGACTAGCAATAGCTCTCTGGGCGGTGAACATCAAAAAAATACAATAAAAATTACACAATCTAATAGAACAAAGTATATAAAACTGTACAATCTAAAATCAGATACAACCATTTAAAATTAAGTCGACTTAAATTAAAATGCCTCAGAGAAGAGGAAGGTTTTAACTTGGCGCCGAAAAGATGATAATGTCGGCGCCAAGCGCACCTCCTCGGGGAAACTATTCCATAATTCGGGGGCCACCACTGAGAAGGCCCTAGATCTTGTCACCACTCTCCGGGCCTCCCTATGGGTCGGGACCCGGAGGAGGGCCTTCATAGTAGACTGTAGTGTATGGGCCGGTGCATATCGGGAGAGGCGTTCCGACAGGTATTGTGGTCCCGCGCCATATAAGGCTTTATAGGTTAGTACCAACACTTTGAATCTGGCCCGGAAGCATATTGGAAGCCAGTGCAGGCGAGCCAGAACAGGTGTTATATACTCCGACCGCTTGGTTCTTGTTAGCAGTCTGGCCGCCGCATTTTGCACTAGCTGTAGCTTCCGAACCGTCTTCAAAGGTAGCCCTACGTAAAGCGCGTTGCAGTAGTCCAGACGCGAGGTTACCAGAGCATGTACCACCTACTACTGAATTCTGGAGTTTCTTGTAGTTATTTTATTTTGTATTTATTATTTAATTGTATTTTTAAATATCTTCTTAGACATCTAGATTTAAATATATATACATACATTTTATTTCAATTATAGACTTTATTTCAGGTTTTTATAAATTCAGATATATATTTACCAAAATTACAGATTACAAATTTTACAAAACAAAAACTATATATCCTTACAATAATTTTTTTTTCTTTTCAATAAATAAGCCATCTCAGACACAGTTCTCACAAGGTGGGATAGAAAAATTTAGGTAATAATAAAATACTCCTAAACTCAACAGATTTCAGTCAGCAATGTTTTGCTTGGATTGACTAATCTAAGTACTTGGGCCTCATATGTGAAACTCGGGGTTCAATAATCTTGCTCACACCTTACATAAGAAAAGCCCTGCTGGATCAGGCCAAAGGCCCATTTAGTCCAGCACCCTGTTCTCACAATAGCCAGCTAGATGACTTGAGATGCCCTCAAGTAGGACCTGAGTGCAACAGCACTCTTCCCATTTATGATTCCCAACAACTGGCATTCAGAGGCACGCTGCCTCCGACAGTGGAGGTACAACTTGGCCATTATGGCTAGTAGCCATTGATAGCCTTTTCCTCCATGAATTTGTCTATTCCTCTTTTGAAGCCTTCCAAGTTGGTAGCTGTCACTCTTGTGGGAGCAGATTCCATAACTATGCGCTGTGTGAACCAGGGCTGTGGAGTCAGTACGCCAAACCTTCGACTCCGACTCCTCTATTTTTCTACTGTCCGACTCCCACTACACCCAAAATTGCTTCCAACTCCACAGCCCTGGAAAGGGCTGTAAATGTCTTTTTAAATTGGAAGGTCTCATAGCAGCATTTTTATCGCTACCAGAATATGCGCTGATCTTGGCATCACAGCATTTGTCTTCATCTGGGTCCTGTGTCATACACTGACACACAAAATGTTTTCCATCTTGAGTTATGATGAAATGCTCAACTACAGCTGACTTAATGGGAAGCTTCTTTGACATTTTGAATTTATATTTTTTTTAAATTGTCAATCAAAATTTATTTTGAAGCCGCAGTCGGTACATTTCTACCGACTCCGACTCCACCCAAAATTGCTTCCGACTCCGACTCTACGACTCCGACTCCACAGCCCTGGTGTGAACAAGTATTTCCTTTTGTCTGTCCCAAATCTTCCAAAATTCAGCTACACTGGATGTCCTGAATTCTAGTATCGTGAGAGGAGAAAAACTTATCTGCCCTCTTTCACCACACCACAGTTTCATAAATCTCTGTCTCTTGCTATAGCAGTACAAACCTTTGCCAAGACTCCAGCTCTGCCTTGTCTCTCACCCATCCACTTCCAAGCTTAGCGCTGGACGGATGAGCAGGAGACTTCCCCCTGAACCTGTGCTTCATTTCAGAGACGTAGGTCAAGAAGAAGACCTTGCCTCTTGAGGGAAGGGGATCTGACAAAAACAAATGTTTGGTTGGCCAGCAAAGTCAGCCCAAACTTATAGCCCCCCGGAACACTTATTATGCAATAGCTTTTCACTAGCAATCATTCATTTACTCTAGTGCCATACTGGAGCGTCAATGTTTCTGGGGCAGGTGGGCGGTTCTGGGAAGAAATCTCACTAGAGAATGCAAATATTCTGCCTAGTACATTTTTAATATAACACACCGCCACTGACACAATTACAGTCTGCCCCAAAGTGCAAGCAATGCCAATGCCATGACTGAACATTTGAAACTCAGAATCTATTCTAATCTGATTTCAGAGTGCCGTTCTACATTTTCCATGCTAATTCAAGCCAAGCTACAAGAACTACCTATTTTCAACCCCTCAAAAGCTACACATAATACATAGTGGTTGACAAATGCTGTTTCCAAGGTCACATTCTGACCCTTTATTTAGTAGTCTGAGCTGCTTGAAGATTAACTCCTTCCTGCATCCATCAGTAACATTGAAAACCCAAGTTCAGGTGGGATAAGCCTATGCTTTAGTTTCTTCTCCCATCAACATAGTACTATCTCAGCCTTCCCTAACCTGGGACCCTCTAGTTCTTGTTGGACTACAGCTCCAATCAGCACCAGCTATCATGGCCAATGGTGAGAGTTGTAGTCCAATAACATCTAAAGGGCACCAGGTGGAGGAAGGCTGCTCTAGTTCCTTGAAGGGGACAGTGTCGGCATGAGAGGATGCCACAGTGTGACAGCTATAACAAGTATTAAGAAGCTGCAACTGTGGCAGAATGCTGCTATCCATCTCCTAACAGGAATAGAGCAGTATTTCAACTGCACTGATGGTATATTAGCAGAATCAAGGTGCCTGTTATGACCTATAATGTTCTTATTGGTCTGGGACTTTGCTGTACTTCCCTACCCAATGTGTCTGTCTCTGCACCCTTCACATCTCTTGATGTGTCTCCAATATTGAGACCATCTATTAGGCATCTAATTCTTCCAGCTTGGAATTTCTAGATCCCTGGTGAACCTGAGATTGTTTGAACCTTGTTTGAAAGCCCTAACAATTTGTAGCCTTTTACAAAATTGCTCTCAAGGGCAGATAACCATCTTTCAAAGCAAAAGTTCCAATTTTAAAAAGTGTTAAGCAATTATCTTAAATGAAGGAAAGGGCTATTACAGTGACTGCTGTTAAGCTCTTTAGCTTGAATTATGAAGGAGAGGCCTGAGGAGATATAAGCAGGGCAACCAAAACCCACTATGAACTGCCAGTACACCAGAATCAGGAGATAATATCCTTATAAGGAACACTACAGAATAAGAAAACAGGAACAGCTTAGCTCAGAAGAAGCTGGGTTAAAGGACTAACTGAAGTTGTGCCCTTCTTTTAACTAATTAAAGGTCAGGGTGGAGTTTGAAGTATCTACTTAGCCAGAGGTCCAAAAGCCACCAATCCACAGGGAGGGCAGCAAATGCCAGTGATCAAATCGCCACACCAAGAGAGGTTGCTGTGGCTAGAATATGTTTTAACAGAAATAGCAAGGCAAACTAGATATATAGCCAATCCAACGTCTCATAAATATAGTATCATATGAGTGGTATAAACTGAACCATGAATTATAAGTAGTAAAATATTTAAGACCCTAATAATCCCATTGGCAAGAAACAGTGAAATAAGCTATCTTTATGGTACGTCAGCAAGCACTGCATTGCTCATAGTTTTCATCAGAAATTAGTTAGCAGCTAAAGCCCAACTACTGTAACAAAGATTCTGCTTCTGAGAAATTCTGAGATGTTCAATATCCAGGATCACAGGAATACAAGGAGATCTGGGCCAAAGGGAAAAGGAATAGACAAGAGAAGAGTACAGATCTAGGTCTGTGTACTATTCTCCCCTTACCACCCATGTCTTCCATAAAATCTGACACCAATTAACAGAAGACTTATAAAAACAGACAGGCTGTTAAAGCAATACAAGAGGTAAATCACCTGGATCTTCAACACATTAATTCAGTAAATGAGCTTCCAATGTATCCAATCATTGCTTTTTCCAGTAGCAAGAATTTAAACTTACTGACAGGTTCTACTGTGTCTTTCCAATTACTGTCAGACCTCCACAGCCACTGCCCATACACAACTTCCAGAATTTCAAAAATGTCAAATGTGCTTGCTTGGAACAAGAAAGAAATGCTCTTTAAAAAAAATAGCCTTCCTTTTACAGGTGTGGTGGCGCATATTATTTTGCAGTTCTCTAATATACTTTACAGATTTCAATAACTAATGTTGCTCATTCATACTGCACTTGGGATCGCTTCAAAATTGAACTTATCTTGCTTTTAAGGGAAAACCTCAGTTTAGCTAGAAGCCGTAACATTAAGAGACAAGAAGTGCAGCCTAAGTAAACAGTCTATTATAAACCAATAAAATGCTACAGGGATCCATCTCAGAAGAGCAATGTGGCAGGGGAACTATTTCAACAGGGAGGCAAAATTGAAATCAAGGACTAAAGGTCTGGTTCTTGATATAATTGAGATTAAGTTGCAAAAAAAGGGGGGGAATAGGCAATATCAAACCATGCCTCTCACTAGCATAATAGATCTGGTTTCACAACAGGTCTTTCCCTTCCCCCCTGCAGCTACCCATGTACTCACCAAATCTTCTTTTGAGGAATGGGCGACCCGCTGAAGTAGATTTCAGGGGGAGGAAAGGAAGAGGAAGTTTGATCATGCAACATTAGATCACCCAGTGTGCTGACATTTTTGTAAAGTTTTTTTTTTTAAAAAATACCTCATTATAGTTACCACAAAGACTGATCTAATAGTCACCCTCTTCTTAAGTAAAGGCATGTGTGCCTTGGGAATCCATATCTAGGGCACAAGCCCACCTAACTATTAAATAGCCCATGTGGGGAACCACCATGTTGGCCACATCCCAACATAATCACAAGCATTGGAAAAAGTTTTGCCCCTCGTGTTCCCTAAAAAATAGTACCCCTATAAATGTTTATGTAACATACTGTCTTTACTACAAAGTTGTTGTTTATGCTTTTCATTTATTACTTCTAGAGCACCGAATCATTTGTGTAAAGTGCTTGGTATAAGTTAACTCCCGCTTGAAAGCTCCTAATAGGAATATAGGAAGCTGCCTTATATCTAGTCAGACCATAGGTCCATCTAGCAGGGTAAATTATGCAATTGTTTAAGTTACGTACACAGCTGCAAGTGGAGCTATAGTTACAGTTTTCAGATGAGGGATCCTGCCAAGGGCTTCAAAGGAGGTGAGAGCTGGAGGGTTTTCAAGGAAGTGAAAATTGGAGTCACCACATCTGGCAGGCAGTTCCAGGTACAAAGGGAAGCAAGAGCAGAGATGCTTCAATGAAAGCACTTGACAAGAAGCTTGTGACAGATCTCAGAGCAAACAGGAAGCCAATGCAAGGATTTTAAAAGATGTGTTTTAAATTTGTATATCTGTTTTTGGTGTTTTTAGTTGCTGTAAACCGCCCAGAGAGCTTCGGCTATGGGGCGGTATACAAATAAATAAACAAACAAACAGAAATGAGGGGGACAAGTTGCTAAGGGAAAGCCAGAGAGAAGATTGCAGAATGCCAAACTGAAGGACTCTTGTTTCTGCTACCAGGAGCCAAATCTACAAGAGACATTGGTAGTAGCAACCTGGGCCAGAAAGCCCTGCCCAGAGCGAGACTAACCATTTGGCCAATCTGGCACCCATTTCCAGGTTCAGCTTACTTCCTCTGAGATCTGCCTCGGCTCCAGCTGGACTGCCTTTCACTCACAGGACCAACTGCCACCAGGATGCCAGGGGAGTGAGGTGAAGATGGCATCAGGAGCTGCACTGACCCCTGCAATCACAGGGCCACCTACCACCCAGCTGCACTATGGGATGGATCCTGGTGGCTTGCTGTAAGTTGAGACTTCTTATTGTGGTTGTTTTTCAATGGGCATTAATAATCTTACATGTAAGTTGTCTTGAAGGATTTATATCCTGAAAGGCAGGACATAAATTGTAATAGTAATAGTAACAACCATTAGGGAAGGGCACTTGGCTATTTTCAGGCTGACTGGATTTAATCAAAGCCTACTGCCACATATAAACATTCCAGAACCAGTTACTATGCTAAAACTCAACTGAGTTGGGCCTGCCTAGCCATTTAATATAAATCACTGTCTCAAGTTGCTGGTTCCCCCCCCTCCCCAGGTCAGACCTAAAAAATTAGAGGGTCAAGTAGACACACTTCCCTCAGTTATGTGCTAACATGGCACAAGTGTTGCATTGCACTAACACTCAAGAAGTTGTTCTTGGCATGAAAACTGGATTAACTAGTAGGTGACATTCTAACCAGCCCACCCGCTAGAAGCATTTTAAGTTGTGTAATATAAAATGGGTTACCCACAAACAGCTGTGTGTTTTACTGCTGACTTCATACATGTTCAGGGTGGGGTTTATGCAGGTGCTACTTAGTGCCAAAAATATGCACAAAATGCACACAGACATCAAGCAGATAGATGAAAGTATGTGAAACATTGCATAAGCAAGCAAATGACAAAGTTAATTTGTTCTTATTTCAATAAACCACCATATACCCGTTTTATTTTAAATAATTTCTCATTTATGGGCTTGAACAGACAGAATCATCAGTATCATTTGCTAATGCCACAACTGGGCCAGAGTTCAAGAACAGTTACATACCTACAAAACTTAATCAGCAACCTGATTAACAACCCAGTTAAGAAACAGTATTAGGATTTAAGAAAATTTAGGGCAGGAACCTGAGAACTAGCCCCGAGTGCATATAACCTTTTGGCTTGGACCTACAGTTGGTATAGCCAGAGAACTCCACATCAGCCCTGATGATAGCATTGCTATTACTGCTTGCCTACTCACCCGGTTTGGCAATTCTTAGCATCTCCAGGCAACAGTGGGGGCAACAAGCAAAATCACTGCTACTTCACCTCACTGCGAGCAGGCAAGCTGGAACCATACCTTTCATGTGGCTATAGTATCTGACAAAGCCCACAGCTGTTCAAGCCAACCAGAGATTTCTGTGCATGCAGCTCTCAATTCATAGGCTGATAAGTAAAACTGGCCCTCAGCTTTAGCGAGTCAAAGACAGACTGGCTTAAAAATCATAACCAGAAACTTGAGAAAATGTATAGTAATGTGTAGAGTGGAAGTGTTTGCTTATGATAACCTAAACCATGGAAGGTAATTTATTACAATGACAACGTAACAAATGAGGGGGAAAATGTTATATAAGGTCTGATCGGAAGTGGAATTTTTCCTCACCCCTGAGATCAGAACACAGGAAGAAAGAATAATTATGCCAATCCCTTAGAAAAACAAATTGAGTTGTTTTTTAGGCTTTAAAGTAGGGGCTGGCATTTGGAACCAAGGCAGGAGTCTCACTGAGGATGGCAAGGCTTAATGAGTGGAAGGGTGCCTGGGAAATGCTGCAAGCTCTATCCACACTTCATTTTGACAGTTTGAGAAATATGT
The DNA here is from genome assembly GCF_030035675.1 of Rhineura floridana. Classification (NCBI taxonomy): domain Eukaryota; kingdom Metazoa; phylum Chordata; class Lepidosauria; order Squamata; family Rhineuridae; genus Rhineura; species Rhineura floridana. Next base: position 39,577,531 of record NC_084480.1, on the reverse strand, counting down.
AGGGCTCCATCAAACCATGATGCAACTGTGCTACAGTTCTGCAAGTGGAGCTACAGCTGAGGCTGACATGAGCAGTCTACAGTTCTGCAGGGACAAGAAAACCAGCAGAAAAATAAATAAATGCTGAGGAGCAAAGAAACATTCATTAACTGTGATAGCAAAAATATCATCATAGATATAATTGTAGTGATGGTCTGAAAACAGCTACAAATAACAGAGCTAAAACACTGAAAATATGAATTCAAAAGATGCATTCAACACCAGAAATGTTAAGAACTGCTATCGAACACATGTGTAAAGTTGCTGAAAAGCCTATAAATGCAGATGCACAATATTCTATACAAACCCTGATGGAAAATCAATCCATTAACAATTTCCAGATTATCCTTATTCATGGGACACAGATCAGAAAGAAAAAGCACCTATTTGTAAATTAATGGATGTTCCACAAGGACTAGATTTATGCAATGCAAATTCCCTGTTATTCAACATGACTGGCAAGAACTCCTATCCTTACAAACTATTATAATTGCTGCAAAGCGGCAAAATTCTGCTGCTACCAGATTTCCGCTTCAATGGAAGACCACTAAAAGTTAATATGAATGTTAGCTAGCTTAAAATTGTGCCTTCAGTTCTTTTACAGAAACTAACCAACTTTTTTTTTGCCAGTGAAGGATGCTCAATTTACCAAATCTCTAAGGAGGAATGTCTATGTTTCTGATAAATGCATAATATATAAACTCTTTCTATTTTTCTTCCTGAAAATTAATGCTAAGAGATCAAAAACCAATTCCCAGAAATTCCTTTCAGATAAGCATATGACGTGCAACCATGGTTACAAAAGAAATGTATTCTTAAATATATAATAGTACGTAACAGCGTATTCTCAAGAGGACATGGCTCTCAATACCCTATATTCAAGAAGCAATGAGGTAGAATTTTAAAGTATTTGTACATTTCTTTTGCACAGTAGCAAACTGTCTAAAACCTTGATCTTTAAAGCTTTGGAATATTTTGGGGTAGCAGGCCTGACCGCTGTTTTCCCTGTCTGACAAACAGTTTAGAAGGGATTTATGAAACTGAAGTGTGAATTTTGATATTATCAAGAAATGTTATAAGTTCCATACATTATACATAATTCTAACTTGTTTCAGAAACTGGGCGGACACATGTAATACTGTTTTATCATGACCAGTGGTTTCAACAATGAGGCTTTCCCAAAGCAGAGATTGTACAGACATTTATAGAAACATGCAGAGGATTAACACTACTATTCCAAATAGGTCAGGTCAGCTGTAAAAGTACATGCTTTGTACTCTTTCAGGTTCAATCCCCAACATCAACAGACACAGCTGAGGAAAGACATCTGCCTGAAACCCTGTATAGCTTCTGCGCAGACAATCCAGAACTAGATGGACCAATGCTCTGATCCAGTATCAACGCAGCTTCCTATGTTCCTATATTCAATGCAGTGTTTTTGTAGATTTCAAAAGATATTGCATGGAGGAGGTTGCTTGGGTTACATGAACACAACTGACATATTTAAGTTCTTCATTATGAATAGGATTCCAGCCAGCATTCAGACATCTGCCCAGTAACCGTGCCGTTCTGAAGCATAACATTTATAGAAGTTATTATTGATGTTCCAATGTGAAAGTCAAATGCACACTACAGACATCAAGTCCATTGATTACAGAAAGCTGATTGCCGATTTCAACAGAGCCACTCATTGCACAGCCATATTCCTACCATACCTTTTAGCCAATCAGCCCCAGGGCAGCTCATAATAAAACTAAAGGAGGGCATGCTATTAAATAACAGTAAATTATTAAACCAGTTTACAAAGTCCTTATCTCAAATTTATTCATAAAACTCTAGAAGAACAACCTGGGAGAAAGACAAATCACAATATCTTACATATCTCAGAAGCTTATTCATTTGTAGTTTCTGCCCTATGTAAAACCTTTACCAATCTTAATGAGCCCAGCACTTGCTGTAGGAAAATATTTGTGATTTGGAAAACTTCAGCATCTGTTATGCTCGTCTCTCACCACACCCCATATAAAGTCACATTTTAACATTTCTGTGAAATGCAAAGTTTCCATACATTAATAGCCTGGATGGTTTCCAAAAAGATCATGTCAGGAAGAAATAAAAGTGTACTTCCAGTGTGTAACCATTTACTGCATGTTTATTTAAGTGTTCCAGAAGCAGCAGTGGACACAAGTTCTATTAATGCATATTTTCCTCTGTTCACATTGACCTTTGCAAAGGCCCCTCCCCTTTTGGAAGTGTTTCCCCCCTCCCTTCAAGAGTTCTCAGTGAGGCCTCTTCTAAGTGCTGAAAGCAAGCAAAGCTAAGCCCATGCTGGGTGTCTGTCTCCAAGAGAAAATTGCATCTTTTATTTATCACCCCTTGGCTTTATTTTCATAGTGAATTCCTAGCTTAAATGTAATCAGCCAAGAAACCCTCCCTATGTGCACTCCTGTCATTCCTCATCCCTTGCAAGTGGAGTCAAGCAGAGGCAAAAAAAAAAGTCCTTGGCACTGCCAGCCAAACCTGAACAGACTCAGCTCTGGTGGTGCCCCATGAAAGAGAGAGATGCCAAAGCCCTGCTAAAAAAATAGATCCAGAAGTCTTGAGGAATGTTAATTAGAACTTAGAGGAGTACCCAAAGTGAAATCATTTGCAGGCAAAAGGGAACAGCACCACAATGGGAATGAAGTCTGAATCACAGTTCAGCAATTCCAGTCTAAATCAAGCTGGATTCCATTTTTTCTACATTAAGATCTAAATGGTGAGACACGTTCCCATCATTAAGCATCACCAGTAAAAGGTGATCTTGTGAAGAGGGAGCCATGATGTTCAGCCCACTTTTTGAAATATGTCACCCCATCCATGCTCAAATGCCATCAAATGCAAATATTCAGCTGTGGGAGAAAAATAAACTCACAAAAACCCACAACTGGCATTTAAATTTCTTGAGAGAAGAAGCTAGCAGAACTGAGCGGATGAGAAATTGAGCTGTATAGCTTTAAAATCTCCAGATCTCCTTCCCCTTTGTCAGATCCTTGCTGTTATGCAGGCTATGAAAAAGGCTCTTTTGTCTGGTCCCCCCTTTGAGCAACACACCAACACACACACAGAGCTGAAAAGGACACAAACATGAAGATGAGAAGGTGCCAGGTCCCCTCCTTCGAGGAGAATTTCCTGAAGGCACTGGAGATGTCCAGTCAAAACATAAATAACCCTCTTCAAAATGCAACAAAAAGATCCAGCTCCACTGAGAACCTCACCCTAAGCAGGAAGTTTTAAAAGGGAAATAACCACCCATCTACCCATTTCTCCAAGCAGAGACTCCAAAGCCAGAAACAAGAAAAGTGTAAGCCAGGCGAGCAAGCCTGACATTCCCCCACTTTCGGAATCCCTCACCACCCTCCCACTCCTGATGGATGGAATGGTGAAGGGGAACCACCTCCAGTGCCCTTTGATTTAAAGAAGGGAGGAGTTAAATGGCATGAATGGGAACTCTCTCCACCAGAGAAAATCAAGATCAGCATATAGAGAAAAAGAGTATTGTTTCATAGGAGGGAGGAGGGAAAGCTGTAAGAAATGATTATTAAGAAACAGAGCAGGGAAATTGCTACATCCTAGAGCTATTTGGCAGCATTTGAAGCTGATTCGGTCTTCCTGCACAGCAGTCCCCCTAGGCAGGCAGCCAGCCTCCCCCCCAATCACAGACCTCCTTTCAGCCCCAGTTTCATCAGCAATCTGACAGCTTTATGACCTGATGACCTACCCCCAGTGCCACCAATAATAAAATCTAGTAGGACAGGGAGACACAGACTGGACACAGGAGCGCCCAAGAGGTCGTCTGTGCAAAGCCAGAGGTAGATTTCATCTCCTTCTCAATTGCCACTGTCCTAGAAATGTCTTTGTTCAGAGGCTCCAATCTCTCCTGGCATATCCAAGAGATAAGGAGGTCTTCCTTGCTCCCCTCTCCCCCGCTTTCCCTGGGGGCTCCTTCTGCTGATTCACTTCCATTCACACTCCCTGATCCTTGGGGGGGGGGGAGGAAGAGAAAATAGAAGATGACAAGGGAAAAGAGGAACGAAAAGGATATAAGCATCTCTTACTACCTTTAAGGGTATTTTGATCACACAGACAGTGGAAGCTGGGAGGGAACAAAGCACTGGTGTAAGATTATAATGTTCTAGGATTATCTTGGGTATGTTTTTTAACGGGGCATAAGGTGAGTCAAAGGGAATAGGGGGTGAGTGAGAGAGGGTTACCTGGCTGCAAAAGCGAAATAAGGACTAAACAGGGCAGCTTAACAGCTGAAGACTTCAAAGGAGGAAGAAGAGAAAAGGCTAGCTGAGGTTAGCTATAAGCGTGACAGAAAGAGGAAGCTGTGTGGACAGGCTGGATTCTCAGGGTGCCAGTTAGAGGAGAAAAAGAATTAACAATTTAAAAGAAGACATCGACACCCAAGGGTGACAGGCCCAATCGGAGAAAAGAGATTGGGAGTATTGGACAGAGAGAGAGAATGGCAGGACTGCACAGGTGGATGAGCCAAGGAGGAGGAAAAAGTCATGTTTGGAGAATGTGGGAGGAGAAAAGACCGTGGCCCAAAGCACAGCAACGGAAAAGGGGGGGGAGGGAGAACAAGCCATCGCCCTGTCCGCCGGCTGCACCCCACCCTAGCCCCCAACGATCGAGTGACTCACCGACTTGCAGGACGTTGTCGACGCAGCCGCCGTCGAGCAGAGCAATGCCCCTGCGGAAGGGCAGGCGGTTCTCGTCGGCAGCGGCATCCGCTGCTCCACCGCCGCCCGGCGCGGTGTTACTGCCGCCTCCACCGCCTCCGCTGTTGTTATTGGATGCGGCGTTGGCAGCCGAGGCGGTGCCCCCGGCGGTACCCGTGGAACCGACGGCGTTAGATCCCCCGCCGGGTGCGGCGGCTGAGGTGTTGCTGGCGGCGGCGTCCTCAGCGGCGGCGCCGGTGTTGAAAGAGGAGTACATGCAGATCTCCCTCTCGCTGCGGGGGAAAGACCAGTAGACGATGCGGCGCTGCACCGGCTCCGGGATGCGCTCGAACCGCTCCTCCACCCGCTGGAACGGCCACTTCTCCGCCACCCGCCGCGCCGCGATGTCCAGCAGTGACTCCGGGCTCTGCGTCTTGCCTAAGGGCAGCACTCCCAGCGCAACATAGGCGGCGGCGAGGGCAGGTGGAAAAGCGGCGGCAGCAGAGGAAGCAGCGGCAACAGCGGCCGAAGAAGGTCCCGCCACGCACAGCACCCCAGCTCCACCAACGCCGCCGCCCAGGCCTCCTTCAGCGCCGCCGCCACCCGCCCGCTGGCCCGGCCTGCACCCGGCACCGTAGCCAGGTCTGCAGCAGAGGCGCTTGGCGGCAGGAGGGAGCTGACCGCGCTCCGCCATGATCGCGCCGCTTCTAAGCAGACGGCGGAAGTGGCTGTACTCTATAAACGGCACCAGGAAGCCTGTGAGAGGCTGCTGAAACGGGAGTCCCCGCCCACCAAAGCCAAATATGGGCAAAGGGGCGGGCACTATCAGCCTGGCCCTCAGAAAAAGGGGAGGGAAGGGGTGGGGATATGTAAAAATACGAAGCCACAAACATAAATAGAACGGGCCCAGCGGCCGTGTGCTCGGCGCGTCAGCTGTGACGGGACAGCGGCGTTGCTCAAACGGCGTGGGGA